>NW_005841986.1:674286-720703 GCF_000455745.1 Alligator sinensis
CCCCCCCCGAGCAGGCTCAGAGATGAAGAATCAGCTTTCACGGTGTTCAGTCCTGAGGTTCGGTGAAATGATTGTGCAGCCCGTATATTTGAAAACTAACCTTAAATGGCATAGGTCACAAAGGCTGAGTGAAAAGATTTGGAAGGCTTTTTAATTTACCATATTTTCTCACATACAACACACACCTTTTTCTCCAAAAATCACCCCCCCCACCCTGCACGTTGGGGGGGGTGTATTAAGGAGGGAAACCTGATTTTTCTTGTTGGCTTTTAGGATAACTGCTGTGACATCTCTCACAGTTTATTTTCTTTAGAAATGATGTTCAAGGGAGAAACAAAAACGGCAGCTTTGGTGAAGTAGTGAATCAGATCTTGGATCTAGGCAAAGTGATTCATAGGGGTCCCAAAATACAGGGGTACTTTTCTTTGTTTCTGTTTTGGGAAATGCTTTGCATGTTCTGAACATATATGTTAACATGAGGCTTGCCTCCTAAGTAAATACGGAAGGATTTCATAGTGAGTATAGATTGGCTTTTAAAATAAGGCATGAAGAGTAAGGGTATTTCTTTATTCCACATATATATATTTACACATTACAAGCTCGAGAGTAAATGGCTTCAGATCAGACTTGCAGCCCCTCGATTGTTGTTCCCCTTGCGTGCTAATAGAAGACACACCAGCTACATCTGTTCAGAGTTTCAGTCTGCAAAACGGCGGCTTTTTCAGTAACCACTTGTCACTGACAAGCATATAGCAAACATTTTGGATCAGACCTTCAAATGCAACTTCTCTTACCACTGTTTCAATCTATTCAGTGGAATAAAGCCACTTCCAAAGAATAGTTTCCTTTAACCACATTCTTTATTTAAAGATCTGAATGCTGCAAAGTCATTCTTGCCAAGCTGTCAAAGTGGTTGCATTTTTTTGCAAAGAAGAATTTCCTTTAATACACAGGCTGTTTTCATATTAAACCTGCATCATGCTCCGTGGTGGCAGAACGTCTCTGTTTTGCTTCTTTTTGTAGTCACCATGAAAATCGTGTCGTTCTAGCCATGCAGCTTAGGGTTGGATATTCAGATTCCCTTTGTACGGTAGAACTTGAACAGCTTTAGGCAGAACTGAACTAGCGAGGAGTCCAGGTGTTACCTCCTCAATAGCCCCTCTGACTTCAGTGGAGCTACCTGCTTGCAAGGACTCCCCTCCATCCACTTAGCCCTGAAATCATGTGTATATTCACTGAGAGAGGTCGGCATTATGCGGTAGCTTCAACATTGACTCTTGACAGTTTGAGGTAAGGCATCAAAGGTAACCCTGGAATCGACATTTTTCATACCTAGGACAGAGACGCCTCTTTTTCTTTTTTTTTTTTTTAGGAGACCATCCCTTTTGAGACGACGCCTATGAAGCAATCTCCTGTATTAAAAAACCCCTCCAAAATATCCCCAAGCATATGAAATAAAACACTGATCTACAGTTCTGAGACTGCCAGCTTCCTGAAGCAGTTGTTTCAGTTTGTCCTCATAAGCACGGATCTTGGTTTTCTCCGATTAAAAAAAAATCCCCAGTTTTTGAATGAAAAAAGTAACCCCAAATCCACATTTTCCCATGTGATTAAAATGAAACGCCACTAATATATGGATGCATATACAGTGGTCGTTTCATTTTAAGCATGGAAAAATGCGGATTTTGGGTTCCGTTTTTTAATCCAAAAATTGGAGATTTTTTTTTTTATCAGAGAAAACCAGGATCCCTGCTCAGAAGTGGTCCGGCGGGGCGAGTTTTACTGTATGTTTAAATTCTACTTGCGATCCTAAGTTACTGCTGCGGTTAATGGTTCGGTCAGCGCTAAACAGTGCAGTTGTTTTCTGTTTAAAAAGTGCAGTCACGGCTTTCAGTCCGCCGTTCTTGAATACAGCATCTGTCCCTTTTGTAGACAATTCGCTTTTCCTCTAGGTCAGTGCCTGTGGAGTGCTTTGCTAGGAACAGGATTAAGAGGACCCCATGAAAATGAAGAGGCTTTAATGTGCTGGGCAAAGCTGCTGAGTTACGCCCGTAATTTGTGTCTTTGCTGCATTTGTTGTTTTTTCCTCTCCCGCGTAGAAGACTTTAATTATTCACTATCCTTTCTCTCGTTGCCTGCAGTCACAGCTGCTCTCATCTCTGCAGGTTGTTTCGTAGCTGAGCCCCGTCCTTGGATATACGCTGATGTCATTTGCAAATCCGATCACAATTTAACGTGCATCAAAGAAACCCTAATAAAAATAGTTAGGGTTTGCTGTGAAGGGAACAACGTGGCCCTTCTATTTTGTCGTTCTCAAACTCTCCTAGATGTTGCCCCATCCAGAGCTACCTTGAACATTTAGTAATAGCTGCTGAACAGACTGGTTGGAGATGTTCCCTCTGGCATCTCTATACCAATAAGGGTAGATGCCAGGGAGGGTAATGAATACGGGATCGATCCCTCTAGAGAGATTCAGTTCATTGCTCTTCCTCTACAGTGGTGGTTCTCAACCCTTTTTGTACCAGGACCCATTTGCAACCACCGGTGGACAGTCCTGACCCACGGTGCCCTGGCCTTGCTGGTGCCCCTCACTCCCAACCTGTAGCCCCCTGCCCCCTGGAGCTGCCCCGGTCCCATTCAGGCTGGAGTGCAGTGGCTACAGTGGCTCTGGCTCATGCAGCCGGCAGCAGAGTGAATCCGGCCCTGGCACGGGCTGGAGGAAGGAGGAGAGGATCTGGGCTGGGGCTCCTGGGCCGCACCGGGCAGCCTGGCCATGGCATCTCCTGGGCACCTCGCCCCTGAGAGAATGAGCACCAGCTCCAGTGCCACCAGCCCAGCCACGTAGCTCCCTGCTGCCCCTGAAGGGCCCTCCCCACTCCCTTTCCCTGCTGGGGGGGCAGGCACCTTCCCCCTGCCTCCTCTGCCCTGATGCAGTCTCAGTGCCTGGCCACCTTCCCCCAGTGCCAGCAGGCACGCCCCCCAGCTGTTCTCTCCACAGCCCTGCCCCACCAGACAGTCCCCAAGGCCTGGACCTCCTACCCCACCCCCTGTACACTTACGTGCATCCAGCTGCTGGGCCTGCTCCCACCACCCTGCCTGGCTGCATGCTGGCCGTGTGCGTGTGCAGACACACATGCACCCGCTGCCGCCAATCACCCCAAACAGCTTCTTGCAGGCTGGAAGGCTGCCAGCCTATAAAGGGAAACCTGCATTTTTCTGGGTCTTGCTTGCAACCCTTTCAAATATTCTTGCGACCCACTTTTGGGCCACAACTCACCGGTTGAGAAATGCTGCTCTAAAGGATCCAGTCCTGCCACTGAACAGGGTATTGGGCCATTGGTCTGACCCAGTATGGCACTGCTTCTGTTTTTATGAAGACAGACAACCTCTTTGTCCTTATAGTAGCTCTCTCAGCCCTTGGAAGCCCTCGTGGTCCGTGCTCCACAACTGGAAAATGTTCTAGTCAAGCCTTTCCTACTGTCTGTCTGTTTTTAGTATAAATAGACCACTAGGGAATCAGAGCTCATGGTAGAGGTGATATTTTTTTTTAGACCAACTAGGTATTTGTCTGTATCCCATAGACTAGTAATGCTTTCTGCATCCTATCTTTCATGTCAGTGAGGCAGCTGGATCCAAGGAGTTCACAAAGTTTCTCTATGGATCTTTCCAGTAACTATAAGGGTTTTTGCTAACTTGCACAACTCTCAGAACGGTACTGGTTCACAAGATCTTGTAGGATTTCTCCGTGCGATCGATGGATGGATCTCTCTGTGGATAGATAGATAGATCTCTCCGTGGATAAATATAGATATTGGACTTCACAGAACAGCCTATAACAGGCAAGTAAGACATGGTGGCATTAGTGATATTTGCTTCCTTTATACTAACACAGGTTTTAACTCCAGCTCTGTGGATTAAGTCTTTGTACCCACCGTTCCTGTCGACTTGGAGAGATGTTTTGCCGTTTTAAGGGCATAAAATTTGGAACTCGTAAGTGAGGGGCTGCTTGTGGGGGGCCAGTCTTTTGTTTGTTCCTCCAGGATGACCCCCTAATGCTGCTCAGTGCAGCCTTATTGTCCTTGCCCAACTTAGCCAAGTCAAACTGGCACCCAAGCCTACAGAAATAGGAAGTGGCCAGGCATCTGGTGTTTCTGCTGCACCTGGTTCCCGGTTCAACACATTCAGTGCTGCCTGGATACACCAGAGAAAAGGCACCTTGGCAATAAATTCTGCTGGACTCCTACAACGTATATAGTAACAGTTAAAAGAATTAAATCAGGTTTGTAATATTTCTACCTGTGCCTGCAATTTCTACTTTTCTGTTCATAGAATCGTAGAGAATTGGGGTTGGAAGGGACCCTCCAGTGCAGAATACTGTGCGCCACATCCCAGAATAAATACTGTGGCCTTCGTTGGCCCTGAACCCACCCATATGATGTAATACTTGAAAAATATTTATTTAAAGTTCAGTGCCTTGTTATCATTTTTGATGCACAGAAATTTAATTTTATGCATAAAGAATATGAAAATGTAACTTGCTGGCTGTTTCATGAATTTCACATTCCTCAGTGTTCAGTATTCTGTAAATCAAATTACCGCAGTTATCTATGCGAAGTGTACAGCCTTTCAAAAAGCCAAAAAATCTGACTATAAAATTTCAGTGATCCCTGGAAACCAGCTTCACACCAAGGTTGAGAACAATTGTTCTGCTTGAAAGCATTAATGTAACCGTTACTTCTGACCCAAGTCTTGTGCTAGCTGACCCAGTGATTCTGCGCCAGGTCTGCACGTAGACTGAAGCACAACTGGAAAAGGTCTAAAACCTCTTCTTCCAAGGAGGCAGAGGAGAAATGGCATGGCCTTGTGAAAACCGACATATTTTATGCCTGCCTCCTCTTCTCCCACATACCTAGTCCTAAAACCAGTCCTTGTCAAGAAGGCGCATTGTAATTCTTTTTACTTTTTACTCGTTCCAGGTTTACAGGAACAGACGGGCCAAGTGGTTTTGGATTCGAACTGACATTTCGACTCAAGAGGGAAACAGGAGAGTCGGCACCACCTACGTGGCCAGCAGAGTTAATGCAAGGCTTGGCCAGATACGTCTTCCAGTCAGGTACTGTCATGTTGAAGCGTGTTGCTTTGTTTTCTGTCAGCCTGAATTTCACTGTGGTGTACTGGCGTCTTGTGATGTCATAATTCCACACTCCTTTGTTTTAAATTTGACATCTGTCTTGTCTGAAAATACTGTTTTGGTCAAATTGGTTGTGTTTCCAGCATAGCTTGCTTAGGGCATGTCTACACGTGCTTTAATGCGCATTAGCCTATTTTAATGTGCATTAAAGCTTCACTTTAAAAAAGTCTAATTAGAGTTAATGCATATTAAAATAGGTTAATGGGTCTTAAGCGTCACTTAAAAACTGTGTTCTTTAGTTAATGTGCATTATGACAGGCTAGTGTGCATTTTCTTAGTCCCTCACAATGAGGGCATTTGTACACATGTTTGCGCTGCTGCGCCGGGCACTTTTAAAAGTCTTTGGGATTACTTAGAACAAATAAGGTGCTGCTTACGGTGGAAGAAGCTAGCTATTATGTGGCGTGTTAAAGATGGCAGGGAAGAAATCAGGGATACACAGGAAATCCTGGCACTGTTAGTGAGGTGGAAGAGCCATCAGAAAATGTCATACCTTCTGCATTTTTGCAATAACCAAACCCCCGAGCAGGCTCATAAGTGAAGAATCAGTTTTCACGGCGTTCCATCCTGAGGTTTGGTGGAATGATTGTGCATGCAGTACACTTGAAAACTAACCTTAAATGTCATGGGTCACAAAGGCTGAGTGAAAAGATTTTTAATTTACAATATTTTCTCACGTACAACACACACCTTTTTCTCCAAAAATCGGCCCCCTCTCCCCACCCCAAAAAAATTAGGGTGCATGCATTAAGGGGGGAAACTGATTTTATGTCTGGTTTGGAAAAGTCTACGAACTGACTAGGGGCAAGGCGCTGCTGGACTTGGTATTGGCCAAAGGGGATGTTCTAGTCCGTGACCTGAGAATCAAAGGGAAGCTGGGAGACAGTGACCACGTGTTGAGCATTTTCTCTATTCACTGCAAAGCTGGCAAGTCAGTCAGCAGTATGGAAGTCCTCGACTTTAGGAAAGCCGACTTCCACAAGCTTAGGAGGCTAGTTGTTCAGGCCCTGAGAAACCACAGTCTGGCAGGGGAGGAATGCCCATGATGAGTAGTCGTTCCTCAAGGATGCAATCCGTGAAGCACAAGGGAAGTCCATTCCAACCCCACAGAAAAAAGTAGCAAAAGGGCTGGATGACCTCCTTGGCTCAATAGGGAACTCGAGGACCTCCTGCACCTAAAAAAACAAGCTTATAAAGGATGGAAGACGGGAAACACCACTAAGGAGGAGTACCCAGCACTAGCCCACACCTGCAGGGAGCAAACTTGGAAAGCCAAGGTTGAAACTGAGCTCAAACTGGCTACTCAAATCAAGGACTATAAAAAGTCCTTCTTCAAATATGTGAGAAGTTGGGAAAAAGAACAAGGGTAACATTGGACACTTACTAAACCAAGTGGAGCAGCTGATAACTGACACCCAGGAAAAAGCCAGTCTCTTTAACAACTACTTTGTGTTGGTCTTCCGTCAGCCCAGTGGGATCACCCTGCCTGACGAGGCAGGATCACCGGGGAAGGTAATGACTGCACCCGTCATTACCACTGGTCTTGTGAGGGAACACCTTAAGATGCTGGACATCCACAAATCAGCCGGCTCTGATGGAATTGCACCCGAGAGTGCTAAAGTAACTAGCTGACACTATAGCACAGCCTACGGCGAGGCTATTCAAGAACTCATGGCACTCGGGCAACATGCCTGATGATTGGAAGAGGGCCAGTGTGGTGCCTATCTTCAAGAAAAGGAGAAAGGAAGATCCAGAGAACTACAGGGCAGTTAGCTTGACCTCAGTCCCTGGAAAGATCTTGGAAAAAATCATCAAGGAAACCATTATCAACATCCTAACAGAAGGTAATTTCTGAGAGAGCGCCAACACGGCTTCGTGGCGGGTAGATCTTGTCTGACCAACCTGATTTTCTTCTGTGACCAGGTGCCGCATCACCTGGACAAAGGAGAAGGGGTGGATATCATATTTTTGGACTTCAAGAAAGCCTTTGACCCGGAGTCCCATGATCACCTCATGGAAGAAATTGGGGAATTGCGGCTTAGACAATTTCACAGTTCGATGGCTTGGGAACTGGCCCTGTGGACGGACCCAGAGAATGATAGTTGATGGAACCGAATCAACTTGGAGCGTGGTCGCCAGTGGCATCCCCTGTGGGCTCTGTTCTTGGATGCATACTCTTCAGTGTATTTATAAATGATCTGGACTCGGGTGTTATAAGTGGAATGGCTGTTTGCCGACGACACCAAACTATGGGGAAGTGTGGCCACCATAGAGGATAAACTGGCAATCCAGGCCAACCCCAACAGGCTTACAAGATCAAAACCTGATGGCATTCAGTGCTGAGAAATGCAAGGTGCTCCACCTCAGGAGAAAGACCTCGCACCACACTTATAGGCTTGGCAGTAGTACACTCACTAGCACCGCATCGGAAAGAGACTTGGGGGTCATGATGGACCCCAAGATGAACATGAACCACCAATGTGATGCCACAGCTGGCAAAGTGATCAAAACTCTGGCTTGCATCTTCCAATGCATCTCAAACAAGACCCAGAAAGTCTTCCTCCCACTTTACTCGGGCTTGGTGAGTCCACAGCTGTTCTGGGCTTCGCAATTCAGAAAGGACGTGGAGAAGCTCGAGAGAGTCCAGAGGAGAGCCACGGTCATGATCAGAGGTCAAGAGAGCAGGCCTTATGAGGAGAGTTTGAGAGTTGTGGGACTCTTCAGCCTGGAAAAGCGCAGGCTCAGGGGAGACTCGGTGGCAGCCTATAAGTACGTCAGGGGTGTGCATCAGGAACTGGGGGAACGCCTGTTCACCAGGGCACCCCATGAGAAGACTGGGTCCAGTGGTCACAAACTCTTGGAAGACCGTTTTAGGCTAGACATGAGGAAAAACTTCTTTACTCTTCAAGTCCCCAGGGCCTGGAGTAGACTTCCTTCCTGAGGTGGTGCAGGCACCTACTCTGGCTTCCTTATGAAACACTTGGATGTTTATCTTGGTGGGATCATTTGACCCCTGCTGACTGCCTGCCCCTTTGGGCGGGGGACTGGACCGGATGATCTTGCGAGGTCCCTTCCAGCCCTAATGTCTATGCAATATATGACTTAATGGCTTATTGTTCTTCACTCTACAGGTGTTAACAATTGTCTGTCCTTTTTAATGATCCACTAATCAAGCTAAACTTCCTTAGGGCAATTTTGCTGTCTGCTAGCAGCTCCTGGTCTCTCTCCCCCTGTTTCAGAGCTCTTTTGAGAATCGCGGATCTAGCCCTTGGAGACCAGCCCTCAGCAGCAGCTAGGGTTTCAGCTTTAGGTAAGCAGGAAGAGGGGGGTGAGTGAGCTGAAGATCAGGCTTTGTCCCTGCTTTATGCAGCCATAACTCTGGGAAAATCTATTTCTTTATTCTGCCTTTCAAAAACAAGGTAGATTTTATGTTCCAGGGTGTGCTATGTGCGAGAAAATATGGTATTTTGGGATCCTTTATGCCAATTGAAGTAATTTCTAAAATCTCTGATTACCAGGCAGGTAGCCATGGAGATGGTCACCGGATCAGTTTTCCTAGAACTTAATAAATTACTCAGTAACTGCTCTGGGTGTTGCTGTTTCCGAGTCCTGTGACGGACTTCTGCAAGGGAGAGATCTAAGCAAAAACAAGATCATCCTGTTACCTCCTTTGTGCAGATCGCGGGTGCAGCGACCGCATGTGTCAGGCTACTTTCTTTTTAACAGTTGTTCAGCAGATCAACACGCTCCCTAATGTCCCTTATCTTGATCTCAAAAATGTCCCTTGATGCAGCACAAAATGACAGGAGCGCGTGGCTTGAACTTAGCTCTTCCCGTGGTTTGCAAACCTGTGGCCACGCTGTCCTCTCCAGAGTCGGGTCTGCCTGTTCTCACTGGAACTTTTCTGAGCGTGTGAACCTGTGAAGGTGGCTCCACGCTCCTCCCCATCAGGCTCTGGCAGACCTGCCAGGGACTGAGAGCTCAGGAGCCCGCACGGGGGATGATCCTGAAGCAGCCGCATGGGAGAGCTGGCAGCGCTGGTTTAGGTCAGCAGAAGCAGGTGCGCCGAGTGTGGGCCAGGCGTGCTCAGTCCTGTTTCCCTGAGCTGCTCTCTGAAACGGTGCAGACGAGCCCCGAGGTGCTTCCTTCAGACTTTGTGCTGATCGGCACTGATAAAACCTGGTTACGATTTCATGTGGCTTTCGTAGCCTTTCAACATCCCTACCGTTCTGCAAAGGAGGCGTTAAGCAACACAGCTATTGCCAGTCACGTACTAATATCCCATCTCCTTCTGGGGGAAAGAGCATTCAGGGGCCTGGGTTTTGGTAGGATTTCTCAAAACTGTTCAGTGACCGTTAATTACGAAGGCAAACCTCTTAATTCTGGAGCAATCTGGTAGTAAGAGTTTCCTGTGAACACCGGGACACTTCTCATTTCTGTGCATTTCATGTGAATAACAGGTCAGCTGTGCTCGAGTGAGCAACAGGGTTAGCCATTTGCAACAGATTCCTGACAGACTCCTCCGTTGGAAGGCCTCTTATGAATCTCTGCATATATCTTTTTATGAATCTCTGCATAGACGGCAGTTTCATCTTTCCGACCTGACGTCCTATACGCCAGCTTTCTGCAAAATCTGGGAAGGCCAGCTGTATCTGCATTCCTTACCAGCATTTCTCTGTGCCATCTTTTTCATGTTTAATTG
Source organism: Alligator sinensis (assembly GCF_000455745.1). NCBI lineage: Eukaryota > Metazoa > Chordata > Crocodylia > Alligatoridae > Alligator > Alligator sinensis. The sequence continues at coordinate 684,180 of NW_005841986.1, forward strand.
GTCCATAGCCTGAAGTGCTGTCTTCAATTATTTAGGCCGATGCTGTCCTTATATTCATCACGGCTTGCTTTAGATGCAGTTTAAATACGTTTTTAGATTGACTAAGTCTCTGAGTAGCATAGGTCTCAGGTAATTTTGTTGCATAGCGTATAAGGTAAGGACTGAGTTTCAAATGCCGCAGTCTGTTCGTGGTACCTTCAGCTCAGTTGCAAGGCTGTGACACAAGCAATCTGTTTCCTGCAATAAAATGAAATGTCATGCTGCTGTGGCAAATAATCAGATTGTATCATGACCCCCAAGTCTCTTTCTGTCATGGTGCTACACTCACTAGCACCACGACCGAAAAAGACTTGGGAGTCCTGATCGACCACAAGATGAACATGAGCCACCAATGTGATGCCGCAGCCAGCAAAGCAAATAAAACTCTGGCTTGCATCCACCGATGCATGGCAGGACCCAAGAAGTCATCCTCCTGCTTTACTCGGCCTTGGTGAGGCCGCAGCTGGAGTACTGCATCCAGTTCTGGGGTCCGCACTTTGGGAAGGACGTGGAGAAGCTCGAGAGAGTCCAGAGAAGAACCACACGCATGATCAGAGGTCGAGAGAGCAGGCCTTATGAGGAGAGGCTGAGCCATGGGACTCTTCAGCCTGGAGAAGCGCAGGCTCAGGGGGACTTGGTGGCAGCCTGTAAGTACATCAGGGGTGTGCATCAGGGGTGTGCATCAGGAACTGGGGGAACGCCTGTTCACCAGGGCACCCCAAGGGAAGACAAGGTCTAACGGTCACAGACTCCTGAAGACCATTTTAGACTGGACACAAGGAAAAACTTCTTTACCATCCGAGTCTCCAGAGTCTGGAACAGACTCCCCCCCAGAAGTGGTGCAAGCACCTGCTCTGGACACCTTTAAGAAATGCTTGGATGCTCATCTCGCTGGGGTGGTCTGACTTCCTGCCCCTTTGAGCGGGGGGCTGGACCCAATGATCTCGCGAGGTCCCTTCCAGCCCTAATGTCTATAAATTGTCTATGAGACCTTCATTGTCCTACAGAGGCTTATTTGGCTAATGTGATTATGATTTGCCTGTCTGGGATAGACAGCCACAGTGCTGTAGCTAGATAGCTCAGGCCCAGTCCCTCCCCGTCAGAGGCGTGTGAGGTCAAAGCACTGACGGGCACACATTTGGGGACAAGCTCAATGATGCACTTCTCCCTGTTCCCACCAATCTCGGGCATTACTTGTTGCCAGTCTTTAGATGCACCCCCTTCTTTCTTAGATGTGGATAGACAAACAACTCTGCTAGTTTTAGATTGTACCAGCCATCATACTGAACCCATGATGATGCTTCACCTGTCTGCTCCTACACCGGTATAAGTGGAGCTAAGTTACTGTAACTTTAATCTGGAATGAAATAGGTTTATACTTCTTTTAGCTGATACTGGTGCAGAAGCAGACAGGTTCAGCATTGATTTGGCTGGGTGTGTACACGTGAGCAGGTAGTTCCCCCCCCTACAATACCTATAGCCCTTCACTGGAAGCTTAGTCTGTTGTGCTCAGCCTCTTGCCCTCCGGATGCAGCTCACTTCTCTTTGCTCCGCTGCATCCCCAGCTATTCCCCTGCGGACCAGGAGCTTAATGCTGTGGTGCCTTCTGCCATTTAAGCTACTGTTACCGTACCCCTCGTTCGCGTTATGACGGCAGGAAGGCTAAAGCCAGCTGGTATTACTTCTAGTCATAGACCAGTGATTTGTAACCAGGGTGCAGTGAGATCCTTTTTTCAAGCAACGTTAGGCGTGCAAACACCTACACGCGATTCACAAGATAAACCCAGAGATTTCAACTAGGAATCCACAGTGTCCAAACCCCGTTGTGGTCTTTGAGATCTCTGCACCCAAGGAATTGCTGTATTAATTTTCCATAGTCAAAAACACGAGTGGAAGCTCAGAGCTGGCGTTTTCTGAGCGGTGCTTTGAGTCTAAAAAAGGGAGAGTGAGGGGCGCTCTTCTAGATGACAGGATTTTTCCCAGGTGGTCTTACCTGCTTTGCAAGGTTGAAACGGATGATGTCTGCACTTTGCACTCCTTGGCTGTAGGCAGAGCTCTCCCAAACACCGTACGCTGGGATATTAGCAGACATTTCGGAGACGGTCCTGTTGTCTTTGAAACACAGGCTGCCAAGGCACGGTGTAGCCTGGATATTTCCTACCTCGCCACATCTGGTCACCCCAGTGTGGCTCTCGGATACAGCCACGACTGGCATTGGTTAAAGACACGGGTATCAAATCAGTAAGACTTTCTTTTTTTCAATTTGTGGAAAATGTACTACTCATAAATGGCCTCTGAATCATTTGATGAACCAAAGCAGCTTGAGTAATGCTCCTTACCTCATTCCCTAAGAAGTAAGAAGAAATAATAGTGGTCAGTATACAGCCCCTGCTGGGGCTGGTCCAGAAGCCACAGCTGGGAGTGGGCTGCAAAACTGTTGGCTGTTATAAAATAGTCTTGTATTCACCCATCTCAGAGCTCAGTACATCCCTCTGAATAATTCACCCAAGTTTGTATTGTAGGTGCTTTATTGAACATTGCAGGAGCGTTGGGGAATGGGATGTAGCTGCACCTGCTGCTTTTCATATGGAGGTGATAGAGTGGAAAATTCATTTCACAATTACTGCCTAAAATAATCCTTGTGGATTACTTACAGTTAAAAAACTGGGTAATCTGTGCCCTCACCCAGGTTTTGTGACAAATGTGTTTAAGCAAATGGGCATTGCACTCCCCGGTTTCGAGCACTGCTGCCTGCCGTACTTTGGAAAATCGGCCTTCTGCGTTGGATTTGGGAGCTCTTGGAGCCTTGGCTTCTCTGTTCGCTGCAGCAAACACTTGGTGCTTTGTGCTTTTCATTAAATGGCAGTGATCCTCTGGTTCAACAAAATCAAGTTTGCAAGTCTCAAAGACTTTTATTTATGGCCTTATCTGCTCTTAATTTTTATCGCTCTTTGACCGTGACCACAAATTCCAGCTCTTGTTATTTTTAGTTTCAAAAGAGGACGACAATCCGGCAACCCTTGAAAATGAAACCTTGCATAATTTGATGACCTTAACTTGTTTTGGTTCATGGATATGATGGGAATATCTTGGGGTAGAAGAAATGTGTGCCTCAGTGCAAACTGGGAAATAAAAACACAGCCCGTTTCAAGGCTTGTTAGATTTGCGGTTAACTCTATATATGCTTCATTAACAGAATAATTTTCCGATGTTGAAAGTTGGTATTTAGCTAGAGGGGATTGAATCAAACTATGCAATACTGTTGACCCTTTCCAATGCAGTCAACTTGTTTTTAAGAAATTGCTCAGTTGGAACAAAAAGGCAATATTGTATTCACATTACACAAAGATAAGCTTATGGTGTATCTGAGCTTACACGGTTTTTATTTTTCTTGGCCTGAGACAGGCGAGTTGTACTTTTACCATTTGCTTTCAGTTGGAGTTTGGAAAGACCTGCCAGTAAATTGTGCATCATAAATGTAACCTGAAAACAGCTAGGGAGAGCATGCGCTGGATTAGGTATCTTGGAAGCTGGAAACAGTGAATATTAGGGGTCTTTTAAAGTCAAGATAACTTCAAAAGTACTGTATTTCCTGAATGCAACGTTCACCTTTTTCCCCGAAAAGCCAGCTGCTGGAAATTGGGCTGCGCATTGTAAGCAAGGAAATACAGTAATAGCAACGCGTCGCTTAAGCTGTGGCTGGGCCCAAGAGGAAGTAACTGCAGGAAGCAGAGCAGTGGGCAGGCTCCGCGGGTAGGCTCTGCTGCGGCTCAGTCACTCGCTGTAAGGGAAGATCTTTTTGTCTTCATTGCGCACAACTAGGTGCATCTCTTATCCCGGGGTTTAGTGTTTGCAGGAAAATATGGTATTAGCATCAGCTCAGGGAGTCCTGTGTGCATTATAACACGCTCACCCATCTCTTTCTGTGATTTTCTTACCTTCACATGGTTTGAAGGATGATATATTGGTGAGTTGCAGTTATTTTCAATGTTGAAGATTAGTATTTCACCCTGGTGGTATGTGTACAGTTTGCTCACCTACTGATTCAGTGGTTCCTGGATGAAGAAGACATGAGCTGTACAAGCAAATGATGATTGAAGCTAAGCCAGGGAGATGAAGCTCCCCGCATTAATGAATACCATGGGTTTTGCTGGTGAGCTCAAGAGGAAAGCTACTTTTATATGGCAGAGTGAGTCTAACCGTCAGGTCTCTCTGGCTTTTGTCCCACTGAATGTTGGGGTTTCATTAAACTTTTTAAAAGCATCTTTTATCGAATTGCTTCAACCAGACAGCGAAGCTCACATGTTGATAGCAGTAGGTCATCCTCATGAACCTCTGCCCAGTGGTTATTAGCAGATCTCAGTGCTCGCAGTATGTATCCTTCCCCTTCGCTGTGCGTGCCTCTCGCCTCTTGTGCGTGGCGATGGGTAAGGATGGCCAGGTGTTGGATTCTTTTCCCCCAAGCCTTTTCCTGACTTGGAGTTAGAGGTAAGAAGATGTGGGAGTGCCATTTGAAGCACCATGAAGGAAACTGCTTCACTCTGGTGAGGTGCTTTTTCTCTCTTCCCAAAGGCGCTGAACACCTTTGTTAAGCTGCAGGTACTCAAAGTGTCTGAAATGCAGCCCTAAAATACGGATTGCCCAAGTGTACCCTGGACCCAGTCCCAAGGCGAAGGCCAGAGCCCTGGACTGGGACTCAGAAAACCTAGATTCTGTTCCCAGTTTTGCCACTGGTTTACTGCCTGGTCTTCGACAAATTGCGGCATGCCTCAGTTTCTCTGCTTGAGTTGGGGATAATGGTACTAACCTCTACAGAGTATTTTGAGCTGTGCTGACGAAGAGCTCTGAGTAAGAGGTAGGTATTCATCTGAATATCCCATGGTGGTCGATAGTGGCGTCTACCCGAAAGCTTACAAATAAAGACATTTTTTCTTTTTGCAACTGTCTAGTTGGTCTAATGAAGGATATCTCCTCTACCACACTGACGACTAGGGGGTCGATAAGCATCACCAGAGTCTTCGTCACCATGATCCTGTGAGGCTGGCAGGCATTTTAATTTTTCTTTTGAAATCGGGACTCGCAGTGATTAAGTGACTTGACTAACTAAATTCACGCAGTCTGGTGTCAGAAGGTCTTGGCTCCTAGGGTCCTGCTGTAGCCACGACCTCTCCATCCGAATACTTCTGGTCTGCAAGTCTCCGGCTCCGTGGTACTGTCTCTTTCCAAACGCCTCTACCCTCACGTGCATGTTTTCCAGTGCTCTTTAGACAGGCAAATTCTTCTGTAAAAGTCCACTTCCTTGAATACAAATGAGATTTGTCTAGCTCTTTTATAAAACACTTCTTATTTCCTCCCAGTAGGATGAATAAAGCCAAATAGATCTGCCTAGTGATATCATTTTTCTGACCCTCTGCACTTTTTTTTTTTTTTTTTTTTTTACCTTAGTCTGAATTATCATTCTGCACTGGTTGCTATGGCTTTGTACAATATATGTGTTTGTCTCTCATCTGTTTGTAATATTGACCTGTTTCCAGTGTGGAAGTGGTCCTGCCTTCTCTGCAGCCTCCAGAATTGTACATGACAAATGTGGGGATTAGCTGTTTCAGCACCACAAAAGAAGAATAAATTGACTTAATTATTTTAACAGAACCTGTTGTGCTGCTAACTTTGTTGCATATAAACACTGGAGTGAAGTTTATAAAATGGACTCTGGGCCAGTTGTTCGTCGCAGGTAAATAGGAGGCTGCCACATTAAATAGGCTGCTTGGCTTAATTTTGCAAAGGGATATGAAAACATCATGTCTCTGGTTCGGATTTGCCCTGAGTTGGTTGTAGCCAAAAGCTGTCATCATCTGGTAACTATTCAGTGGTCCATGTGAGATCAGTTGGGTCTCAGCCTAATTCCTCCTGAACAGATCATTTACCAAAACCCCTCTCAAACACAACACAGACCTCAGTCAACACCACAGTCGGCCTGCCCTGCAGAGTGAGCCAAGCACGGGCTGCAGCTGAAGGCTGCCCTGTTGCTCCTTGTGCATCTGCGATCAGTGTTATACAAATGGCATAAATACATGGCAATTTATGCAACAGCGGGACACGGACAAACTTGTGCTGCCATTGCGAACGGTCTAGGATAATACATTTGTCTCCAGAACGTCTGATGGTGTTTAAAGGACCAAAGAAAACTTATTTGCCTGGATGTTGAATGTGATCGGGTTTTTAAACCCGAAAGCTTGCTAAAAAAAAAATTTCCAACTATTTAAGTTGGTCTAATAAAAGATATCAGATTAACCCAAAGAACCTTGTCATCCTAAGAGAACAGCTTTTGTTAGGGCAGCGAGGTCTCAACATTTTTAGGCTCAAGGCACTCCTTGATAGCCTTGAGGCACCCCTTGGAGAATGCCGGCTCTTAGTTTGCAGTTGTGTTTTTGGCACAGAAAAATACTAGAGCAATTCTCCTGTAGCAAAGGGCTTGGAGAGACCACAACAGGGCAGAGTATTTTTGACACTACGAAGTCCCCTTCAAACTCTCTTGCAAATCACATCTGTACACATAGTACTGCTAACGTGTGCTACTGCAGGGCACCCTTGAAAGGATCCCAGGGCGCTGCGGCGGCCTGATCGAGAATCGCTTCGTTAGGGCCTTGCTAGCTTATTCCCTTGAAATAGGGTTTCTGCCAAGCTGGCCACTGAAGTCGTGCCTGCACGTTAATCTCCCACCCCCAATAATTTCCTATTGGTTTTGTCACTCCTGATGCTCAAGGCTTAAATACATTCATGCTGACTGCTTGTTAGTATTTTAATACGTCACGTCGCCCTACTTGGAGCAAATCTAAATGATGCAACGGTCAAAACGCCAAAGGCTTTTCTCTGCTGGCGTTCCCACCAGCGAAGCTTCTGCAGTACTCGCAATCAGGGGGGGAAAGGCTAGTATAGAGAAAAGAAAGCTTTTGTATTCCTCCTCATCCAGTTTTGCACACACTGTTACACCAAGTCCAGGCGGAGAGGGAATCGAACACTGATCTGCTTCTCTGACGGAGCCACTGTTGGGTTTCCATGAAGCCCTCGTTCTGGCGCTGCTCAGTCTTTGACTTTGCCAGGCTTTTTTCTCTGCTCTGTTTGACTATTCCTGTGAGTGCTCTAGGTTTAGTCCAACCGAGCACAAGGACAGAGTTGCTTTAGCTCCCCCCGCCCCCCCTTTTTGCTTTTTGAATGTAATTTTATACATCTAGGATTTTTTGGTTATAAGGTGGTTTCCCCATCTGGGAGGGAGAGGCAGAAAGGAGGGGGGCAATGGCCATGACTACATGCAACTTTTGAATTGTCGGGATTTTCTCCGGACAGGGGCTGTTTTTGGGGTGGAGAACAACAGCTAGGGTGCCAGGGGGGTCAGCAGATGCAACTGCTTCTCAATCTTCTCTGGATGTACTTAAAGCAATTCAATCTCTGCAAAAAAAACCACTGGATTTTAAATTAGATGTTTTTCCCAATGTTAAGTAGGTGTAAGGCATCAATTCCCATAACTGCGTAGTGCCTCATAGTCTTTTGGTGCCTTTATCCTTCCAACACTGCTGGATGTGGAGAAGTCCAGTTAATCCCATTTTACAGGTCGGGGGCTGAATCACAGGGGTGTTATGAGACTTCCCCCATATCGCTGAGGAAGTCTGTTGTAGAAACCATGACTCATGGGGAAAGGTTGGAAGAATCAGGATTGTTTAGTCTGGAGACAAGAAGATGGAGGGGAGGATTTGATAAGTCTTCAAATACTTGAAGAGCATAGTGATAGGCTCCTTTGGGAAATTTCTTTGGCATGTCGTTATTCATCCCGATCTTTGGAAAGACACTGAGATCCAGGTGTACAATGCAGTTGTCATCCCCATGCTCTTCTGCGGGTGACTTAGAGGTGAAGCCCGGGTGTCCTACCATCATCATCTCAGGACCCTGCAGAGATATCACCAACGCTGCCTCCAGGAAATCCTCCACGTCGAAGAGGAGGATTGCCGCGCAGACGCAGCATCCTTGCTGAAGCCAGCGTTACCAGCATGGAGTTGATGATCCTCAAGCACCGGCTTCACTGGACTGGACGCTGTGTGCAGATGCTTGACTCTCAACTCCCAAAACAAGCGCTCTACTCCCAGCTTAGCTAAGGCCTGGGATCTCTCGGTGGCTGGAGGAAACACTACAAGGATGCATCGCAGGCAGCCCTCAAGGAAACAGGAGGAGCTGGTTGCCATCTGACTCCAGTGGCGCTGCAGCCTCAACCAAGCGGTAGCCGATTTCGAGGTAAAGCACTTTGCCATCAAAGCAGAGGAAGGAAGAGGAGAGGAATCTCAGCCTGCAGCCTGCTCTCTGTTGCAGAAAGGCCTGCAACTTCTGTGCACGGATCTGTTGCTCAAGGACGGGGCTCTTAAGTCATCCCAGGACCCATCAGTGAGCCATGGTAGAGATCATCCTTGAATCGGGACTGCAGATAATAATAGACTCTTGTTATGCAACTGCGGGAGACAGGACAAAGAGCAACAGTTTTAAATGACAGCAAGGGAAAATTTATGTTGGACGTTAGGAAGAGCTTCCTACCGTGAAGCATTGGGACAGGTTACCTAGAGAGGTTGTGGAAGCTGCATGCGTGGAAGGTTTTTAAGAGCAGGTTGGACAAAGGCTTGGACGAAACAGTTCAGATGGAGACAGTCCTGCCTTGAGCAGAGGGCTGGACTGGATGACCTTGTGCAGTCCCTTCCAGCCTGATTTTTCTGTGATTCTGTGATTGAACCCAGCTCATGTAAGTCCTAGACAAGCACCCGAGTCACTGGACCATCTTTCCTCCAGCTCACTAAGCACAACTAGGTTAGGATCTAGCTTGAATTTGGCTAACTCTCTGGCTTTCGTGATAAGCCAGCTGAAACCAAAGGCAAAAGTATAGCTGCTTAACAGTCCTTTACAGAAGGTACGGTACTTTACAGAATTTTGCAGCCAGGCAGTATCCACGGTTTTGCTCTTCCTGAGAGCATGTGTGGACTGATGCTCATGGTTTCTGTATTGGGGCATTCACGTCCTGCTGCACTGCTCCCCTTCTCTTTCATAATCTTGCCTCTGGGATTCAGGCAGACTCGTTGCTGGATGATCCAGGACGAAGCCCTGCTCTCGTTAGCTCGGAGCACCAGAATTTCTGCATCCACCAGTGGAACAGGTTGGCAGTTACATCACCGCAAACGGCTCGGGTTTATAAATCTTTAATCTTCATAGCATCTTTGTTTCACTTCCTCAGCCTGCTCCCCCCCATCCTCGGCTCCAGAGTCACCGAAGCAATGAGAGTCGAATGCTCTGGTTCCCTGATTACGGCACCTCTCCGGCAGATCGCCCGGGTCGGAGTATTGGAAAAAGCCCTGTAAACACTGAGCCATCCCCAGGATGGAGGCCTGATGGAGCTCTCTGCAGGAACTTCGCGGAGGAGGGTGCTGCCACGAGTCATTAATCCTCACTTCGTTGGCACGGGCGGGTTGGAGTCGGACTGGCAGGCTGGGACTTCGTGCTCCCCTACCAGCTCTGCGCTGCATCTCTGCTGCATCTCCTCCCTGGAAAGGCTCTGCCAGAGCTTGAAGACTCCCAGGGAGATGAGAAGTGCTCACAGCCCAGGGTAAATCTTGCACAGGGACACCTCCCCCCCAGTAAAAAGCAGGCGTCTCCTCTCTAAGCCGGCAGTTCCTGTTGTTGCCCGTTAGCAAGCCGTGTAAACAAGGGTTTAAACTGTCTCTCCTTTGCCTTCCCAGCCTCGGGGCGGGTTTCGGGCTTCTCTCCAAAGCAGGGCGCTCTCACGGTGCCCTGCCCTGAAGCATGTCTGGGCCTGCAGAGAAACCTGTGAAGCCCTGTTGCAGGCATTGTGCCTGCCTGGGGAAAGGGTCTGAGTCTGAGCGGTGGGAAGGGGTCTCCCCGCTTTCTCTTCTCCAGAGCCTGTGGCCCAGGAGGTCTCCATTCGCCAGGCAGGCCCGCAGAGAGGGGAAACCTGCCCTTCCTGGACAGTGTATTGCACCCAGAGCGGAAAGAAATCCTTGCGCTTCTTACAGCGTGGGAGGAGGGCCGTAAAACCACAAAACCCAACAGGGGCGCTCAGACAGCGGTAAGCACTTCCAGGTCCTGCCGCCTTCGGTGCCCCAATTTCAGGTTAAAAATATACCTTCAGCTTTGCTCAGCTGCACTCTCTCCCTGCCTGGGACTTGACCTGGACTGACTGCTTTTCCGCTGTCGTCACCTTTAAACGGTTCCTCCTTTTGCTATTCTGCACCCGTCCAGATGCCTGGGGCTCCTTCCAGCCATCAGGTGAGCACGGAGCAGGGATGTTTTGCTGGCGTACATAAAGCTGCCGGTTGCAACTGCCCTGGCGTCCCAGTGGATTTTTAAAACATTTGATTTTGTTCCAGTTGAAAATTTCCATCCGAGCCACCTCCTCTCAAGCTGGTAGCACCACCTCCCATGCTGGCTGCAAGGAGAGGGGAGGAAGAAATAGGTCTGGGGGCTCTGATGTGTCCATGCAAGGCTGCTGTGCAGCGACAGCCTGCAGGCCTTTGGTCCCCTGGGCATTTACTTACCAGCCCTCAGCCCTGGCTCACCCCAGGTTCAGCTCCTGTCTGACGTGAAGGGCTGGCTCTGACTCCACGGGGTCTTTAGCGCCAACAAGAAAATAGCTCTGCTTTGCCCTGCGAAGAACAGCCTGGGTTGAATAGATGATCTCCCTTCTCAGGCCGGCACCAGTCTTCTGGTGTCATCTACTGCTCCAGCCTCCCCGAGGTCCCTGTCCCTTCTCACCCATCCCTACGAGGAAGCAGCAGCAGCCTCTCAGATAGCAAAGGTTTGGTTCGGGATCATTGTTTTTCCTCCTTCTGTCAGAGAACAGGAACCGGCGAGACCTGAAGAGTCGCAGCTCTGAGAACGGGCTCTTGTGCATGGACAGTCCCCATCTTCCAGCCTGTGCAGGAGGGTTTGGAGGGCAGAGAGAAGGTGGAAGAGGGAGAAGTGCTTGACAGGCCTGTCTTTCTCTCTCCTCCCCATCCCGTCTCAGCTTTTGGAGCCGGCTTGAGCAGCGAGGGATGACCGCGGGGAGGGGAGCCAAGACTGAGGTTGACTTATGGCTCAATGCACACCTTCTCGCATTTCATGCTGCCTAGGTATGAGGCACGCTTGTATGGCACACTGACAACATAAATGCACACTTTCTCGTGTTTCATGCTGACAATATAAGGCGGTGAGAATCAGGTCCAGGCAACGCTCTGTCTCCTAAGCCTCTCCCTTCAGCCATACTCCCAGTCCCGTGAGCAGCTAGAATGCTAAATTCGTTGCAAGCCGCCTCTCTCGATGGCCCTGCGAGCAAAGACCCCCATCACTTCCAGCGTGCTGCCGGCTCACAAGAGCGGAGGGAACAAGCACAGCAGGGGCAGCTTTCTGTTCTTGGCCGGGAAGAGAAAAAGCAGTCGTTCGTGTTGGCCAGCACAGAGTTGGCAACAATTGGACTCCTCTGCTTTTCCTTTTTCGAGTCGGGGTTTGCGGGGATAATTACAGGTTGCTTGTGACAGCGGCTGCACCGGGACTTTGTGCAGCTGGGTTAATCATTTTGCACACGTAAGCCAGGAGCAATCGTTACACTCGCATTAGCTTCTTACATGTGACATCTTATCCTGGGTGCCAGGGCAATATGAATAGCTGATATTCTCTTTTCTGCTGCTCTCTGCTGTCGAGAGCTCAGTCCTTGTCGGACTTATTTTTGGATTTGTTGTCCCAGCTTTGATCATCCCCTGGTCTGCTTTCCTTCTGTTCTCAGTTGGCTTCAGCACCTGAGATGCAGTCTTTCTTCGCGGTCCTTTTCTTCCTTCCTGATGTATTCTCAGCTACCTGCATCAAGATTGGCTTTAATAGTCACCCCTTAATTTGTGGATCTCACTCTCGCTTCAGTAACAGCAGTGCTTGGAGTCTGCTCCTGGGTTGTTCTGTGGTAACTTCAGCAGAGCCAGGACTCCCTGCAACACCTTCAGCGGTCAAATATCAAATTGCTTTTTAAGACAAGTACAAGCCCTGTATCTGCCTTTTTAAGGGAGGCTCAGTTATGGATTTGTGTTTGTTTTGGATGTCTGCAGTAGGAAATTTCCCTATCAACTTTCGCAACGTGCCATTGGAATATTTTTCTTACTAACAGCAAAGACTTTTTATCGTTCCAAATCTTGTCCGAAAACTGTTCTCCAAGAGCATTTCGGAGCCCGCTTTGCCACAGTAGAGTTAGTAGAACTGGTCAGAAATAACTTTTTATGTTTTTTCCCATGGGAAATTTTGTTCTTTTGGGGTTTCTTTGTTCTCCTTGGCTATTTGGACATTTCCATTTTCATCTAAGATTTTGGAAACCCTGCTGTGGGGTTATAGTTCAGGCACATTATATTCCCACAGGCTAATAGGCTGGGCTCCCAGGTCAGCCTACATTTCCCACAGTACCCATGGCTTTCTCCCTTCTTCCCCTGCTTGAGAGGATGACGCCCGTAAGAGAGACTGGGAATGGACAGGAACCTGGGAATGGACGGAAACCTGAGCACAGCTCCCCCGAGGCATTACGGCAGCATTTTTAGATAGAAACGCTGCAGATTTTCAGCAGAAGCAGTGAAGTAAAGACCCCATTTTCTGTCCAGCATTTATCGTGGAAATTTTCCTGTCTCCCTTAGAGGAGTTGCTTGCACTTCCTGCCTCACGTGGAGCTGGTAGGTGCCTGGAGCTGTCTCTCGGACCTGGGTTAGGAGTCTCAAGAGTCCCTGGAGGGGCAGGAGTAGTCACAGGGGACACCGGGGGGTCAGGTCAGGCATAAATAGGTTGGTGCCTTTGGAGGCTAACAGGACCCCCTGGACGTTTCAGCATGGGAGCAGAACGGCCTCAGTTTACCACCTGCCAGCTGTCCTACATCACTTACGTCAGCTGTCCTAGACCAGAAGTTGCATATTTTTTAAACCAAGACATCCTTTCAGACCTGAGCTTCAGGCCTTAGAGGTGACTGAGCCAGGCGGGATACTGAAGTAGTCTCTACATAAACCAGTTTAAAACACCGTGCTGTTGGAAGGGAATCTCCCCCCAGCCTGTCCCACACCCCAGTCTGGGGCTGTTCATGAATAAGCATCGTCCCTTTAGAGGTACCTGCAGGACATATTTCCAGATCGTACAGCCGAACCAGCGCGAATACGAAATGCATGCCTGCTGCACAGCTGGCCAGCGATCGCTAGGCCTGCTTTCCAGTAAAGCAGTCTATAAAAAGCGGCAGCCCTGGTCGAGTATATGGCCTTGTGAAACGACACACTGCACAGGTGTTTCCTGCAGCCTCAGCGTGGGGGAAATGCTCCGGATGTGCCCTGGTGCTTCAGAGCTCCTTTCCAATGCCTCTGAGTTTTCAGCTTAGTGCATCCACGTCGGCTCTCGCGTTGGGCGTTTATACACGTGCTCTGTGGGGGGGGCGTTAAATAAGAGTGGCTCCGAGGAAATTTGGCAGCAGGGAGGGTGGCTGTATTACCAGATTCTCCCAATCAAGCCCCACTCAGTGGGTTGGGGCCGGGCCACCCCCTTCTCCTCGCAGCTGGGTCAGGGCTGGTCCCCCACCTCACAGCCCCTTCCCTGCTATGGGGCCAGGTTCTGCTGGGCTCCCCCCCCCCACATGGCTAGATGGGGCCCTGCTGTGACCACCCCAGGTGCCAGATCCGGACCACTGGCCGGATCCGGCCCGCGGATGAACCAGGCACTGCCACCGGCCAAAGAGGATGAGCACCCTTGCTCGAACGTAACGCTCTACCAGTGACGGCTGTGACGTACCGCGTCTCCGACGCTTTTCCCACCGCGTTGTCGGGCCGGCCAGGAAAACCCGACGCCGGCCTCCACCGCTTGTCGTGCTGCCGGAGGTGCGCTGCGAGTCCCCCCCTCTACGCCTTTCTGCCTGCTTTCAGTGCAGTCGCCCAGATGAACAAAAAGGTATTTAGAGTCTTTAACTGGTATGAATTGCTGGGACGCTGTTGAAAGGCTCATTAAACGTCGTTTGCGGAGAAAAACGGGCTGGACTTTTGAAGTTAAGTGTGAGCTGTGCAATAAAGGACTTCTTTTAGTTGACCAGCAGGTTGAAAATACAAGATCAGTCGCTGTTCTGTTTTCAGAAACTCGGTCTCCCACCACAAAGGCCCAGCAGTGTGTACAGTACTGATAATCTGTTTTTTCACACATTTCTTTTCTTTTTTTTTTTTTTTTTTTAAAAAAAACCCCTTGTGTCTATGCCCCCTTGTTTCCAGAAGCCCAGTTTGAATCCCTGTGGTGGAGCTATTGTTTAATTGTGCTCCGAGCATTTAATTCTTGCTGAGGCATCTTGTCTATGTTGCATACAACGAACAGCACAATGCGATGTCTTCTGCAAATCCGCACCTCTTTAGAGCTCCCAGATGATGGTTGTTCCCCACTGTTTTCATTTCCCAGACAGGAGGTGAGTGAGCGCAAAGCCAAATTGCAGAGGAGAGAAACTTGGGCAGGGAGAGCACTAATTATTTTTCCCTAATACACATACCTCATGGCTTTTAAATTCTATTAATTCCTTCTGTGGGCCAGGCCTCCACCCCATGCGGCTCCAGCTGAAAAAGGAGTTATGAAAGTCATGCTGCCAGCAGACCCGGCAGATTACATCACTGCGGCTTCCCCCTTGGCCCTCCAGCTGTTAAAATGCTGTGCAGAATTGACAGTCTCATAGCTGCAAATAAGGGATAACTTCACCACCCCCAGTTTACAGAGTGCCCTGCTCATCCGCATATTGGATAAAAGGCATAATTTGCTTAAATGCATCGCCTTAAAACTGGTCTCTTTTTTTTATTTGTCTTGTTTACATTATAACAAACTGCACTTATCTGCATATTAGTTAAGTGCATAGAAAGTCTTTGGCTCTGTGCACTGCTTTGTGATCCAGCGGTACTGTTTTACTCCAGCCTTGGTGAAATTGGTTAAGAGCCCTCCATTTCAAGGTTTGAAGAGCAGCACCGAGCTGCCTTGGTCCTCTCCATTTCATGGCTGTATAAGGTAAGGAGCCTTAATGACCTGCAAAAGGTTTAGCTGAGGGGTTCCTGTACTTAATGAGAATTGTTCACATTTAATTCTGGATAAAGGCCTGCTCTCACTACCTGTATAGCCTTTTTCATTCTTGAGACTATGCACTTAAATGGAGTACAGCAGGTTTTAATTTAAAGTGACCAGTGGATGAGTTGAATAAGAGCTTATTCTTTATATTATTTTTTTTATCATCTCCTGAGTAACAGTTAAGAATGACAGTGTTTGCTGGGGTGCTGTTCAGACATGATTGTAAACGAGCAACTCTTATATCAGGTAGGGAACGTGTGTTACTGAGCAGGCTTGAAATATTTTAGGTGATTTTTTTTTTTAATGTGGCCAGTATACTGCAGAATTTGGCTTTTCTTCTGCCCTTATTATTTTTTTCCCCAAATACTATTAGCTGTTCAAAAGGAAAATGAGTTCAGGAAATTGATAACTGATCTAGTCTATGTAATAAATAGATTGCCTGCAATGGTCTCAAGGTGCAGCAAGGCAAGTTGAGGTTGGATATTAGGAAAAACTTTCTCACGAGGAGGGTGGTAAAGCGCTGGAACAGGTTACCCAGCGAGGTGGTGGACTCTCCATCCTTGGAGGTATTTAAGACCTGTCTAGACAAAGCCTTGGGTGGGTTGATGTAGCTGGGGCTGGTCCTGCTTGGAGCAGGAGGTTGGACTAGATGTGAGCTCCCTTCCAACCCTCATTTTCTATGGTTATTAAAAACAGGCTAAAGAAAATCTCTTTAAATTACACACCATGTATGTACATGCTTTACATTATGCACCTTGTACACGCATTATACAAATGACACACTGTCTGTAGTGGGATACCAGTGTGACAGTACCATCATACCTGCAACTATGTGATAAACTGCATTTTTTCCCAACTTCTGGCCTCCTCCTCTGCATTTTGGTCCCTAAGACATCAGGGAACTATCCATAACCTCCTCACCTTTGAGCTGTTATATTAAAAAAAAATCTAGTCACAATCTGCCTCTCTTTCCAGCCCCTAAATATGAAATTTCTCCCAGTGTTACATTAGTTCAAGGTGCACAGTTGGTCCCCTACATGTGAAACTGAAATCTCGTAGAAACAGAAGGATTTTTCCCCTTTGGAGACACGAGATCCCAGACTTCCCCTTGGTCTGGCCCCT
The DNA here is from genome assembly GCF_000455745.1 of Alligator sinensis. Taxonomy (NCBI): domain Eukaryota; kingdom Metazoa; phylum Chordata; order Crocodylia; family Alligatoridae; genus Alligator; species Alligator sinensis. The sequence goes on from NW_005841986.1 coordinate 700,461, forward strand.
GTGAGGGATGCAGTCCCCCCGTCCACAGGCCGGTAACCTCAGTCACATACATCAGGGCATAGTTTTTGCAAATAGGGATTATGTCTAGGCCACGAGAGTCAAGAAATATCAGTGGGGAGATGGTATTATGATGTGATGATATTATATTTAGTGATCAAAATATAGCAAAAAATATGTTTCGGATGCCTGTTCAAAGTTTTTCAGTACTTCCAAAGAGCATGTGCCATGTTTTGTGCAACTTGATGGCAACTTCCATTGGGTTATAAAGGAGAGGTCTTTTCCAAGGAAGTTAATTCAGAACAACACGGACCAACACCAGAAACAGGCTAAAAACTGGATGCAACAAATAGAGCCTGGATTTCAGAAATCTCCTCCCTCCACTTTTTATTTCCACTAAATGAAATACTGTGAAATAGCTCCATGGAGGAAGGAATCTGTGAGAAGGAGGTGAGCATGTTCTTGCTCCTTAATGTTTTTCTATTTTGTCTAATAAAGGAGAGGTGTGTCTAATTGGACAGCACCATGTATCGCGCACCAGGCACATGCATGGTGATTTATAGACTGATAAGACCTGCCTGAGAGAAGGCAGGTTCTCCGTTTCAACTGTGCGTGGTATAACAGGCAGAGGATGGGGAGGAGAGGATAAAGGAAACACAAAGATTGTGTGATTGGTTGGTTTCCATCTTTATGGCTCTGTTTGGACATTATATTTAATGTACATGCTTGGATTTCCTCTGTTCCTCTCCCACCCTTGGGTGACACTCACCTGTGGGCACCTATGCTAAGGGGCATAGAAGGATGCTGTTGCCCACAGTGGCACGGAGGCAAAGGGCCTGCTGGAAGGAGGCCGGGAGGAAGACAAGAACAATGAAATCCAGGATGCACAGTTGATTGCGTGGGAGGCTGTGACATTCGATGGATGTCTAATTAGTTAATGGCAGCAGTTCACCATGTGTCATCTTAGCTGCTCATCTTGCTCTAGTCCTCCACTTGCTGCCTCTCTCTGTAGGCTACCATCGGGTCTGAAGGTGGTATCCTGAAGTTTTCGCTTTGGGCTGGACAGCAAAGTTTTGTGTAGGCTCCCACTGCTTTTCTTCTGGGCTTGCCCAGTGTGAATATTTGAACAAAGACATTTTCCTAGCCGTTTGTGGAAATGGCAGGTTTTTAAACCAGCGATGGAGAATACGTGTGGACAGCAGACTTGAAACTATCTGAGTGTCTTATCAACCAAAACCATGGCCTGGCGAACACTGAATCTGAGCGACAAACTCTTAGGAAAACATCTTCGAGCCAAGAATAGCACTTCGAATGGTTTCTGTGGGCATTCATATTATTTATGTAGCTAATTTTGAAATAACACAGAAAGGAGGGGAGAAGTTACAAGCTCGAAGGATAGTTCACAGATAAGCGAAAACACACGAGTGTGGAATTATTCACTATGAATTATTTATCCAGCTCCAGGTCCAGAGCGGCTGGGTAGGGGCGATAGGGAGAGAGCAGGCTTCTGAATTATGACCGCTGTTGCATGAAGGGGCCTCCGTTGTTTAATGGAGGCTGTAAAATAAAATTGATGTTGACATTTTAAAGTCCTCAAAATATGGAAAGCTTAAGGAGAGCTGTGGTAGAATTGTCTTGCAGACACTGCTTTTGTATGAAACATTGGTACCGCAGCTGGGTTAAAAAAACCCAAACCAACCCCCCCGCCTCAGATTTTGCTTCTGAGACTTAAAAGTTTTGGTTTTGTCCCAAATCTGAACAGAAGTGGAACTGTCATATTTCCATTAACAATTCTGAAAGTTTTCGTGTCAAAACACTTTCAACTTATTCATTTATGATCCCATTAAAAAATATATTTTTACTGTTAAATACAACAAGACAAGCATCTTTTTAATGTAATCTCTAGTGAAATAACTTCAAAATGATATGGTTCCACTGAAATGCTTTAATGTTTGTCATCTCTAATCGAAAAAATGTTTCATCCGACATGCTTTGACTGGGTCTAATCAGTACAAAGAACCTGGGGTGGTTTAGGTTGGTTTAGACGGTGACCTCCTAAGGGCCTTTCCAGCTCTACCTGTCTAGGATTCTGTAAGCTGCAGAGCATGAGCTGGTTGTAGATGGCTCAGAAATCACGGAGATCCTCAAAATACTAAGATTCAGTCTTGGCTTCTGGTTTTAAACATGTGCTTGCCTCCTAGTCCCTCCCCCCACCACCACTCAAATCCAGGTAGTTTGGTCTTGGTCACAGCCTCTGATCCCCAGACCGTTTCCATGCTGCGTTGTGCAGGATATGATGTTTCCCTAATGAGACCCTTCTACATTTTTCTCTTTACCTAGGCTTGAAGGTCAAAAGATAGGAAGCTTCTTCTGGAAACTCAGACTGAGTGCATTTGATGTGGCATGCTTAAAACACAGTGGGCGCGTCTACACGTGCACTGTTACTGCGCAGTAACTGAAAACTTACTGTGCAGTACAGGTGTGCATCTACACGCCTGTACTACGCAGGAACTATGGCAACTTATACCAGCTTGGGCGTAAGTTTTCTACCTGCATGATGCAGGTGGCACATTTACACCCAAGAAATTACTGCGCAATAAGGCACATATAAACACCTTACTGCGCAGTAACCTTGTTTGTATGGACTGATTTGAGGCTAACTTTAGTCCCGCCCAAGTCAGTCCACGCAGTATTGCTCCACTGTAACGCCTGCATGTGTAGACACTAACATAAAAGCCACTTGCCGTGCAGTAAATGCACGTTTAGACTCACCCAGTGTTGTGTAGCGTAGGAGGGTTGCTCCCTTTTCCCAGCCGTCTTCTGGATCCTCTGCTGAGCCACAGCAATGCTCTGCCTGGCTTCCTCCCAGCTGGCGGGACTATTTGAGACATCAGATATTCCTCCTGAAAGTGCAGATCAACCCCTTCACCCACTAGGTAGGATTAGTTCCTTTAAGCACAGTGGGGTAGTTGCTGGCTTTACTATAGGAACAGAGTTAACATGGAAAGTCAGAAAGGCAACGCCAACCCCTCCATGATCCTTTTCGGACTCACATCACTGTCACACTGCGACTGATGGCATTTGCCGTGGCAGTAAAGGCGGTGCTCATCCTTGGCTTCCCCTCACTTTTGGTATGAAACCCCTGTATCTCTAGCTAAGGCCTGGGTTCCCTGTTATACACGTCCCTTGCGTTTTGTATCCTGGTCTTATTTATCAGTGGGTGCGTGCGAGTACAAGTGCGCTGCTTAATGCTGGTGTATTGCTGCTTCTCTGCAAACATCTGGAGATGAAAGACTTTAGGCAGTGCATTATCGATAGCATTAAAAGCTTTACAGAAGGGACTGGCAATAGAGATTTTTTTTTCCTTCACCTTATTTGTCTGCACTTAAAGTTGTAGCTGACAATTGTTTCTTCTGATGCGGCATTAATTGTATCCAAACTTGTTTGTAAATACAACATAATTTTTTCCTTCTTTTAAGCAAACTTCAGGCCTTTTCGGTTAAAAATAAATAAATGGTCTGCCTTAACTTTGCACGAGGGCAAAGACTTTCATTGTTCCTGTACTTTTTCAGAAGTTGCTAGCTGAGGCCTGGGAAGAAGAGGCATAGCCAGAGCAGTTATTTCACCACGAGGGGGTAGATGGAAATGATCTAGTCCTCCTTTGTTCCCATAACTTAATGGTTCCCACTACGGAGACTCCTGTAACTTAAACTTTCCTAGGTATTGCCGGGGTCTCAGAGCGAGGCCTGAGCTCTCATTCCACGTCGACTACAATGCAGTTAGCTAAGGGCTGAACTTCAGGCCTTGAACTCTGAATTTCCTGGCGCTTGTAGGTTTTAATTGGGTTTCGTGTTGTTTGCACATGGGTTTTTTTGTGGTTTAATTGAGCAGTCAGTGTGAATTTTGTGGTATTTGTATGCGCGTGTGAGAGAGCGGGAGAGATTTGAGAAGTGTTCAGCCTTCCAATAGACAAACAGGTGGGTTTCCAGCAGAGACATTTGCATTTGAAAACCAGCTCCAAGCGGCCGAGGATTTCCCAGAAGGAGTCGGACCAGCCGCGCAGCGCGGCGATCGATCAGCATAGAATCGTGCGAGCATTTGACGTGCAAAACGTCGCGGCAGAAAGACAGGGCCCAAGAATGAGCTCTTTGTGGCTTTGTTTCCTTCCTGAAAACTGTGACCGGGAAGCTTTCATCATTAAGAAAATTAGGTAGGCGGCCTGGCCAACCCCCCAAGCCTCGCGAGGATCTTTCAGGAGAGCGTGGACACCGTTGCACTTCAGCTGCAGATTTTTAAAAACCTTTACATTTTGACCCGGGGGCGGGGGAGGACGACCCCTCAAACGTCTATTTTCCAGTCTTTTTGTGCGGTCTCCCAATAACTGCGAAGGGTGCAGGAGCCGGATGCGAACCCACGGACTTCATTCATTCCCTTGAGTTGCACAGCTAGTAGCATGTAATTTGCTGTAGAAGGCGTTTAGCTGATTTTTAAGCTGCTCTTATCTGATAGGTGGTGGCTTGTGTTTTTCTTTTCCTTTTCTAGTTTGGACTAACGAAAACATTTCCCTTGCTTATCACAACACTCCTGCTCCACACCCTAAGCCCGGGGCCAGTTGCTCATGGTATTTTAAGGTTATTTTGATTTCTTTTTTTTTTTTTTAATCAAATGATCTCTCCAAGAAATACAGCTGTGAAGAAGGAGGTCTCAACTTCCAAAGAAGCACCAGTGGGGACCTCTGGTGGCACGACTAAGACTTGCAACGTGAAGCTAGCCCAGAACGATTCACTTGGGTTTTCTAAGTCGGTGGTTTTCAAACTTTTTTTAATTTGTAGATTCCTAAAAAAAAAAAAAAAAAAATTCGAATGGAGGCACAGACCCCTTTGAATTGTAAGTGTGGGTATTCACATCGTTTTGATTGATCGTAGTCGTCTTTTGCAAACCAGTCTGCAGATCACAGCTTGAAAACCACTGGTCCAGCTCAAAGTGACTGGCAAGCAGCTGTTTCTCAGCCGGAGGGGTCCAAATCGAGCAAATAGTGCCGCAGAAATCAGCAGACAAATGCTCAAACAAGTCGGGGTGGTGAGGTTCAGCACGCCAATACTCATTTAAAAGCAGGGCAGATTGATTTAAATCTAGGTGGGCTTCATCAGCGAGTGAGATGGTCAGTTTTAATCAGCTCTTCCATTTCCATTTTGCTTCTTTTCTAAAGAAAAGATGGTTGGTTGACCAAAAGAAAGTTGGTTGATAAAGCCGTCGAAGTGGCCCTAAATGATGCTTTCACGCTAGATTTGGTGCCTCTTTTTGCTACATGAAGATATGCTCTCACCTTATGCATTTGTTAAAGCAATTGTACTGCTCAGTGCTTCCAGTTTGTCATTAGCTTTACATTTCAGTGTGTTAGAGAGTGGTAAGTTTTTTCCATTGGAAGCAGTGGATTTTGAGATCTGATTGCTCTTCCCTAGGTATCAAGTTTATTGGTGTTTTGTGTCAGATAACTACAGCAACGATGAAACTAGAGTTTACTCCCAATACAGTACAAAACCTGTTTGTTCTTCTGGAGTCAGAGGCCAGGTCCCAAAGCCAGTGAAGATTTTTGCAATCTCCTAAATCCAGTATCGCAGCTCCTGGGTTCCTTCCAGAATCAAACCCTTAATGCAGTGCTTGGCCTCTTGCACCACATTGATCAAGCTCCAAAACAGATATTATCCCCTTGATTCTTTATACGGAGAAGTATACACTCCATCCAACTTATTATACTAAAATGACATGATTTGTTTTCAGTTAAGATTTCATTTCAAATAGGCTTATTTTTAAAGCGAGCATTTAAATAGCAAAATAAAATAACCCATTTTTTATTATTATTTTAATTTGGAAAATGCATCCATGGATTTTTTTCCATCCCTGTTTAATTAGGAAGTGCCTGGGAGGGGTGGTTGTACAGTTGGAGGTGAGGTGGGGAAGTTGATACCAGTTGGGGTACATAAAGGCGTTGCTCGGAGCAGAGCATGCCCTTGCTGTGATGGGAATCACGCTTTGAGGCTGTAAGAAGTGTTCAAAGCCCAAAGTAGCCATCGGCATGCACCGCTTGAATATTTGTAGTGAAAAATGCTTCCTCACACACCTGCTGGATAAGTGTCTGGATTACGCTGTAGTGAGGAAAGCAGATTCTCCACCCTTTGTGCCAGAGCATTTGCACGAAAGGGAGGAATTTGGCTTCTCGAATGTGAATTCGTGGATAGCATCAGAAATGCTGTGGGATTCGATACTCAGGCTTGCAGAAGTCTCAGAACCGCTCCAGAGCCATGCCCAGTAGGCCACACTTACTTTGAGGTGAAGATGCCCCAGCTGGGTTGTTCTGGCCCATTTCAGGATATTTCCACTCAACAAGCTTCATGAGAAAATGTCACCTGCGGATAACCAAGTCCCATCGTGTTACTTCCCTGGAATAGCTCCAGCACTGGCTGGATACGGTACCTGTGATTTATTTCTTCCCATCCTACTCTTGTCTCTGCAGAGGAGGAAAAAAAACGTATCCCACTCTCATGGCAGGGAGAGAAATAGAGGAATTTCTGCCTTCTAATCTTGACGTAGTTTATGCCCCATAGGTTGAACTTCTAGAGGCTTCCCCACCAGTTTGGGGTACAGAAGCGCACACGTCTGCTACTAATAATGTAGCACCAGCACCTCTGAACACTTAATCGTGGAAGAAAATGACTTTTGTCATTTCTAGTAAACTTGCACGTTCCTGTCCATGAACTTTTGAGAGGAGGTGCTAGAGTAGCTTAAACATATCGGATTTACCGAAAGAACCGTGTCTCTTTTATTCGACCAACTAAAGTAGTTGGAAAAATGCTTCTTTGCAAGCTTTTGGGTACAAATACCCTTTGAGGAAGCATCTGCAGTTGATCTGTGCTCCTCCTGGATGGAATATAAAAGAAGCCAGAGGCCAGTATGCGTGCGAGAAAGCCAGTCAGTGAAAATGTAAATTGAGGCGGACAGTAGGGGAGAGGTTCCTGGGGAGTCAGATGTCAGGCAGGTTGTAATGTGTCATAAATCTATATTTAGTCCATTATTTTTTGTATCCAGCAGATGTATGAAATGAAGTTCGTAGGCTCGTCTATGAAAGGTGTTTTGTAAATTCCCTTTGAGGATCAGAACCGAGAGATTGGCGAGAGAGTGGTTTTCTTGTGAGAAATGTGCCCCCACGGGTAGTTGGCTATGTTTGTCTTTAATAGATTTCCGGTGCACGTTCACCCTGGTGCGCAGGTATTGTTTGGGCTCTCCTACATATTTTCCATCCGGGCACTTAGTGCGCTGGCTGAGATGTATCACATTTCTGGAGGTGCAGGTGTAAGATCTGGGATGCTGATGGCCCTGTTGTGGGGTGTAGTAATTGTGGGGGTGGTGGAGACGTTGGCGGGTTTTACATTTGTCATGGCGGGGTCTGGATCTGTTTGGTGTGCTTTGAGCTGTAGGTAGTTTGCTTCTAGTGATGAGGTTGGCAAAGTTCGGTGCTTGCTAACAGCTAGGATGGGTGGGTCTGGGAAGATCTCTTCAAGAATTGGGTCTTCTTCTAGTATGGGTTGCAATTGTTTGAGGGTTGGCTATGTAGGCTCCAGGGAGCGATGATATGTCCTAACCAGTGGTGTGCGGTTAATGGGGGTTTTCTTTCTGCGATTCATCACATGGTATCCAGGTGGCTCTTTCAAAAGTACGATCTCCCTCTCTGGAGGAGCGTCCTTGTTGAGTGAAAGCCCCTTTGAGATCTGTGAGGTGACGATCCCAGGTGTTGTCCTCAGTGCAAATCCGGTGATATCGGAGGGTTTGGCTTCATATTACAGCTTTCTTGGTGTGTTTAGGGTGATTGCTGGTTCTATGTATGTTGGGCTGTGGGTTTCTTGTATGTGGTGGTCTGTATTTTACCATTCTGGATAGCGAGCATTGTGTCTAAAAAGAAAATGTTGGTGCTGGAGTATTCAAAAGATAGTCTGATAGAGGGGTGATGATTGTTGAATTTCTGATGGAAATCACTCGGAGATTGCAGGTTTTCAGTCCAGATGATGAAGATGTCATCGATATATCTTAAGTATAGCAAGGGTTTGATGGTGCAGTCCTGGAGGAATTCTTCTTCCAGGTGGCTTAGATGCACTCTGCCATTGGCCACGAATATGCGATGCTGAATCCGAGTCCAAAAGCATGGCTGCTGGTTGCCATTCAGCAGCCACGCAACTTAGCCAGCTGACCTTTTGCACCACGTGCGCATTGCCATGTCTGCTGTCACCACGATAACGATGGTGATAAACGGACATGGGAATTCTGTCTGTGCACCTTCGCACGGAGCTGGTAGTGTCAGTCGAGCACGCTGGTCTTGCCGCACCAGCCAGTGGCTGAAACCTTCCATGTCAGGTGTGCTTGAATTCAAATGCCCCCATGTCAGCAGGATTATTCCTTTTCTGCTCCACAGTTGATGCCTGCAGAGCCGTCAGAGACCTGCCGCGGGTGGTTTTAGTTAGTGATGCCTTTCTGGTTTTCTTCCCTGCAGAAAATACCTTCTGTAGTGGCGACCACGTGTCATGGCACAGCCCTTTGGACAACAGCGAGTCTCGAATCCAGCATATGCTGCTGACTGAAGATCCACAGATGCAACCAGTGCAGACGCCTTTTGGGGTTGTTACCTTCCTCCAGGTAAGGCAAAGGAGTGGCTGGTCGAGCTGCCATCCCTTGGGAGCTGAGGCTGGCATCGCATGCATGCATGCGTTCTTCCCTGATGAACAATACAAAGTCTTGCAGATTTTTCTGTGTAATACTGTTCCAGTGATTCTGGTCCACCTCTCTCCCTTCTGCTTTGCTGATCCAAGGGTTTTGTCATGGACTCAGTACCCTAGAGAGCTTAGATGGGGACTGAACGGGAGCTTCACTGCTCTTTTTTTTAACTTTAAGAGTGTCATCACCCCCACCAGTTCCCAGGTGTGGCTTTTTTGTGTTTAACAGAAAGGGAGTTTGACTCTCAAAAATGCAGCTGGGAGTTGAATAAACTGCAATATAGGTATATTGTCAAATGCATTTTGGTAAACCAGCAGGGGAAAAGAAGTCTTCTGAGAAATACACTTCCTTAAAGTGCACTTGGGCTTGAAATTGTATCTGACCTGCCACGGAGGCATCGGTAGGTGGCTCCCTAGTGAAACTTGTCTTGGGAGTCGAGCTGGGAACAGGAGCCGGTCTCCCTCTGTTCAGGGCTTTGGCGGTTGGATTTTAGTCTGCAGACTTGGCACAGGGACTTCCAAGGGGTCACTTGAGTTTTCCATCTAACAGCCTACTGTTAGGGAAAGCATTTATGTCCTTTGCAGAAGGAGCCGTTAAAAGCCTCTCCCTTGAGACCTAGTCCCAGTTCTCATGTCTTTGGGCCCCTTTGCATCTTAAACACAGATCGTTTTGATTTTTTTTTAAATTAGATGCACAGCTATTGCCCAGCATCAGGATATCCTCCCTGAGCCGTGCCAGCAAAAGCCAGCCGCTGCTCAGATCCATCAGATACTCCGACTTTCCCACGCTGCAGGGAGGTGCTTCTGCTGTGGGGGGAAGTGCAGGCTTCTGGGCTCCGACTTGCTCCCTCCCATCTGTCCCAGGTCTTTTTAGTAACGAGGGGTCCTGGATGGGACCAAGAGAGGCTCCGCCCTGGCTGCCGTACCTCAGCGCCCCTTAATTCCACAGCCCCCGTCCTCTCATCTCATTCCCTAGAAAACATATTTTTCCTGTTTTCCCTTTGTTTGCATGACGGGTTGTTGTCAGGGTTTCATTTTGATCCACGGCAATAAACCGTCACAAAAGCAGAGGGAGGCACGGGTAGGGAATAAACTGGTGTACAGCAGCTTGGCTCTCGTAGCAGGGAGAGGCCTGGGGAAGCCGTGGGAGGGAGGACATGGGGCCAGTTCAGGCTGTATTTGGAGGGGGAATGTGCGTGGGGCGCTGCTGTCCAGGCTTGCTCTGCCGGGGCACACAAAGTACTGTCCATGCCAGCGGTGCTCGTTGTTGACTTGGATTGCTATCAGCATTGCTACTTACTTAGGGCTAAGGCAGAACAGGCTGTGCTTCCTATCTATATTTTCATCGAATGCAGTGTTTCTCGACTTTTTTGTGCCGGGACCCTTTTGTAAACATTGATGGCCAGTCCTGATCCAGTGCCTTTCACTCCTGACACACTGCCCTCGCACCCCCAGGCCCCAGCCCCTCAATGTATGGGGCAAGGGGTGGGTGTGTGGGACTTGAGGGGCCCCGAGCAGCCCCTTGCAGGCTGGAGCTCTGCCAGCCTGCAAGGGGAAACCCACAGTTCCCCACATTTTTCTCCTTTAAGGAAGAATCCATTTTTAAAGTTTGTTTGAAACCCTTTCGTATATTCTTGTGACCCGCTTCTGGGTTGTGAGCCACGGGTTAAGAAACAATGACCTAACGCACTTCTGAGCTTTCCCTTTTTATTGTAAAGCACTGAATATACCCTTGATAAAAGAAAGCCCAGAGCACAGTGAGCCTGTGGGATTTGCTGGCTCAAGATACTTTGGCCAAGATCCATGGCATCCCAGAAAGATGGGACACTTGCAGAGGAAGTGAGCACGCACTGCTAAATGCTGCTCAAATCGCTTTCTGTCCAGCGGGGCACAGAGCCGCCTACTTCAGGGAGCAAAGTCGGGCTCTAGCAGGGGTCGGCAGCTTCCCTAGTGCAGGGGTTATATTCTAGTGGTCCGTTAAAGGGTATCTCGCTTCCTCTTGTACGGTGGCTGACACTGGCTGCTGTCAGGCCAGTCTCTGGTGTAACCCAGCACATCCATTCCTGTGTTGGGAGGCAAACGTATTCCACTTCCCTGGTGGAGGGAGATGCCTCCCAGCTGCGAGGAACACACCGCGTGGCACGCGCAGTGCCAGCCAAGATTTCACCAGCCAGCAAGCTGAATCTCCCTCACCTGAAGGAAGGCCAGAGCATTCCTTCATGGCAGCAGGTCCTTTCGTCTAAATGCTGTTACTAAACCAAATGACGTGACAAGCTTTGTACAGCGGAGTCCACGCTCCTCTGTCCGCTCTCAGTGTTGGAGGGGTGGTTAAATACACGAGGGTCTCGGCTACCTCCGGCTCATCTGGCACTTGGTGCATTGACGCCTGTTGCAGTGTTCGGTCCGTTTGTTCTGGTTTCAGATTGTCGGGGTTTGCACAGAGGAGCTGCACGCAGCCCAGCAGTGGAACGGACAAGGGATCTTGGAGCTTCTCCGGACTGTGCCTGTGTAAGTACAGCGCCTCTAGCAGGCATCTCGTGCCACTGACCTTGAATGCCAACAGCTCCAAGCAGCCTTGCAGAAATGCCTCCTGATAGGCAACAGTGCTGTCATTTGTTTTGATTAGCAGTGGCTCGTTGATTAAGCTTATTTAAGCGTGTGTTTTTGCAGGAGATGGGAATTCAGCACAACTCCGTTCTCATGCATGGGGCCTTCGATGGCAAATTACTGTGTGAGAGAATCCACTCGCCAAGGATGGAAGAGAACAAGCTCTTAAAATTTAATTTCCTTCCTCTTTCTGCCTACAGCCTTACTCATTAGGTTTTCCTAAAACAGCCGGGTTAATTGTTATTGAGGGGACCTCTCTGCTCTGAACAGTTCAGAATAAGGGAGAGGGCTGATTTTGTTCAGTTACTAGCAAAGTTTGGATGGCATCTTGGTAAGTAATCCAATGAGTCAGAGCAGATGGGCTAATTCATGCCAGGAAGAAGACTTGTTTGCCTGATGAAATCAATTCTGCTTAATTTGCTGCTTGCCAAAACAAAATCAGCGTTGGACCAGGAAAGAGGTGGCTTTATGCACTATATGATATGATAATGCTTTGCAAACTATTAGCAGTCCAGTGGCAGCTCTACAAATTATTTTCTTGCTGGGATACAGGAAATGTTTGATGTAAACTCTTTGGTCGTATTTCTGGAGAAGGGCACTGCAGTGTTATGAGAGATCCAAGTGTCGTACGATGAAGAGCTTTAATGCCTGCTCCCGGGCTCGAGGTTGCATTCCTTCAGCTGCTCCAGTCCCCACAGAGTACTTGATTTTCACTGGTATTACGAGCAGTCCAGAATTAGACTGATAGATCTCAGCCTGAACCTTCCCCCTATAAGCAGGTATGGACAGTCTTCAAAGACACCCCTGAGAGGGGAGATAAAGACTTTCTCCTGGGACCCCAAGACACTGTGTGCTGCCTCTGACTCCCAGAAGTCTCCGTGGAGCTGGCTTCGTTCTCTTTGTTAAAGCCTCAGACAAAACAAAGGAAGCAGAGCTCTCGTGCCAGCTGTCCTAGAACAGGCATTTCTTTCAACTGCATCTCCAAGAGCAGGGGAAAGTGTTTCAAAGGCAAAGCTGCATTGACTAAGCTGCTAATTATGAATCACGTTAGAGGCCTGTAGTATTTTAAGTGAGAAATTGCCCTCAATAACAGTTTTGCAGCTAGCAGGTAATCCTTGCCAGACTCCAGGTGGTGTGTTAAGCCAGTCATCGTCCGTGCTTATTACAAAAAAAAAAAAGATACTCATTTGTACTCTTTGAGCCTGGAATGCTTACGTGGGGCAAGCATAACGCAAGGAATATCCCAGGCAAGGAAGGGGATGATGGGCAGGAAAACCAGAATATCTCATGAGCAAATGAAAGTTTCTGTGGCAGTTCAGTGAACAGGGTCAATTTTTTCTGTAAAATGAAAAACAGAGACCTAAGACCATCTTGGACCACCTGTGTCTGTTAGGATCCCAAGTGAAAATCGGTGTTTCTCTTTGCAGTAAGGTTCCTCCCATCACCTCCGCTGGGAAATGTGTTGACCTTGCAAAGCTAACAAAAGCGAAGGCTGCTCTGACGCAGGCAAACCGCTGGAAGTGCTTGTTGTAGGGGCCTAAGCCATCAGCAGGACGGTCAAGCTGTAAACGTTTGCCCCCGGGTCAGATCAGGATTAGCACAGTCATTTACACACATCACCCTTCCAGGCTGCATTGCTGCTCCTTCACCGGCAGATGGCCAGCAAGAGCAGGCAGCCTGGGCTGAATCGTAGTAACCATACCGATGTCCAGGGAGAACTTAGTACCTTTTATCCAGCGTACTTCAGAGGGATTGAAATGGTCCAGTGGTCATGTGTATCTATCCAATCCCAGCACAAAAGGCCTTCTCCTGGGACAAATGCCATGTCTGTTCATAACTTCATTGTGATACCGAACGTGGCACTTTGCTGAGCTTAGGCCAGTATTATGAAGGAATTTGGGCATGGAAAGATCCCCCTAGATATCTGTCTGCATCATTAAGCATCTAAATATCTTCTTAAATTTGGACCGTGACCTTGACCACCTTCAAATATCATTCACTCTACCCTCTGACATTCATCCTGGCTAACAAGGATCTCCTAACAAGGATAAACAGCAACTCAGGCCTGCATGGCCCCATCCACATATGAATGGTCTTCCTGAAATGTGCCATAGTCCTGAATTTTTGCACAAGTTCAGCAAGATTTAACAATGTAGACAAGACTGAATTAAGTTTTCCTTTACGCTGTGAGGTTGGGCAGTGTTGGACACCAACCAGGTCTTGTGTCACGGTGGACTTTCAGCGTGTAATTGAGGACTTAAAGGATGACTGGATGCTCTGGGCTGTATAAGCTTTCCCAGGCAGAGAGGCCTCTAGCTGATTGTTTAAAAAACAAACTTTCTGTCTTCTGCTTCCTTCTGGGGGCTGTACTGTTGAGTAATGGTGGGGGAATAGCTGGCGAGTGCAAGGGACATACTTATTTGGTTCTCTGCCTTTCTTCTAGAGCTGGAGGCCCTTGGCTAATAACAGATATGCGAAGAGGAGAGACCATATTTGAGATCGACCCGCACCTGCAAGTATGTCTTTAGTTAATAAAATGTCATCCCTTTGTTGCAGCCAGAGGTGCCAAAGTAAAAGAGCCCCTCCACACCCAATATTTTCTGAAAATATTGACTATTCACATTAGTCCCGTGGGGAGTCTCATAGTTGGGGATAATCTCAATATTCTCACTAATGGTCCTGGAAGAGAATGCAGTAATTAGACGGGCCTGTTCAAGATCGCTGTACACTTTTGAGTTACACTTTGGAGTTTCCATCTCAGCAACGGCTGCACATCATCCAGGAAAGAGTTGATGCCTCTTTCCAAACATTATTGCAATATGCGTGGGGACATTTCCCTGCATGCAAGTTACTGCAGGTATGTTTATTTCTAGGTCAGTGTTTTCAAATTTGCTTCTCGCTTCCATGTGCTCAGGGAGAGCAGGGTCTCATGCTTCGTGATGGGAAGGGGGGAAAGAAGCTGGGGGAGGTAATGCGGCTGGCTACCTTATTTATTTCCCCTGCTGTAGCAGTGGGAAGGGGACAAATTCAAGGCAAAGCTCCAATAATTAGGTTCTATACCTGAAAAATTTTAACAAATTTATAAATTTTCCATATGCAGAATCTAATTATTGGGGGTCGTCTTATACTCAGGGTCATCGTGTGCTCGAGTAAATACGATATTTTCTTGTGGCCAGTGCATCTCTCCCATTGTCCGAAATACCTGTTCAGTCGTTGTCAGTGATCCCTCACAGTCGAGGGTGATCACTTCAATGGGTCAAGTGTAAATGAGTCTATTAATGGCTGTTTAGTACCTTTTCGTGTATGTACATATGCATATCTGTAAAACAGCCCCTCACTGCCCTGCCCCGCACTCCTTGGCATGTCTGTTAAAAACCACCTTAAAAACCGGTCAGAAAAATAGCTCCATAAGATTAACAAATTGTTGCACCTTGGGTTTGGCACATGGCTGATGTCTAACAATGAGTGCAGCGCTACCCAGAGGTTTGGAAAGACTCAGTTGTTCAACTAAATTTACAGTGCATGCGGAGGGCCACGGTGAAATGAACTGACAGGGGGTCCAGGCAGGACCCAGACTAATTCGGCAAGTCTTGCGGCCAGGGCCTGGGGCTACTGGATGAGCTGGGGTGGACTTCAGTTTCACACCTTTTCTAGAAATGTGGCATCCCCAGCAGCTCAGCACCCTCTTAGCTCCCAGGTAGAGCATTCATTCAGGACTGGCTCGATGCGGTGAGCGGTAGATCCCACTGCCACTGCCCTCTTTTTCCCTTGGGCTTTTCAACAGTTGCAGGCATGAGACGTAGTAGAAGAGCTCTACCTTGGTATTGTCTCTGTTGTCCCACAACAGCTGACAAGAGCTGATGCTTTCCCCCCTTTACAAGCTGAGGTGTAAATCAGGTTTTACCACTTGGTGTTTTGGGACAAAACTTTTCCTTGCCCGGGGGTGCCCCCGGTGCCCGCTTGTGTCAGCTCAGACATTCTCAGTTAAAGGTCGGTTCATTTTACTGCCTGCTAAGCTGACCAAAGAAGCTCTCTCCTTTTCCTCACCAGCACATCCTGCTCTATCAGGATGCGGCTCTGCTTTGTTCAGTGCAGGTCTTCTGAGCCCGGAAAATGTTTTATGTCCTGGGTTTATCCCTGGCCCATGTGGCAGCTGCAGAGGTGATTATTGTGGGGGGGTTCCCCTTTCTGTGTCTGCACCTGCAGAAAGGGGAGATTCTTACCTGCTTTGGGGACTTAAAGAAAGTCCCTGGAGCGTCCCAGACTGGTGGGCTGGGGTGGAGGAGGCTGGGATCTGGGGTGCAGCCACCCATGCAGCAGGGGTGGCTGCTCCTGCACCTCCCTCTGTCAGATCCTGGATCTGCCCCTATCCTCAGGTCGTCAGTGCAAAGCATTCTGGGACCTCACAACACCAGCAGAAATTTGGTGCACTTGAAGTGGGAGCACAGCATAGGTAATACAGGGCAAAACAGAACAGAAATACTGAGGGTTGTTTCCGTGAGTTCAGAGCCAGCCTTTTAAACCACCACACAGCACTGATAATGCAGAACATGTGCGTACGCACAAACGCCCCGGTGTTTCCACTGAAGTCTGACTGCAGCACGCTTCAGAGCAGAGCATGCAATGCCCGAGCTTTCTTGAACCAGCCTGCTGGAGCAAGAAGTCCGCTGAAACGGTAGCCAAAACTGACTTCTCTGCCCCTCTTTGAGCTAGAGACCAGGAAGAAAGATTCAGAACTCGCAGTAGAGGTGATATCTTTTATTAGACCAACTAGATTTTTGCAAAAAAAATAAAACAAAATTCTTTAATTGCAAAATTAAAGGAATAAATAAAAGGAAGAAAGATTCACACTTGCACTCGGTAGCAGCTCTCCATCCCTGGATCTCAGTTGTTCAGTGCAACAGCATCGCCTAGTGGTAAAAGCTCAAATTTCCAACCAAAGCAAGTTGTTTTCTTCACACTGCAGGCCTGCTTTTCAGGTTCACTGCAGCCAGGGGCTGAACATGGCTAGCAATGAACAAGCCTGTCCTGGGAAAAATGTGCTGTTAAGAAATTTTCGGTGGCATATTAACATCTATTAACAGACACGGCTCAAAGTCAAGTATAGGCACACCCCCTCAGTAATCGCACACGTAGCGGTGAGCGGTGTGCTGGGAAATTCGGACTCCACGGGATAGAGCTCATTTATTTGCAGTTAATGGGAATGTCTTGCAAAACTACTGATAGCATCACACCCAAATTTACTTCTTATCGCTGCACTGATTTATGAGAAAAGGCTGAAAGAGCTAGCTTTATTTAGTCAGGTGAAGAGATGACTGAAGAGGGATTTGATAACAGTTTTCAAATCCCAGAAGGGCGATTATGTAGAGAGTGGACATGGGTTTTTCTCTGGCTGTAGGGGACAGAACTAGGAACGATGGCCTCAAGCTGCAGCAGAGGAAACTGAGGTTGGAAATTAGGAGGAACTTTCTGACTATGAGAGTGGCCAAGCATCTGGAGAAGTGCTGAAATCTCCATTCTTGGAAGGTTTCAAGAGCACTTTGGACAGATGCTTGGCTGGGATGATTCTGCCTTGAGCGGATGACCTTGTGAGGTCCCTTCCAGCCCTATTTTCATACGATCCTAATCAATGAAGTTAGTCTTCATTGGTTAGTTTAGTGATTAGTTAGTTTAGAGTTGAAAGAAGAATAGGAGCAGTCTAGTCAGTTTGCAGATAGTATCTGTACTGCGTCTCATGCCTCAAGTCTTGAGAAGCCTGGAAGGGAATCACGACATTAGTTACCCAGGAGTTTATATGGCCAATGGAGCTGTTCTGTTAGGTGGATTGCAAGACTTTGCTTCCTCCAGCACCTTGCATTCAAGCTACACCCAAAAAAGTCTTGGCTCTTTGGATCTTTTCAAGCAGGAGAGAGTCGATAAAGGGATTGAGACAGATGGTTCGAACCTGAGTGGAGTGAGTGCCAAGTGTGCCTGGGATGACCTTAGCCGGCCTCCGGAGGACGATGAAGACAGTCGGAGCATTTGCATTGGAACGCAGCCACGACGGCTGTCCGGGAAAGGTAGGAGGGACTTGACTGAGTCACTGTCAGCTTCCCCACGCCCCTGAAGAATGTGGTTGGCCTGGCCTTGCATCTAAATTTGGATGAGAACCATGCCCAAGGAATCTTAGGATTCCTCTCAGATAGTCAGATGCAGAGAGGGTCCTAGATGAGCCTGGGGCAGAGAGGCTCCCAGTTTCACGTATTTCCATCGCAAAGCCCATACCTGCGTGAACTGAAACCAGAAAGGCTCCCCAGGCACCCGCAGGGCAGGACACCTGCATCTCCACCCCCAGCCCCAGGTCTGATTATCATGTACTGTTCCAAATGTTGGGTGGCAGCTTGGGCTGACGTTGGGTTCTGCAGAAGAGATGGAGAACAAGCGAGTTCCTCCTCCTAGCAAGATCCCGTCTCGGGTTTCACTGTTGGCATGAGATGGGGATGTTGCACCATGAACGTGTATAATTTAAATGCGGTGCCTTTCACGTCCAAGTAGGTTAAAGTATAATTTGAAGGAAGTCTCATTTATGGATGTTGTGATTAAAAGGAAGTGATGAAGGTTTCTATAGAAGTGATCACTGCTTTCTTCCCCCCTGGAAATCTCCCTTCCAGTAGTGGGAGTGAGTATGCTGATGTTTTAAACTGCAGCAAGTCACAAGAAACAAAACCCCAAGGATTCTCTACATTTGGGTTTTAGGCCAGGGGTTTTCAACCTCCGGCCCGCAGGTCTGGCCTGCAGTGCCATCTCATCCAGACCACAAGACTCCTCGTGGGTCTGGAAATTTGGCAGTGGGTAGTCGGGGAGCAAGTGGCCCAGCTCTCCTGCTGCCAAATCTCCAGACCCATGAGGAGCCCCAGGCCTGAACAATGAATCCAGCACCAGGACTGGGCAGGGGCAGATGTGGGGGATGAAAGGGGGACCCAGTGCCAGGCCCCCAGGGTCCAGTCCCAACATGCAGAGCAGGGAGGAGGCAGTGCCAGGGCCCAGTCTGGTCCACAGATGGGCCCCGTGCCACTCATTTAGCCCACGGGGCCAAAAGATTGAGCCCCACTGTTCTAGGTCAGTAGACCTAAGGGGCCCTTAGATGACCAGATGGAAATAGAGTATCCCCCTTAGATGACCAGACAGAAATAGAAAGTCACCCCAGTTGCCCTCTGGCCCACTGCCCCAAAATTTCAATGTGGGAAAACTCTCTGACTCCTGTATTTAGGATACGCTCCTTCAGTTGATTCTGAAAGGCTGTCTGGAGAGGATTTCATTTTGATTTCTGCTGTTTGAAAAAACAAATAGGGGAAGTTTTTAAGGAAAGCTTAGTTAGAAATACTGGAAAAAATGGAAAAGTGAAAGGGCTTCATGTGGATGCATGTGTGAAGCTAAACCCAAAACCTGAGCTGGAGGATTAGGTCTTGCCCTCTGTAGCAATTCACTTTGGTTCCTTCCCTATTTGGATCCTGTTCCCATGAGTATTTGGAATTAATTGGCAGGCTTACAAAGCCAAAGGCAGAAGTTGAGGGAGTCTTCCCACATTGATCTGATAAAGACATACACTTCCATTGCGCCAGCTGGCAAGGGAAGCTCTCGGCAATGAAGGCTAGATGCATCTTGACATCAAGGGACTTGGAAAGATGCTGAAGCAGCAAGCACCCTCTTTCCTTTTGAAAGGGACAGATGCAATACTGGACTGCTCAGCCTCACCTTCTCCAGGTGACTCAGGACCAAGGGCTCCATCCCTCCTTACCTGGAAGTTTGGATATAACAGGCAGAAAGGGGGCAGGGTGCTCCAAAAATTTTTTGAGGGTAAAATGACCCCTGAATCCTGAAAAACACTCATCTGCACCCACTTATAGGTGAAATGGTAGCTTCATAAAAGCCACCTTTAGCCAATACCGATGCCACAGGTTCTTCTCGGTAGCAGGTGTCTGGTGTTCCTGTCTACACTAAATCATGTTAAAACTCTCTTTTTGCAGACACCGAGCAAATCAGGGAGACTTTGCGGAGAGGGCTTGAGATTAACAGCAAACCCGTCCTACCTCCAATAAATGCACAAAGACAGAATGGGCTGAACCATGACCGAGCACCGTAAGTTTTATCCTGGCTTCAGGTATGGGGCGAAAAGGGAGAGAAGGGGTGTGGTGAGCTGCCAAACCTGAGAGTAGGGGAAAGGTAACAGCGAGTGCTTGCATTGTGCAAACACAGAGGGAGAGGAGTTGTTCTGGGTGATTTAATGGAATAATCAGCAAGAGGAATATTAGGCAAAGCTTCCTAATAAGGAAATCTCTTGGACTGTGGGGTGATGTCCCAAAAGCATCATTGCTTGTAGGGGCTTTTGAGCTTTGACTTGGGGGGTAGAAAACACTGGAGAAGATATTGTGGGGAACTAAGCTGGAACGAGCGAGATGGACTGAAAGGTCTGGTAGATCTCTCTCTCTCAAACCTCTGATTTGGGGGAGCGGAGAGGAAAATTGCCTCCAAGGTCACATGCGCGGGTTTCCATCACCCTGAACCTTGGACTCCATTTTCAGTTACTGTTATTGTTTCATTTACGGGGAGAAAGCGCTGCAGGAAGACCGTTCGGCAATGCTGACAAGCCTGTTAGCACCAGACCTGACATACCTTGGATGATTCTGCCTGGGCGGCCTCTTTTTTGGGACTCGGTGCACATGAGCTGTCAGAGGGACAGCCTTCTAGAGGAGCCAGCAAAGCTTGCAGTGGTGGAAGGGGATTATCATTGAAAAAGGATGTGCTTTGCTGCCCTCTTTCATCTTGTTGCTCCCTTTTTGTTCCCTTCTCCCCCGTGAGCCGTTGTGCCTTTGTGTTCCCTGAGTAGGAGTCAGCAGG
>NW_005841986.1:720734-736720 GCF_000455745.1 Alligator sinensis
GTGCCCTGCCCAGAGCTGTCCATACAGTTCCTTTCACCTCTACCTCCTGCGAGCTGCTGCTGTTCCTGTATCGTTTCGCTCCCAACTCAAACATCGCTCAGAAAACCTTTCCCAGGACTGGGCTGTAACCCTCTCCTGTGCTTCTCGCTTTCTTTTTGTGTCAAGCCATGTTTCTTGGATTTTGGCTGTAACTATTTTGGGTCAGTGTGTCATCTCCTGCAATGCACCATACTGACTGATGAGGCTATATTTATATTAGCATGAAGCAGAGGTGGGGCTCTGCTCCCTTAAAAACAAACAAAAAAAACCCACTGGAGAGTTTTCATCACTTTAAAGACTGAGGTGGTTAGCTGGGCCGAGTCAGGCAGAAGGTAGGGAGCTAGCATCATTCATAACATCCAACAACGTAGATTGTTGCCTATGAAAGCTCTTGCCTCTCTGAACCAGTTAGTCTCTAAGGTGCCACCCTGCCCTACCTTCTGCCCTTATTACTTTAAATATATTCTTATATTTTGCCTTCTTAATATTAATTCTGACCACTTGTAGTAAGTTGAGAAACATTTCACTGCATGAAGATTGGCTCCACTGGGCATGGGTGGGGAAGGGCTACATATAGAATAAGATGCCCTGACTCTCAACGAGGAGGATCACATCTGCCTCTTGGAAGGCTCAGGTTTGTCAAGTGTCTTCTTGCATCAGACACCTGCGTGCTTATGTGCCATACAGTTGCTTAGGAGTGTCTCGCTACCACTTGCTAATTATTACTGCAATTACATGCAGGGTACAACCCGTCTGCAAATTTTTTTAGGGACATTGGAAATATCTGAGGTGGCATCAGACCGAGGGAACAGTTGACATGTGAGCGCTGAGGTTGGATGCACCCTCAGCAAGTTTGCAGATGACACCAAGCTGCGGGGAGTAGTAGATATGCTGGAGGGCAGGGCTAGGATTCGGAGAGACCTCGACAACTTGGAGGATCAGACTAAAAGAAATCGCATGAAGTTCAGTAAGGAGAAGCGCAAAGTCCTGCACTTAGGACAGAATAAGCCAGTGCACCAGTACAGGCTGGGGACCGACTGGCTAAGCAGCAGGTCTGCAGAGAGGGATCTGGGAGTAACAGTGGACAAGAAGCTGAACAGAAGCCGGCAGTGTGCCCTTGTTGCCAAGAAAGCTAATGACATCCTGGGCGGCACGGGTAGGAGCACTGCCGGCAGATGGAGGGAAGCGATTCCATTTGGCAATGGGGAGGCCACATCTCTATCCAGTTGTGGGCCCCCCCACTACAGAAAGGATGTGGACAAATTGGAGCGAGTCCAGCGGAGGGCAACGAAAATGGTTCAGGGGCTGAGGGAACTGGGCTTATTAGGTCAGCAGAAGAGAAGACCGAGGGGGATTGAATAGCAGCCTTCACCTCCCTGCAGGGGGGCTGCAAAGAGGATGGAGCTGGACTGGTCTCCAGTGGGGGCAGACGACAAGACAAGGAGCAATGGGCTCAAGCTGCAGCAAGGGAAGTTGAGGTTGGATATTAGGAAAAACTTTCTCACCAGAAGGATAGTAAAGCAATGAGACAGGCTGCCCAGAGAGGTGGTGCATTCTCCATCCTTGGATGATTTGAAGACCCAGCTAAACAAAGCCTTGGCTGGGACGATGTAGTTGGGGATGGCCCTGCTTAGAGCAGGGGGTCGGACTGGATGTGACCTCCTGAGTTCCCTTCACACCCTCATCTTCTACAATTCTGTGACATCTTAGATGTTAGTAACAGCTGCACATTCCCTGCCTTCTCTCTACTCTTTTGAAGCAGCTAAAATGTACGTTTGTCCATGCTCTCAGTTGCACAGCAATATCTGATGGGCGTTGTGCATAGTGGGACAGTGCATCAAGTTGTCCAACATGTTCATTTAATAAAGTTTAACTAATAAGCAGTTAGTACAGCATGTGCAGTGTGGGGCAGTCATGTTTATTGGTTAACACTTTCTCTAGCATAGTACTTTTTCCCAGCATGGATAAGGCAGCACTAAACAGCCTTATTTTTGCCTGAACTTTCTCTTGCTGAAGTCTGAGGAGGTTAGAAAGAGCTCAAGCATGATTCAGGCCAACGTTTGCCATTGCGATCACTGATAATAAATTATAGGTTCCATCTTTGCCTGTGTGAACAAGGCCAATTATTCACTCTTCATGCAAGGCTCTTAAGTGACAAAGATCGGGATGTGAAAGGCACAAAGTATGATACAGGTACAGCTGCTTCATAGGTCTGATTAGTGACTCTTGGGTCAAGTCTCTGTCACTAGGGCCCTAGCTTTGAACCTGGGAGGACCTGCTTCATCTCCTGCTCCGCCATAGACCCATTGTGATCTAAGGCAAATCTCGTATCCTGTTGGCCTCAGTTAGAAACTATAAAATGGGGAAAACAGCATTGCCCTTCTTCCCAGGCATATTGTGAAGTTAAAATCATGAAGCTTATGAGGTGCTCAGTGATGGGAGTCAGACTCGGGTGTAATCATATCCCGCACGGTATATACCAGGCCATAAAATACCAAATCTGTGATATTTTTTGAAAGACTTGTGAGTATCTCTGTTGTACCAGGGGCTCTTCAACAATATGACACGAGCGCTCTGTCTCCTCTGGCAAATTGTTCCGCATCCACTTTGCTTGCTGAAGTCCACAGAATTTTAGATCATAAAATTTGCACCCAGCTGACAGTAGGATATTAAAATCCGACACCAAATCTAATGGCTCTGCGTAGTAAAAGGAATGTGCTGTTTATTTTTCAGGACTCACAATTACTGACTTCCCTTCCTATTAGCTCCCTGCCCCACACTTGCACACACATGTGCACACTCGCTCTCTCTTCCATCAAGGTTTAAATCGGGCAGTGCATTCAAAAGGTCTGACAACCTTCTAGTTTTCTGCTATTTCTGTGCATAAAACCATAGGGAAGGGATATACTCCTTACCAATTTTGCTAGCCTTGCGCCATTGCAATTGAAGCACTTGGACTGAAAACCTCTGGTGGCATTAGGGTGCCCAGCGCAGCCTTCGACAAAGCCCGCACGTAACTTTCCTTTCCTTTCGTGTCCCCTTATGACAAGGTATTCAGCAGAATTCACAGATTTGTTGAATTTGACAGGGCCGCCACGAGCGCTTCTGCTGTGGCCTCAATCTTGCCGCTTCTGGGCTGTCAACCATATGCCTTCGCACCTGCGCCACTGCAGCCCTTTGTACGTAACTGGGAACATGTGAGTAATCCCACTGATTTAACTGGGAACATATGAGTAATCCCACTGACTTTAATACTAGTCAGTTTGTCCCTAAATCCTAAAAAAGTTCCATAAGGAAAAAGCTGCTTTCTCTCTAATGCCTTCAGTCAGGTTGGAGTGTTAACTAGCTCTGATGGTCCAGGCAAAATGCGAGAGATGAAGGTGGGAGGTCGGTAGTATCTTTTATTGCACCAGCTGTAGTGTTGTGAGAGATGTCAGGCAAGCTTTTGGGTACAGAGTGCCCTTCCTCCGGTGTGAGAAAGAAGCAGATACAACCTGAGCTAAAGTACTGAGTAGAAGGATGACTTTTGTTTAAACTCTTCAGGGCAGCTGTAGCACTGCAGTAATTATTCCTAGTCATTACTCTAGACCAGGTTGTTCCTTTTCTTTTTTTTTTCCTGAGGATGTAAAGGAAAGCACTTCAGCTGCTTAAAACTGTGTCACACGTCTTTCTCAAAGTGATTGTTAGTTCAGGGCACATGTGCTCGTTAAATTAGAAAAGTAAATTAAAAAACAGCTCCTCTGTTAATTCGTGAAACACAGACCCATTTTGATTTATTTCTTCATATGGATTGCAGCAACCGAATGACAGAACAACCTATAAACAATCTATAGACAACCTATAAGCAATGGCGCTAAAGGATGAGGTTAGAGTGACTGTTTTAGATCTGATATCCATGGCAAAGCATCATCAGTAGCCTGGTGCAGGTCTTTGATGCAGCCATTCAAATGATAAATGGGACGTTCCTCCGTAATGTGTGCTGTAGTTTGCGTTTCACCACACTCACACTTGGGCTCTTCCATAAAATTCAATTTATGTAGCAGGTAGTTACATGTACCTTGTGCAGTACCAATGCTGTTCATCGTTGTCCGGCTCTGCCTTGGTGAAGCAAAGCGAGGGGGTTTAGATGTGGGGTCCATGATGAGAAACGCATTAATGATGTCAGTTGTGTTCCATTGCTGGATCCATTTTTCCTTGATGTCAAAGTTTTCATCATTTAGCTCTTTTCCAGCACTCCAAAATAGCCTTAAGCCTTGGCCTAGGGGGGTCATTAAGTTCCTCAAAAATTAGTAGTGAATTGAATGTAGGTAGTTTTTTGTAGACTCTTAAAATATGCTGCTTACATTGAAGATCAGGAGGAGGGATGTGAGATGGAACAGACAACCAGGGAACAGGAGTGGATCTGCAGGAACCTGTTATGGGTCTCATTGTTTCATTCAATTGAGAATCAATAAGGCAGGTGTTTGGGACACAGTACTCAGCTACTGATCATTTCAGCCATCAGTAGTATAATACCCTGGAAAATTACTTGGAAAAATGAGGCATATATGAATAGCTATGTACCTTGTGGTGTTGCAGTATTTGTTTGATGGGACCCACAGCATGGGAGGTGCTTTCCAGACAGGCGAGAAGGCATGGCCCCTGGCCCAGGATGTTTGCAGTCTAAGCTACAAGGAGCCTGTCCATTTGCCAGATGCAGCTAACTTCTGTTGGTGCAGTGCTGTTGCAGCAAAAGGCCAGAGCTTCAGACTAAACACTGTCACTGTTTATATCTTCACGGGCTGGAGAGGAGTGCTCCAGCTCCAGATGTCAGAGATCAGGGACACTTGGGAAAGTCTGGCTTTGTGCACTATTTAATTTCTCAATGTCATAAATCCTGGGACAGGAAACATTAATAGTGCCCAGCAATTAATCCTCACACCATCTCCGGGAGAAAGGTGAGGAGACTCCATACCTTCTGGGCCACCAGCACATGTTAACTGAATCATGAGATAGGATCTGAAGACTTTTATCTTGGATCCCCAAAACTGCTTGTCCTCCCGTGCCACATGCTCAAGAACTGGCAGGGCAGAGGCATGTGATTTTGGGGATCTGGGATAATAATCGTCAGATCCCATTGCGCATCTGCTGGGGCTTGAGGAACCTGGTGCCAGGTTGCAGATCCCTGATGCTGGGCTGCATGTGCATCCAGACCTTTAAAAGGTGCATGTACAGCCTAGCTGCATGCACGTGCCTTCAGCTTGCTGGTGTGAGGAGAGTCTGGGATTAGGGAGCTGCTCCGCAATCCTGGGCTTTTCATGGGGAGATTTAAATGGGCTGGTGAGCAGGTCAGCACCGCGGAGCAGCTCCATGCTGGAATCCGCAGGTGCCCTTTAAACTAACATGCTGCACATTCAAATTAAAGCACGAGACCAACCAGCCACAAAGATGTTCTACGTATAATGTGGAACGAGTTTGGTTTGCTGTTTTTATCATGTGATATATTGGTTGAATGAGTGGCATGTTATGATTGATTGTGCAAGGAACATGTTAATTGTGTGCTAAATGTTAGTGGCTGCCAGGGGTCATAGACAAGGAAGCTGCAGGTAACTAGGCTGTCGCAATTTCCAGTGGGAGCCAGGATTGGGACATAGGCATTTCTAACTGCTAGTCCTTCTCTTCCCCCACCCATTCCTCTAGACCATGGGTTGCCAAAGCGTGGGCTGCTGGACAGTGCAACCTGCAAGCACCTTGGTGCAGCCTGTGACCCTGGATTGCCCCTTTGAAATGGCTCTCCAGGGGCAAGACTGTAGGATCACCTGCCTTCACCAAAGGCAAGACAGTGAACATTGCACTGGGGGAACTGAGGAAATCAAGCCCGAGGGGCAGACTGTAAATCCAGAGATGCTGATGCGAGTTTCTGGATGAGCAGAGGTTGCATTTGCCCAGAATGGCTCCTCCTCGCTGTGCCAGTTCTTTGGAAAGGCGCACCCATATTCCCTGGGATCTGCCCCTGGGTTCCAGTGAAGGTTTTAAGAGCTCATTGTGTCCTCTTGGCACTGCGTTCCTTTGACAAAATACAATTCTGTCCCACTTCTAAGCATGATTCATGGCTTCCTTCAAATAGTTGAAGGCTGCTATTTGAGGATGGAGAGGTTCGCAAGAGGGTGGAGCTGAGCTGTTCTCAGCGGGGGCAGATGGCAGGACAAGGAGCAATGGGCTCAAGTTGCAGCAAGGGAGGTTTAGGTTGGATATTAGGAAGAACTCTCACTAGGAGGGTGGTGAAGCACTGGAATGGGATACCCAGAGAGGTGGTGGACTCTTCATCCGTGGACGTTTTGAAGACCTAGGTAGACAAAGCCTAGGCTGGGATGATGTAGTTGGGGCTGGTCCTGCTTGGAGCAGGAGGCTGGACTGGATGTGACCTCTGAAAAAGCAGTTCGCTCAAGCATTTCCTAATTCATTAAATTTAGTAACTCTCGCCAGGGCTCCCACTCACCACTGTGAATTAATGAGCTCTATCTCAGGTACTTCTGAGGCAGCTTTTCCCATAGTATCAGCGCACAGGATTTGCAGTGATGGTACGCACCGTCGACTGGGCTCTTTGCTTCCCCGAGTGATCCTGGCTGTCACTTACTGCTTGCTCTTGGTTCACGTTTGAGGGACTGTTATTTTCATCGCTCTTTTCTTGTCTTCGGCAGCCACTGCCAAACATTTGTGCAGGGTGGAGCCTTGCCGAGTTCTCTGAAACAGTCCAGTTCTGGCTTCGCTTTCCGATTCTGCAATAATTAAGCAATAAGGCTCCAATCCAGTCTTGCTTATTGAGGCAAACTCCCGTTGAGTGCAGTGGGAGACTTGCCCAAGTCAGGAATGTTGAACAGGCAAGAGGCAGGTGCATTTTTGGGTGAGTTAATACACTTCAGGGGTGTGTTATGAGGTTGAAGGTCGAGTGCCTAGCGAATGCCTGGGAATGCACTGCCTGTCACCGTCACCGATCTAAGAAGTTTCCCTCCTCTGAGGCGCCGTCCGTTTGAGACTCTATAAGGGCTCTGCCAACATGGCTGTAATCCTCACGGCGCGCCTGTGTGGGAAGGGAGCGTTGTCTCCGTTTTACAGGCTGCTGCACAGTGCTGAGGATCCCACAGGGAGTCGCTGGCAGAACCAGGAATACTGCTGAGATCTCTCCATTCTGGTCCAGGGCTAGGTGTAGGAGGATCTAGCTCCTGCAGAGGGTTAGCACAGCTATAACACCTCTTTCCAAGGGGGTTTGTAGGTGGGAGAAAGGTGCTTGTCACTTATCCTATACACGGTTGATGTTCTCAGGACCCTTGTGTGCAAGGGCCTGTAGAAACACATGCACACAAAGTGTATCTTCATTGCAGTTAACTGGGACTGTTGTCTGCAGGGGGTAGCCTGGTGTGGGAGCAAGTGCCGTCACAGCCTCCGGGTTTCTACCCTTGTCCGCGTGCATCTGGCCATACTTCTTTGTTCTGGTGCTGTAGGATTGCCATCTTTGTGGGGGACGGGGACAGTTGTGGGGAGGGCGTTGGAGGGTCATTGGCTCTCAAGTAACCTTTGCCTTTGTCCTCACTGTGAAGAAGGCAACTACCAGCCTAAAACAGCAAGTGCTGTAACCTCCACGCGCAGGCTGAAAGCACCTCCATCCCAGGATCCGGGGTTTCTCGTGGTGGTAGATAGAGGCAGTCAGGATAGAAATCAGCTACGTGGTGCAGCAGAGGCATAGCCAGCGTGAGTCGATCTTTTTCTGAGCAGCTTCCAGTGCAGGTAGAGATTGAGAGAGGCTGAAGAGGGAAATGAGAGCCCAGAGAGCCAAATTGGCTTGCCCAAGGTCTGGCTGTACATCCGTGTCAGCTGGGAGTAAAACGTGGAGTCCAAATTCAGCGGTCTGCCCACTAGATCATGCTGTCGGATCTTTAAAAAGCAAGCGAGCTGCTGCGACCTAACCAGCCTGGTTTCTCTCGAAACCTATAAAACAACTGCCATCAGGACAGCTTGAGAATATGTTGCTCTAAACATGACTTGTCTTATAAGGAAGGGAAGTCCAAACTTTGCGCAACCAGTGATTGCATTGGCGGTTTTCCAGGAGCCCCGCGGGCTGCTGCTTAATTGGCATCAAACGAAGCAGATTGCAGCCACCTTCATCTGTAATGCAGAGAGAGGGCCCCGGGAGACTACAGGTTCCAGCGTGCGGCTGCTCGGATCGCGGTAGAGCATCGCATGCTGGGACCTGTAGTCCCCCCCAGGCCTGTTTTCTCTCTTGAAAGCTGGTGGGGGCCACAGTCCGTGCCTAACCCACGGGCAAAAGGTTGGCCACCCATCCTACAGGATCCCAGCTTTAGAAATCCACCCCGGCTTGGGCTAGCTGTATTGTTGTTAATCTTCATTCACAAGATTTCAAAAAGAAAAACCCCCAAGGCTCAGGCTGTTGATAGAAACTGAAGCTGGGAGGGAAAAAAAAATAGTTGAAAGTCAGCTAAAGTCACCTTGGTAACTGCTGCAATACACTCGCCCAGAACAAGGAGGCATCAGATCCAACTACAAACAGCTTGAAAGAAACAAAAAAGAATGTAATCATCTAAAGAATTAATCTGACAACTGCCCACATTGACACCTCCCACCAGCCTCCAGTCAGTTGGAAATGTGCTTTAATCTTCCCAACTCCCCTCCAGTTTCATAAAATGCTAGATGTGCAGTCCTCAAAGTGGGGCATTTCCGGCCTGCTGCTTGCATTTGAACGGTGCTGCCTTTCCGAACGGAGCCGCCTGGCTTTGGCTGACTTGTTTTTTCTGGACGCAGAGAAACATGAATTATTTGTGTGGGTTGGATGAAGTATTCAATCTGGAATAGACCAAGTTTGCAGCAGTTTATATGATAGGCAGTTTGATCTTTAGTCAACAAATACAACAACGCTGGCCTTTGCTGCTGATTTATTTGGTGATGGGTTGCGGGGGGAGCAAATGGTTACAGGGAGATGGTGATCGTGAAGCCAGAGATGTTAGTGAGAGAAACCAGAGTTTTTGCAAATTGTCCTTTTGCTTCTCACAAGCTGTGTATGGCAGGGAAAGCTACAACATGAGCTTTTCATTAATAACGCCCCAGCAATTCCAGCACCCCCTCGTCTGGGCCATCACCCTTCCTCTGGGCCAGGATGAGGATTTCCACTCCTACTGAAAGAATGTTAATGTTTCTCACAGAGTCCTGTGCCTTGTTACATGTTCCCTAACCCAAAAGTTGGATCCTGTTCTCAGCCTTCCCTTAGCACCTTCTGTCCTAGCTTCGTGGAGCGCTCTGTAATCATTGTCCTTAGTCCTTGCAGGCCTGGAGGAGTCTTACAGCTGTGATGGTCCAGGAAAGGTATGCGAGAGGAGGGGTTTTTTTGGTGATATCTTTTATCAGAACAACTATATAGTTGGGAGAGAAGCTGGATAGTGCCCTTCCGCAGGTCCAAGAGAGAAGCAAACACAGCTCAAGCTAAACAACAGATGCAATAAAAGTATTTGCTTCTGAAGTAATAGACTTGACTTTGTTCTGTCCCCTATCTAGCTCAAGCTATGTCTGCTTCTCTCCCAGCCCTGAGGAAGGGCAGCGCGGGCCCTAAAACCTGTCTAACATCTCTCCCGGCTATACAGTTGGTCCAGTAAAAGATACCACAAAAGAACCCCCTCCTCAAGGAAGGGAGGGAAGGAGATCCACTTCATACAAGGAAAAGCCGAGGCAATGTTTAAAGCAAATTCCAGGCACCGTCGTCTTGGGGGAAAAGGTGAGTTTTCCACCTTCAGGTTACATATCTCAAGGGAAAAGCCTAGCAGAGGTGAAGTGCAAGCAGCCTTTTCCTCTGTCGTGGTGGTGGGCCTTGTTGCCACTGCTGCTGCCACCACCTGGGGCCTGTGCCTCCTAGCTTCCCCAAAGCAAAAACTACCCAAGTCTCATGTCCATGAGGATTTTACATCAGAGCCTGGAAAACAGCGTAGGGTTGGAAAGGGACAAGTGAGTTCTTGGCAGAGGTTTGGGAGCAGAACCCAGGTATTCTAATGGCTAACGCTGTGTTTTAAGAGTGAGACTCTTCCTGTCCCAGTTCATGGGCTATTTAGGAGGGTGTTGGTTCATCCTTCTTCCAGAACCGTCTGAACACCAAGTAGCTGAGACCCTCACCTCCACTGCGATGTAGCACAGCGCTGCAGATGCTCCAGGTGGGTACGTGCCATCTTAGGTGAGCTTCAGGTATTCAGACACATCCCCGAGTGCTTTCGCTGTTGGCACTTGGTGCAGCTATGCCATTGCGAAAAGAAACATGTCTAGCCTTCATGTAGGAGGACTTTGAGTCTTGAACATCCCACCCTGGCTGCATCTGAGCCAGCTACGACAAACAATTGAGTGGTGTCAGCAGCGCAGCAGCACTCAGCTAGTCCCTGCGGCGTGTCTCCACCCAGGCTCTTATGTGTATTGGAGCGCGCTGAGAAAATCTGGGCAGTGATCTCTTACTTCTGTCTATCCTATCACAGCTATCCTGGGATACCGCAGCACTCCAGCCACTCGGACACAGAGCGATGGCAGCATCCACACTTGTGACCGCATCCTCAGGTCCCTTGCTTTAGAGGAGGGACCAGCCAAGTCTGCTCCAGGTGCATGGTTGGGGCTGACATGGATATAGCCAATCGCAGCCCGATCATGGTGGCGTGCCAAGCTGTTTACTGGCCTGCGGTAGCTGTGTGGTGGGTGGGCCCCATCTGGAGCAACCCACATCACATACTCTGTTTAGAAAAAAGGCAGGGTAATGCTGCACCTTATAGACAAGCTGAGTCAGAGATGCATAAGTTTCCGTGAGCAGAAGCTTGCTTCATCAGATGCCGAAAAGTTGCATATCTCTGATTCTGTTAGTCTATACGGTGCATCTCTCTCCTACCTTATGCCTGACATCAGACTAACACGGCCAACTACCTCTCCCATTCACAAGGTTATGGGACAGACAGGATCTGACTTGGGATTTCACTACCCCAGTTTCACCGGTCCACCGCAGAGCGCGGATCACAGGGACACCACCCACATTAAACAACAAACCCAGGGGTTGTGACTATTTTGGGGGAGGGTTTAACTGAAGGAATTGGTAACAACTTGGTGTCCTTTCAGAGCTAACCAGAGATTTGCCTCACATTTCCACCTTTTGCAAGAGAGAGAGGCTGGTTACTCATTAATATTAAGTCTTAATTATTTAAGATCTGGAAAACCCAATGGTTCCCTTCAGAAGTTACACATTAGTCAACACCTTCTCTTAAAGGCTGTTTGTGCCGTGCCGGTTTGAAACAGGAGATTTTAGTTTGAATTAAAAAGCCCACCCCTACCCTTCAGCATGTTATCATCATCCTGATTAGAGCAACTGGAGGCTGCATTCAGGGATCACAGCTCTGTTGCACCAGGCATTGCTCAGACCAGCGTGTTTAAAACCAAAAAACCCAGCCCCAGCCTCCCAGATCTTATGGTCCAGCTTGTGATGATCTCTATTGAATCCATAAGCCCCTGTGCCTTCGTTGATCGTACCCGTTGCAGTGTTAGGGAACTTGCTCACGGGCGCATGGAAGGATCCCATTGTGCAGACCAGCGTGGTTGAAAACAAACCGACCACAAAACCAAGCCCCGGTCCCAGTGAGTTGATAGTCCAAGTCTGCGGCAAGCTGAGTGGCAGTGATTCTCAACCAGGGCGCCGAAGCAATGCTAGCGCTGTTGAGTGTGTGCGAACGCCAACACATGCTCTGCAAGATAAACCTAGAGATTTCAAACAGGAATCTAGCGTGTTGAGAGGGCAGGACGTTGTCACGGGCTTTCCGATTCTTTGCGGCAGAAGAATTGCTCTCTCATTTCTCTGCAGTCAAAAAACAAGTGAAAGCAAAGAGCTGGCATTTTCCGGAGAGGTGCCTCGAGTCTAGCGAGGGGGCCCTGGAGTCTAAAGGAGATGGAGGACCACCGGCGTATGCAATTCTGTTCCATAAACGCCTGTCCTTTCTAAATTTAAATTCACTGACTCTATTAGATGCAGCGTTAGGGGTTTTACCGAGTGCACCAGGCCCTCCGGAGGCAGGGGAAGGGCCCAGCCTCTTGTCTTTATTAACAAAAGTGCTGAATAACTCCAGATACGGTCCAATGTACATAAACTCTGTAACTGCTCTCAACAGTTGATAAAGTGCACTAAAAGCATGTGTCTAATGGCTGACACCCTGTTGGGGGCGGAGGGGTTGGTAATGAATAATTGGAAGCATTAGATGACAGACTGACTTTCCCACAGCTTAATGTGTATATAAGATCTGATAAGGAAGCTCAGGCAAAGCTGAGCTTAAGGTCAATTGATCATTAATCAACCATGCACTTCTCAGGTAGTCGCACTGCAAAGGCTTTCTTCGCAGTCTGCCCCGTTCCACTGTTTTCGGGCCCCACCTACACAGAGCTGTAAAATGTGTTTGCCGAACCAGTTTAAACACAGCCGCGGGTGCCAGCTAGGCTACGGAGATGGCCAGGCCTTCACTTCAGAGTGAACCCAGATGCCTGGCACCCAAATTGAACCTCCCTCTGTTGTGAACAGCTACGCAGCAAAGCCATGCTTGAGTTCCTGTGTCCTCCCTTTGCTTTTGCTCATGCAGCACTGGCAATGTGGGTCGCCTAGCCCATGGTCCTTTGGGCTGCCCTCGTTCTTCACTGGTGAATTGTGGTCTGCACATGCGGGGGGATTGTGGCAAGGTATTGGAGGACTACAAACATAACCTGAATGGCATAACCTGAATCCTCGCTGCAAAGCAGGCAGGTGACCAGTCCAAGTGAAAGTCTCAAGGGTTTTAGCTGAACCTGAGTTGAAAGCACCACCACACGCAGGCCAGAGTCTTTGCGTGGAGTGGAGCTGGGGGCAAGAGGCAAGTCGGGGCCCAGGTTAACTGCAATGAGATGCTCCGAAAATCAAATCGGCGGCAGGTGTAGAGTTGTTCCATCACAGTTCGCTCAGCGCAGCTGAAACACGGCTCCATCTGTCCCTGCAGAAGGGCTCGAGCCAGGGTTTAGCTGAACCGTGTCAGGATTTGGTAGCAGTGAGTGGTTTGGTTTGTCCTGCCAGCAGGATCTATGTTTTATCTGTCAGGGGACGAGTGCTGTAGCCAGCCTTTTTCCTTTCGTCTCCTTCCCCTTGCCCAGCTACAGGTGACCCTGTAGCATAGATCAGACCACAGCGAGGTGTTGCTTCTGTTAAATGGAGAATAATTGCCAGATGAGAGAAGATGTAAGCCCTGTCTCTTGTGACTGCATTGCAGCTGATGGCGCTCTGCCCGTCTCGCCCCTTCCAAGCTGTTGTTCCCTGAACTGCCCTCTCTGAATCATCCAGCGCTTTCTGCCTAATCTAATCTTGTTTTGTTCCCTATAAACTGTCAACTTGTTGCACCAGAGATCATGTCTTTTCTCTATATGCTCTGCCATCTAAGAAGGAGTTACAGCTCTGCCCTTTGAACATATAAAGTGTTTTGAAGTTTATGGTCCAGCATTTAGAGAGATCCCTGCCCGATGACACAGAGGATGCTGTCTTGGGACGTTCATAATCGTGTAACAATGCAACCTTTAATCAGGACATGGCCGTGTGGAACCTACCGAGTTCGTAAAATATAAAGACTGCGTTGTTTGAGCGCAGCTCGACTTGAGAGGGAAAGCGGTCGGCCGGTATTCTGTGAATCGTGCGTGGATTTCGTACTCCGAATATTGCTCCTGATGCCAGTAGAAAGCCGAGTACTTGCAAGCCCTGGGTTGAAGGAAAAGAAATACAGAGGCTCTGGGAGCTCCTTTTGCTATCGGTCTCCAAGCCAATAGATCTGCAACAAATTAAACGGGACAGCGTAGAGCCTTTCCACCTAGCCTCACTCCTTCCTTAAAGGATCCCAGAAAGTAGAGGCCAGATCAGAGAAGACCCACATGGGCTGTGCCTCGGCCAGAGGGCTCTTCCTTACAGCGTGTGTAGTTTTGCTCTTTTCCCTTATGAAACTGTTTCCTGTGTTTCTGGGGGCTCTGTTGCATTCTCCAATTTCAGTCCTTGATCGCTGGATCAGGGCAAAGCCTTGGATGCTGGGATCCGTGGTGTGTGTGAGCCACACCTCTAACAGAGACAAGGGTGGCTATAAACTAGATGGGCTCTTCAGGCATTAGGCAGCTGTCACGCAGCTGTTGTAGATAACAGCTGAAATGTCCCTTTTTCTTCCCCACAGCATCCATACTACTACCAGCAAACATTTGGGGCTCAGGTCCTAACCATGTGCCCTTTGTTCCTTCTTTTAGGAGCCGTAAGGATAGCTTAGAAAGCGAGAGCTCAGCAGCTATCATTCCCCATGAGCTCATCCGCACGAGGCAGCTCGAGAGCGTGCACCTGAAGTTCAACCAGGAGTCCGGGGCACTGATTCCACTCTGTCTAAGGTGAGAGAAGCCACTTCCTTCCTTGTCCTTCCTTCGCCCAGACCATCACAGCTAGATTGGTAAAGGCCAGAGCTGCAACACTTCGCTAAAAATGCTGGAAGCAGATGGCACTTTGCACGTGTTCCTCCTGCTAAGGTCGTTCCTTACTCTCCTGGTTTTCCACCGTTTATTTTGAGGGTTGAAGAGGAGAGTTTCTCTGATCAGACTCAGGCAGTTAGCCGTGCGATCAGATGAAGGGCCCTTCGTGGATGTTATCTTGCACATTTGTACGCAAACATTTGGCGTGTTTTGTACGGGCAGACACTCTGTCACTTGTATACCTGTAAACGCAGTGCCACGAAATATGGAAGTTCACAGTTCAGCCAGATTCAGAAAGGGATTGGACAGGCTCTTGGAGGAAAGGGGCATCCGTAGCTATTAAGTATGGGAGATAAGGGGACAGTCTCTGAATCAGAACTTCCTCCTTTAATGCTGGAGGCTGCAAGGGAGAGAGCAATAACCCTGGTCGGACCCAGTTCACCCTCCCTTCCAGCCTCCATTTTCTGCCACTATGCGACACAGGAGACTGGGGAAGATGGACCTGGGGTCTGACCCAGTAAATGTTCCCCGAAGGCCGAGGGGGGTGGCGTGGATATAGGGAGTGGCAATTTGTGACCACTCACAGAATTCGGCTACCGAACTTGACATAAGTGGAAGTCACATAAACTCAGCCTTCATGCCCTCCTTTATAAAATGGGCATAAAGCATCTGATAGACGCTGGGAACACAAATGCCTGGGTCATAACTTGAAATCCCCACATGGAAAGCATTGTAGAAATAAGCCTTTGTTGTTTGAGAGGAGCACATGTCTCTCTCCTAGTGAATGTCTTTTTGGACATGAGTTCACTGACGCACCTTAATCGTGGCAAGTGACAGGCAGCGGGTTACTGTGACATCAGCCAGCTCACGTCGAATTTGGGGTCAGCTCGTGAAGCTGACGGCAAGGTTTTGTGCCGTGGGTTCTGGATTCAGTCCCTGGGCAGAGGGAGGTGGAAGTCCCACGTCGTAACTCTGTCCACAACCACCATGGTGATTTGAGATCCTATTATAGTCCTGCTCGGTCTTCCTGGACTAGAAGGATTGCGATTCTGAAGTGAGGTCTTGGTATTAAGCGGGTGGGAGGACATCCAGGCCTCTAGCAGGGACTCCCAGCCCATCAAGAGGGACAAGGCAAGTCATTCATGTGTTTGTACAAAACGAGTCCTTACGCTGCCGGGTGAAGCCCCGAGAGCTCTTGTGAGGCCGCGGGTGCATGTCTGGGTTCCTGACCTCTCTGTTCATGTGTGAACGTTGTGCTCTCCAGGGGCAGGCTGCTACACGGACGGCACTTTACGTATAAAAGTATTACAGGGGACACGGCGATCACGTTTGTATCGACAGGAGTAGAAGGAGCCTTTGCTACAGAAGAGCACCCCTATGCAGCACATGGGCCTTGGCTACAGGTGAGAGAGCTTCTTTCTTCCCCATCCCACCCGCTC
>NW_005841986.1:736740-766887 GCF_000455745.1 Alligator sinensis
CTTCCTCTTGCACCTTCTTCCTTTACGAAGCCCTCAAAGTTCCCTGCCCTAAAAATAGCACGGCGACACATCCTGTTGCAAGTTTTGTGATGATTAACAGGCAGCACCTTCAATAGCTCCAAAAGCGATTAGAAACACAGAACTATTCCCAGTTGTAGGAAAGGAATGTAAAGCAAACACTGTTCAGCAGTTTCGACTCGTACCGTATTGTCTCACATAACGCACACACCCCCTCTTCCCAAAATCCAGCTGCTGAAAATTGGGGTGCACATTATAAATGAGGAGCGATGGTTACAGAAGTTTCTGATGCTTAAAGCCTCTGTCAGGGAAAAGCAAAAGAGAAGCTCCACGTGCTCCATGCTGGATTCCCTAGCTGCCAGCGATGGATGCTTTCTCTCAGGCCCCTTTCCCCTTCCTCGACAGAGGCTCACAGGGAAAGATCTTTTTCCTTCGTTCTGCCTTTCAAAAATGACATGCACGTTTTGTTTGGGGACGTGTTGTATGTGAGAAGGTACGGTATTTATTTAAAGAAAACAGCCATTTGCATCTCAGGCTCGCAGAGCATTCACAAGCTCTCTTTGTTCTCATTCCTTTCCTCTGCTGCCACAGTGAAATGGGGGGATTCAGAGAGGCAGAACGGACTTGGAGTTCAGGCCAGCCATCAGGCAAGGACAAGCGGGGACAACACGCGTTGTTCTCACTCAGCTCTAGATCCACCTGTGGTGAAAGGTAGCAAGTTCCTGATGTTAACTCTAGCCAAGCAGGTGCACGTTTGTGTCTGTGCAGGAAAGCCCTCTTCCAGGAGAACTGGATGCAACAAGCTGCATCTCTCCCTTCCCTGTGCTGTCTCCAAGGCGCGCTGCTATTTTAGGCCCGGTGGTGCAACGTGTTGCTCCAGCGTTACAGTTAAGCCGGCCGTGGCAGGTTTTCAAGGCATTACCCTGCACATATTCACAAATCTGGAGGGAACCGTATACGCAGATCTTTGCAACTCGTAAAAGAACTGATGTGTGTGGGACCCCACGTGTGACATTGTCGAAGACGCTACCCGCTTTGACTGTGTGGCTTGGAAAGCCCAGCTCTCTTCTAATGATTAACAGTGCACAGTCGGGTTTAAGGGTGGGTCACTTGCTGCTTGGGTCTTGTGTTTGCCAACACATGACATGCAAGATCTTGTGACTGCGTTAACTCCAAGCATAACAG
Organism: Alligator sinensis; assembly: GCF_000455745.1. Lineage (NCBI taxonomy): Eukaryota > Metazoa > Chordata > Crocodylia > Alligatoridae > Alligator > Alligator sinensis. Next base: position 737,944 of record NW_005841986.1, read on the forward strand.
AGTTTGTTTGCATTTGCACTGCATCTTGAAGTGTATTAATGTGTAGAGCAGTCCCATAACCTCTGAAAGCTGGGGAATGGCAATAATTAGGCCGCCGTTCAGGCATGTAACTAGTATTAACCCTTGTGAAACCAGCTGCGTTTGAAGTGACTGCACCTGGAAACTGATGACTAACTTGGATCATCTGGGAAGAGAGGAAAGGTTTCCTGCCCCCGGGAGGGGAGGCAAAGCTTCTCAGGGGAGCAAGCCCCACCTTGCCTCCTCTGCTAGGGAGCATCTGCCATGACCTGCTCCTTGCCTGCTGGTTTCGCCTTGTCCTTCAGATCGGAGCTAGCAGCGGTGGGGAGAGGCAGTGGACCTCCGGGAGATGCAGGACGTCACATAATACAGGCAGGTGCTTGAGGATGCAGACTCGACATGCGTGAGCCATAGCCTGCGAAGGAAGAAGGTCCTAAGCCCAGTCCTTCTAGCTTCAGCCTAAGGGGGGAGGGAAGACATGCCACTTAAGAGCCCTGGCCTCGATTGCCAGGACTGGTTTAATCCCTCAAAGCCCTCCAGGCAAGATGTACAGAGGAAGCCCCTCTTTGCTCAGCTGAGCCCCCAGACACAGAGGCACCGACCAGCTCAGGAGAAATCCCAAGGCAGAAAGCAAAGCACGGTGACAGTGAGGGTCTGCGGCAGAGCAGCATAAGCCATTGGGCTGGGGAGCAACGGGGCCTCTCCTGCTGTGGACTTTCCCCCATCCCTTGGGGAAGGATCCTGAGAAATCCTGGCCATGAGTCCACGCAGCCACCATCGCCTGCTGACTCCTGTCAGTCCAGAGTCCTACCTCCGTGACAGTCCAACCTGCAGACTAAACACAGCATCTCGTGTTTACATCTCACGGGCCGGAGCAGAGCACTCCGGCCCCGTCTGTCATCGGTGGGATTGATGCAGAGAGGTGCTGTGCAGCCTGTCAGCTCCGGCTCGCCTGAGTCCCAGCGGGCTGGAAGTCACCAACGTTGGGTGGAAGTTTAGCTGACAACACGAGTTTGGTAACTGCTAATGGACAGGCTCCGTTTCACCTGAACCCCGTGGCAAGCTGCTCTCTTCGCCGTCTTTTTTAGCAGTCTCGACAGAAGGGGCAAGAACTCACAAAAACAATAAAAGCCGAGTGCCCTGTTCCTATCAACACTCCTTCCGGGTCAGGTTTGCAGCCTGTAGGCAGGGGCGTGCAGAGGGAAGCTTGCCCAGCCGCTGTTCACGCTCTGGGGACGATTAAATTGTTGCATCCTCCAGAGCTGTCAAGCTGGCGCCTTTCCCAAGGACTCTGAGTATTTTTCATTTAAGTAGCGTTTAATTAGGTGTAAGAAACTAAATTCCATTAAAGGTCCAGCATGTCAAGCTGGTTTATTGCTTAGCTCCTTCTACCCTGTCATGTATTTTCGAATGAGGAAATCGCGTTGATTCAAAGATGCAGACCCGTTTGGGGAGTCCTCCTGGCTCGCACCGGACCCTCTGTATCCATCAGTTCCTGCGACAGCCTCTGACGCACGACATGCTCATGTTGTGTGTGATTGAAGACTCCCACCTAGCTTCTGCCCCCAGCAGTGGCTGCCCAAAGCAGAAGCAGCACCCAGTGCTTAGCAAAATCGCCTTTTGGCCTCCGGGGATAAGTCAGTGCCCCAGTGGAGCCAGGGGAAGTGGTGCCCATCTTGGCACCCTGCTAAGGGTGGCAGTTCCCAAAGGTTAAGGGGTGCTGATACAAAACAACCCCAGGACAGCATGAATATGCATCGTGGGTTCTTGGGGCAGCCTCTCTGGATTTGCAGCATCCATCCCATGTGCTTCCTCGGGAATCAGCTGGGTCTGTAAGCTGACTCGCGGGGAGATGAGAGCAGTGGAGGCATCCTTCAATAGCAGCCTGAAGTGGGGTTGCAAAGAGGATGGAGCTGAGCTGTTCTCAGTGGTGGCAGATGACAGAAGAAGGAGCAATGGGCTCCACTTGCAGCAAGGGAAGTTGAAGTTAGAGACTAGGAAAAACATTCTCACTAGGAGGGTGGTGAAGCACTGGAACAGGCTACCCAGAGAGGTGGTGGACTCTCCATCCTTGGAGGTTTTTAAGACCTGTTTAGACAAAGCCTCGACTGAGATGATGTAGCTGGGGCTGGGCCTGTTTTGAGCAAAGGGTTGGACTAGATATGACTTCTGGAGGTCCCTTCCTGCCCTCACAGTCTGTGATTCTGATTTATCCTCCCTCATTCAAGTGAGTTCAGGCAGATGCTGAAACGCAGCACAAATCCAATCTGTCCCAATCAAGTTTGCCCCGATCATTAATTAATGCACATAAATGCTTGTGTCGAAGCCTGTCAGCGTGCATCATCCTTTGGGAATTACTAGTCTTCGTTTTCCAACCCCTGGAGTTGGGACACGCTTATGCAAAAACTCTGCTTTCACGTGGAGCTCCCTGCTCGCTTGGCCCGAAGCAGACTCCTCCTCGCTCACGTGGAGCGTGTTCTCTCCCCAGAGGGGTGACGCAGGTTTGTTGAACGTTACCTTCAGAGCATTTCTGTTCCTGCTGCTCCAGGCACTTGTCGTTCTAGGGAGGAAGGCGACGTTGGAGCCTTTGATCGTAGGCAGAGTAAATGCTGCACATCAGACTGTTGCAGGAGCCCTCAAACATTCAAGCCGATACACATATTGTGATCCTATACAGAGCAAGAGGATGTACGTTCGGTTGCAATAGCAAATGCCAAGAAGTTAGGAAATACCTGAGCGAAGGGTGCCTGTGCCAGCATCACTCGGCTCCTTTTATGCAGGTGCATTATGCTGCAGTCTCTAATTAGAGACTCCCATACAGTTGTATCTGCACCTCACTCCAAGCAGATGGGTGGTCCCTGCTCTAGGGATGAATGAGGGCTGCATAATAAAGGAGGCTGCTCTCTGGAGGGCTGTTGCTTCACGTGTTTGCAGAAGCCGGTAGGTGTGTTGTGGCTGAAGCAGGGGATCGCTGAAGGAGAAGAGACGATCTGGTTGTGGCTGTGAGATGCTGCCCTAGAGACCGATCCCCTCTCTGCTGCTGAGTCTCAGTGTGATGCACCGAAACCCAGTGACCACCCTTCGTGTGTTCCTCGCTCTCCGAGGTCTGATTTCTCGGAGTACCGAATCCGAGGCCTGTAGGAGCTACTTCGGAAAGTCAGGCCCGAACTGTATCAGGGTAAGCAGCATCCAGATGCAATGAACGCTTGCCAGGTTCAGCTTCCCTTTCTTCCAGCTGCCGTTTCCTGTCTGTAAAGCCAGAAATGCCACCTTCCCAAGGGCATAATGTGAAACTAAATCTATTAGTGTTGGCGAAACACTGATACTACAGTGACGAGCCCTACAGGAAATCTCAGGAGACCAGTCATAATTATACATCTTGAGAGGGAGAGGGAGGTCGGTGAAGTCGTTACAGTGCTGGTTTGGAGCTCGGTGACCCGTGTTCAGACGTCTGGCGGCACCTTGGTGAAGTCGCTTAGCCACGGTTGCTAACTATTGGGAGGTGCTCAGACCATGCAGTAATGGAGACCGTGCATCCACAGTACTCGATGCTGTACAGTTACGCTGAACAGGCCGAGGGCAGCGGATTGCATGAGGAGGATAGAAAGCAGTAACGAGCGGCTGTCCATTCCCCGAGCATGGTGCTGGGCTCGGAGTGAGACAGGCCCCGGGGTGCGGGAAGGACAGCGTGGTGAAAGATTCGACCGAAATAGATGCCCACGGGTGGACCAATGTCGTGTTACGAGGACAGCATAAATCCCGGCATTTCCTGACGTGTCTGCCGCCCGAATTATTTCGTCGCTTGGTCTTTCGGTATGTGATTTATTCCTTTGAAAAACCCAAGCAAACAGTCCGCCCTGCACAGCAGACTCCCTGCACCTGGGTGTCGCTAGCACTGAGGATTTGCAACCCACACCGGCCATTTCCTGGTAGCCGTTCTAGACCCTGGGGTGAACAGCCAGCAGAGACGGCTGTCACCTGCAGCACGAGTGGGCTTGCGGCTCTGTGCGAGGCGCCGAATGGATGCCGAGACTCTGGGGCCCGGGCTCTTTAGCAGACTGTCCTTGTGCTGCTGCCCTACGCATCCTTGCACTCCCTCCATTTCTCTCTTTCTCACTGTCCGCCACTTCTCTCCACTCCTGAGCTCTCTGCATGCAGTTCGGTGACTTCCTCATCCTCCACCTCTGCCTGGAGCTCCAGGAGAAGCCAGCAAGCACAGGAGAGGCTCCCTGCCAGTAACAGCGGTAGTAGCTGGGAAGAACGAGCGCAGGAAAAGCTCTGCCCGGCCATTGCAGCATGGGTCAGAGCATGTTCTGTGTGGTTGGCAAAGCCTCATGGGGCTGGGGCATATGCAGGGGCGATGGACCTCAGTTTTGCTGCCAGTCTCCAATAGACATGTGCATAGGGTGATTTTCAGAAGGCCAAGTGCCTCCAGGTCACCGGGTCAGCACAGCGACTTCCTCCACACCAGGGCCCCTTTGGGATCTCCCCTCTGCAGCGCGGCACCTTCTCAGAGGGTGGCTGGAAAAACATTTAAATACCCTTGAATTGTGTTGTCCTTGAACATGTCTCTGAAGTGACTGAATCTCCTTCTTCCCCCAAGGCCCCTGGGCATGGCAGAAGTCAGACTTAGCCATTAGCACACAACATCATACAGGGCCTTCTGCTCAAAATCGTTTGGTGCCCTTAACACCAGGACTGGTTACCAGCTCAGTCCATCGTAGGGCTTGCGCGTATGCTCTGCACGGAGCGTCTGACTTCCTGGAGCTGGAGGGACGCAGCCGCAGCATCGGCCCACGAGGCCTTTCTGCACGTGGGGCCGTGCGCGTCGCCCAGCGGCTGACCCGAGGAGCAGTCAGGTGCATCAACCAGAGCGCAGTTTTTGGGGGGATTTTTTTGGTTTTTCTTGACTGAAATAAAAACTGAGGAATGTTATTTCCTGTTGGAACGAGATGCTCTGCCAGCAGACCGGCCTCCTGTCTCGGGCGCTCATAGGAACATGGCAGGAAACGAGGCGCTGGACTTGCCAAGTGGCAGGAAGGGATGAGAGGTCGCTGCCTTCTCCTTTGTGCCTGGTCCCTTCGGGGTTAGGCTAAGAGACCCAAGCTCTATTCCCTCCGGCGAGGGAGGACATGAACCCAGGTTCCCACCTCCCAGGATGGTGCCCATTTGCAAAGCTCTTGGGTACGTATCCCTGGGGGAAGAGAGTGCTCTCAGTCCGCTGATGCTATTCCACGTTGTATGAACAATTCAGCACTTGCTGGAATGAAGCCTGACGCCCAGACTCCCAGAGGGAAAGTCATAGCGAGCAGGCTGGACGCCAGGCCAAGAACAGATACCAGCTTTGGTGAGTCCCCTCACCCCAGGGAGATGGGGATGCCCCTCAGGGCAGCCAGATGCAGCAGTACCGCTTGTGGCATCCCAGAGAATTTGCCTCAACCTTAAATAGTGTATGGGCTATTGTCATCTCCCTTCCCAGGCTGCTGTGGCGGGCACTGCAGCAACCCCATGCGGGGCATCGACAGCAATGCCGGCAGGCTCCAAACTGCCCTGTTCCCTGTTGCCAGGCGGGTTTGAAAGCTCTCCCAGCAGAGTAGGGATGTCACAGGAAGGAAGGGATGGCAGTCAGTCTGTATTTCCCCTGCCCTGGGACCGTAACACCACTCACTGGAGCAAGCTGGGCCCAAGGGCACATGTAAGTACCTGTTCTTCCAGAGAAAGGTCTCTTTGCCTCCCAGGGGCACAGCAGCAGAGCTGCCCACCGAAGAGATCTCCCTCGGGTAGCTACGGCGAGGCCGAGGGGAAGTCTGCAGTGAATTCATGCAGCGGCATGGCCCTGGAGGGCCTGCATCCCCACTGCATTGCTGGGCAAGACATGTCACGAGCTGAGCAGGAGAAACAGCCTCTACACCGAGCCGCTCTGCACATGAGACAGAGGAGACCAGCGAGGGATGGGCCTGGTGATGCGCCAGGGACTGCCTGTAGCATAGAGCACGTGGGACAAGGTATCTCCTTTGCTTTCCCTGTGGCAGGTTCAGATGTGATGTCTGGTGTTGTGTCAGGGATGACGTTCGTCTTGTGCCGAGTTTAGATTATGGATTGCACTGGCTGGTTCAGACAGGGCTGATCCTGCCCCAGGCAGGGGTTGGACTGGATGTGACGTCTGCAGGTCCCTTCCAGCCTGGCTGCTCTGTGATTCCTGTGGTCAGACGCTCACCAGCCAGGCCAGGCTTATGAGCAACTTGGGGAAGCTGTATCCATGGGTCAGGACTAGCCTGTTCCCTGTTAAGGCTTCCAAGCCATTGCAATGGGCCTGAGCCTCCTGAAAGCAGGAGGCTGCCCGCGTTTTAGGCCTGGAGCTGCCCTGTTGATTCAATAAGCGGCACATTCACAGAGCCACCGGTCGTGTATAAAATGGAGCCTGACCCTGTTCCCTGGGGGCTGCAGGTGCTTGCCCCCGCCCCTGGATCAGGCCTTGGGTTCCCCAGTGAAGACCCTGCTTGACCGTAGCTGGGCAGGGTGGAGGGAAGCGTCTTTGAAAGGCCCATCTGGGCTCCGACGCCATTCCTCGTGCGTATGGCAGGCAGGCATCGCCAAGGCGGAGCTGTCATTTTACAAAGTTCAAATGATGGATTTGTCTGGGGTGGTTTGGACCGGGCTGATCCTGCCTCGGGCAGGGGCTTGGACCAGATGTGACCTCTGGAGGATCCCATCCAGCCTCACTGCTCTGAGTCTATCAGTGTCTGCGCAGCGCCAGTGTGGTGAGTCTTTGAAGCCTCCCTGAGCCCAGTGGGACACCGGCACGTCCCAGGAGCTGCCAGGGCAGAGCAGCTGTGCTCAGAGACCAAGGCCGAGCCAGCACCGACCTTGCTGAAAACCCTGTCGTTTGGCCTGGGACTTGCACAAGCCTTTCCCATCGTTGCATCACAACCGAGAGTCTCTGCCGATCTCCAGAGAGCAAAGCGACCGCTCCACGTTCACCGTCTCTCAGCAGCGTCCCGTCGCCAAGATCTGCAACCTCCTCCAAGGAAGAGCCGAGGTCCCGGTCTGAAGCCTGCAAAGACCAGGGCTTGTTTGTTCCACTGGAGCTGCAGAGGTTTCAGTCCCGGCGGATGTGAAGTGAGCCGCGACAAACAGTCACTGGTGTTTATTTGCTGGGAATGTCACCTTGGATATCACACGTGCCTTGTGCGCACGCTAAGAGCTCTGCGGGAATGGGCCTGCCACGTGCGAGCTCGGGAAGTGGGCGTGAGGAGGGGCTGAGGCAGCCTTGCGTGCCTTGCACTAGAAGCGTCTCAGGACCAGCCTCCGCCTTCTGTTCCCTGGAGTGGAAATCCGTCCAGCTGGTGCCTCCTGACCTTTATCGGTAACAGGAGAGGCTGGCTTGAGCCTGGGACCTGCGTCTCTCCTCCTAGACCTCTTCAGGTGTCTGTGAGCTCCCAGCTGCCTCGAGAAGGTGGCCTCTCTCTTCTGCAAGGGGAGAAAGGCTGCTGGAAACAGTAGCATGCCCTAAGCACGGGGTCGCTCGCATGCTCCCCAGCTTCCTTCTCCGGTCCCCTGTCCAGGGCTGGGCATAGGGTTGTCTTGTTTCAGTTCAGATGGGTCGACTGCCTGTTTGCATCACTTGGCTCCTGCTAACGTTCATCCCCAGCTGGCGCGACCGCCCTTTGTTCTGCCCAGCCCGTGCATGGACCGTGCCCATCCCTCTGACCCCGCGGACTTCGCCCGCTCCTCACATCCGTTCTTTCTCTAGCTGGCAGACAGACTCCTTCCTCCGAGAGCCTGTTTCCCCTGTCCTGCCCCTCCAGTCCCTGGAGTCTCTCCTTCCCTCCCCGCCCTGGATCTGATTCCTGGTGCCAGAGCCAGCCTTCTCGCTGCCCCCTGCTTGCCCGTCCCGCCTCGTTAATTTTGGCTCGTCTTGTCCTGTTGCCTAATGCGTGTTTTCTCCTGTCCCACCTCTGCTTGCTCTGACGGCTGATTCCTTCCTTCCCAGCCGCCGGGCAGATTGCTCCATCGGTCGCATTCTTCATCCTCCCACCCACCGCTCTGTCACTCACGGCTGCCCGCAGGGCCACAGTGCCCTACCCAGGCCTCTTCTCCCTGCCTCGCTACCGAGCTCACCCTTCGGTTACTCCCCACCCGCAAGCCAGGGTGGCCTCAAGCAAGCAGCCCCCTTGGTTTCTGTCCAGCTTTCTTCCTCGTCCATCAACAAACTGGCGTCTCCAATCCGCAGGTGTCGTAGCTTCTCATCGCTTCACCTGCGGTGCTGCAGGTGCTGGCCCAGGGCCCGTGCCCCAAGGGGCTGGCGGTCCAGGGACACCTTGATTTTGTCAGCAATTGGTAAGAGCAGCTTGAGGGATCGGTGCCTTCCCTTCTGGACCCGTCTGGCTGAATCGGAGAGTCTCGCATGGGAGGCCACGGGCTTCCCATGCAACCCTTTGAGCGGTCAGGTGTGGCTGTACATTGGTTTGAAATAATCACTCTCCGGGTTCCCTGTTGCATTGAGCAGGCGTCTTCTGGGGGGTCCGCTCGGGGTCTGTTCAGTATTGGTTTGAGAGACTTGGCTGATGGAGTGGGGGTGAGATGCATGCCAGGTGCTGCATTTTGGGAGGAGAAAGCAAATGCAAAAGAGGGCAGCGAGGTGGCAGGGAAGATCAGGGGTGGAAGCAGATCCCAGACTTAAGGAAGATACAGGAGGGGGTCCCGAGCACAGCAACAGCAATGGCGAGAGTTTTGGAAAGCCTGCCCTGGACAGGAAGGCTGAAGAAGCTGGGCTGGTTTTCCTTAGAAAAGAGAAGTGGAGGGAGACAGAGACACAAAAATCCAGTATATAAAGGTGTTTATAGAGGGGTGCCGATCAGTTGTTCTCTATGTCTGCTGGGGAAGGACAAGAGCTTGCAGCCAGCGAGATTTGGGCAAGATGCTAAGTCACTGAATCCTAGAGCCATGGGGCTGAAAGGGACCTGCAGAGGTCGCATCCAGTCCAACCCCTGGCTGTGGCATTATCAGACCCCAGAGACATCCATTGTCCACCCTCTTGGCAAACTATACGGTCACTCCTGACACGGCACCAGACATAACACCCGCCCCTGCCACAGGGAAAGCAGGGGGGCTGCGGTGGCCAACGTCCTGCTGCAGCAAAGGTTGTTCATAGATGTTTGAGAGACCCCGGGCAGAGGCCCCCATCCCCGCCAGTCTGTACCAGTCTGACCGGGGGGGAAATCCTTTCCTGACTCCCAAGTGCAGCATCGGTCTGAGCCTGAGCGCAGGGGCAAGACCCTCCAGCCAGGACCCTGCAGGGTCAGTGCCAGCAGGAGCATTGGCACAGCCCAGCCCCATCCCCAGCCTGCGCTGCAGCAGCACCAGCGCCTCTGGGGGGGGAGGCTTAAAAAAACGTTAGTAAAAAAGCCAAGTTGTTATAATCACACGAGCAATGACACGCTGGGGCAGGTTACTCGGGAAGGCTGGGCAGTGCCTGGGCGATGAGCTTGTCCAGGCTGGTCTGGGTGTACTTGAACCTGCCTCTGCAGGGGAGGATGCAGCAGATGACTCCTGCGGTCTCTTTGGTGGGCGCCTGGGGCCTGGCATTAACCGCTGCCAGCTGGGCAGGCAGAAGCCACTGCCCAAGGCACTCAAGCTGGAGGCTTCCCTGTCCTTCAGGGGCAGGTGATGGGTGGACCCAGTGGAGACAGGGAAGGGTCAGTCGGAGGGTCCCGAGAGCCCTGCTGCATATCCCAACCTGTGGGACTTGTTAATGGCACCGTGCTCTCCGGAGCAGAGCCCTGGCAGTGCCCAGCAGGCAGACTCCCTGCCGGTGCCAGGCTGCCCAGCCCCTGCCCCAGCTGTAACACAGCTAAATGCAAGGCTTCACTTCAGTGCCCCAGATAGAAATGTTCTCATCGCCCACTACCTCCTGCGACCCTTTCCTCTGCCTCCCCCTTCCCTCATCCTTTCAGGCACAGGGAGATAATTGACAGGGGAAGACGATTGCTTGATAATCCGAGCCTCGCTGGCACTGGCGGGGGCAGCAGCACCATGAGCAAGAGGCCTCCCACCTTTGTGCTGCCAAGAAAGTGAAGCAAGTACAGTCTCCTCTCTGTGCAGAAGAAAGGAGCCTGCAGCTTGGCAGGCAGCTCGCACCAAAGAATAACGGCCTGTGTCTCGCTTGCAGATCCTGCTGACCGAAGAGTTCGTCGAAAGGATGCTGGAGGACCTGGAGGACCTGACGTCTCCGGAGGAAGTAAGGCCACGCTGTTCCTGTCTCCCCCCTCCGCCACCGAGCGTGCAGCAGCCTGTGTGCACTTCAAAGACCGTGTTCGGTCTGGGGGCCTGGACAGGGGCTTTCTCACACCTGCCGCCTGTCCTCCGTCCGACCCACTGGCCGCCCACAGCCGTGCGTCGCCAGCCAGGCAGCGCTGAGCCACCGCGGCTCCGGAAAGCTTAGCTTTCACCTAGCACCTCAGTCCCTTCCCCATGCCCCACGGAGGCAGCCCACCCCGCTTCAAAGAGCAGGGGCAGGAGCGACGTGGTATTTTTAATCCTGTGTTTTACAGCTCCCTGCGGACGCTAAGGAAACTTCCCAGGACTGGTAGCACGGCTCCTCCCGGCTGCCCCCTCCCAGAGAGCGCTCCCTGCTCTAATTGTTTCATCCCCAGCTGGCTCCCAACGGGTTTTACGTGCGGCAGGAACAGCTGCCGGTGGGGTTTGAGCACCCGGCGCGCTGTCAGGCCAGCTCTCAGCCCTCCGAACCTGATCCCGGGCTCTCTCCCACTGGCGTCCGCTATCCCAGATAGGATGGCCAGGCAGTGCCTGTGGCCCAGGCTTGCTTAGCTGGCGGTCTGCGGCTCCTTCCAAAAGCAAAGGGCCCAAGCTGTGTTGGAACCTGTCCCACTTTGCAGTGGCACAGGTTTTAGGTGGAAGGCCAGAGCTTTGTCAGGTACAGGACCCTGCTTTGTGCTGCCTCCGTAGCCTCCGGCAGCTGCTGATATCCAGCGGCAGAGGTGGGAAAACCCAGTGAGAGCTGCAGAGGGACAGTCCCCCACTCCAGCTGTGCAGTGGAAGGAACCCCCACCTCCTGGAGGCCCAGCCCAGGCTCCAAGGAGGCTTCGCTGCTGCATTTTTCATGGTTCAGGCCTCTGGACTGGGGGTCCCCTGGGCTGAGCTGGCCCACAACCTAAATCAGTGGCACGACTTGCGTGTCGGGTGCAAGCTCAGCATGCAGCAGGCAGTGGCAGAGCCGTGTCCGTCGCACCGGTCGTTCCTCACTGGCAGGGCAAAGTGAGCCCAAGCTCGAGACCCAGAAGGGGACAGGGCATTCAAAGCACCTTATGGGACAGAGAATGAGTATTGCACCCATTCCTCTCCCTAGGTCCTGGCTCCAATCGGGTTTGCAGGTGTTGGTGAGTTCCCAGCGTGAGCTGGGCCCAGACTGTAGATGCAACAAGATCTTAGTACTGGGTGTACCATGCCCCAGCTTTCCAAAGCCTCTTCCCAGCAGCTCTGGGCACCTTGCAGCCGGCAGGCCTGGAGTGCTGCAGTGTTCATCTGAAAGCCCCAGCCCACAGGACTGGGGACAGCCAGGCCACCGTCATGCCCCACACACGACCGGGACCTGCCTCGGGCTGTGGCCCTGCTTGGCATTTCGGTTCCCCCTCTGAGACCCACTCATGAGCCCTCTGGAAGCCTCCGACTCGCTGCAACACAGCAGGTCCCCCCCAACCCCCTCTGCCTAGTCTTGGCCTCCAGGCAGAAATTGTCTGCCCACCCCTTGCACGGGCACAGGGGAGCGGCTCATGTGGCTTCTCCTTGCCACAGTTCGGCGCAGCCCACAGCAAAGCTGTTCCCATTAGGGCTGCCTGGCACGGTGGTGGCAGTGCTCCTCAGGCTGTGGGCCCCCACTTCCCCCTGCCGCATTGAGGTGACCCCCCAGCAGGATGCGGTGCACTGTGGGATGGCATATGGGCCAGCCCCCAGCTAGCGGCCCTGTCCGCATGCTAGGGAAGTCGTGGGGTTTGTCCTGTTTCTGCCTAGGCATAAATTGGGTCTCGAGTGAGCTCAGGAACGCGGTCACCCCTGCTCGGCCCCTGCAGCCATTCGTTCTCCGCAAAGCAGAGGCTTTCCCCTCCCCGCCCCTGAGGCAGCATTCTCCAGTCCCTGGGAGTCTTGCTCTAAAGCAAACAAAGGGGATCATGGGGCCTGGGAAGAGTTGGAGGAAACAGAGCCCTTGAAGCGGGAGGGGAGAGACTTGCCCCTTGCAAGATTTTATTGAGACTGGGGCCAGGGGTGGCGATGGGAACAATCACCCGGCAGAGGAAGTAAACAATGCTGGGGCTGCAGCCTCCCAACTTGACTTTGGCAACAGAGACACAGGCCACATTATCTCATGTCCACTGCGGTCCAAGATACACTGATGGGGAAATGCTTCCCGCGCGGCCTTTTGCTTCGCTGTGAGCTGGAGGGCTGCCGGCCTGGGTAACAGCTCTTGTGTAACGCGGGCTGGCCTGTGGTGCCGGCCACTAACGGGCTTTTTTCTTGCCTCGTAGTTTAAGCTTCCCAAGGAATACAGCTGGCCCGAAAAGAAGCTGAAGGTCTCCATCTTACCAGACTCCGTGTTCGACAACCCGCTGCAGTAGAGCTGGATCCCCCGTGCCATCTGGGAGAGCCACGTGACTGTACATGACCCAGTGACTCACAGGCTAACAAATGCAGTACAGACTATTCCTGCACCTCGAAGGGACGGCCGCACAACCACTGCACACCCAGCCCAGACAGAACCGGACCACGTCAAGCCCCTTCCCTCCCCCCCGGCTCCCTGGGGCCGACCTTCCTAGGAGCAGCTGGCGCCCATGGGAGGGCAACGGATTGGGCTCCGGGGAGCCAGCGTGAGACCCCACTGCCTCGTCCGGCTGCAGAGCTCCCCTGCTGCAGCCCAGGGCGTGGGTGCCTTGCGCACACGCAGGCTGCCAGGTGTGAGCACGTAATCCCCGGATTAAATGTTCTGTGCGCGATGCCAGGATCCCTTTGTTTGCTGAGCGCTCCTGCCTGCAGAGCTGCTCCTCTGCGCTCAGGGTTCTTCCTCTGTATAAGCAGCCTGGGCTTTGCCGTGCGCTCAGCCCATTGCTGAGAGGGGTGGCCCTGAATCAATGGCCATTTTTGCAGTGGTCTTGGGACTCCAGCCCCAGGCTGAGGCCTTGAACCTTGCGGCTGGGGGGAGCCAGGCTGCGGCTGGGTCTCGGAGCATAAGGCTCTGCAGGCTGCACCTAGGCATGGAAGAGCAGGTCATTAATGGCAGCTTCATTGGCGATGGGCTGCAGGCCATCACACTGGCCTGTTCGCTGCCAGGGTGGGGTGTTCTCTGGCCCTAAGGCGTCCTCCCGAGCTGGTGTTTCAGAGCAAATCCCTCTCCTCTTAGTAGGTGGGTCCAGATTTCTTCCCTGCCCTTTTCGACCTTCCAGCTAGCGTGGCTGCTTCTGTGGCCGTGTGAAGAGGCCTTCAGTGATCCTAACACCCTGATGCAACAGCCAAAACTCACATGGACCTTGTCATCGCTTCTAGTTTCAGGTTCCTTTGGGTAGAGGGGGATTTTGTTAGTCTTCGCAGTGCTATTCGGGGCTGCTTGATGCTGGCTGAGGAGCAGTGTAGGAGCTAGGAGTTTGCCTAGGACTTGCTGGGAGGGGGTCCCGGCACAGCGGAGCCGGTGTTCCCAGGAGTGTCACTGGCAGCTCTTGAGGGAGGCACACTCCCTGGGCACAGAAGGGCTTTGCAAATATCTGGGTCCCAGCCCCATGCTGCTTATCAGCATGTCCTGGGTCCAGCGGAGAAGACAGGGACTTGATAACAGCACTTGAGCTCCGAGGAGCATCTCAAAATCCTGCTTCAAAGAGCACCACTTCGAATGTGCACGTGCCAGCCAGCACGTGGCGGCGACAGCCTTCACCTCCTAGGCATACTTGGCTGCAGTCACTGTCCCGGTTAATAGTCTGTGTGTGCCCGTGCTCTCTCCTGCATCGTGGGCCCACATCCAGGGGCCCCAGGGCAGAGATCGGCCTGAATATGTCCCAGCCTTGCCCCCGGATCACGGTGGAAGAGAACGAGCAGTTGTATCTGGGTCCAGCAGGGTGATGGGCACGTGGGCAGTTGGAGTCGTGCCCTTACTGCTGAGCTCACATGCATGGCAGCCCGTAATCGCACCAAAAGAAGCTGATGGTTCGCATCTCCATGGAAAAGCAACATGAGGACAGTCAAGTGCTGCTGTTCCCAGGGATCACCAGGGGCAGACCGTCGCTAAGCTCGGTGCCACTCTGAGAGCTTGAAATTTCCTGCCCTAAGTCCCCTGGGGCCACGTGAACCTTTCTGCAAGGCAGCCAAGCACGTGCCACACGTAGGTGACGTTCCTCCTCCCGGCAGGGCTCCTCACTTCTGCCTCTCACACGCATGTTGCATCCATGCTCATGGGTGGAGGTCGTGGCTGGACCCACCGTGCGCCTCGGAGACTCCCGCATGCTACACATCACATCTGTAGATCAGTCCGGCACATGATGTGGTCAGCTGACATGTGACCGGTGTCTCCGTGTCCAAGACATTGCCTCGCAAGCCCTGTTCGTCCCGCCTTGCCAACAGCCCAGTCACGCTATGTCTCCACGGGTGAACTTGGGATCCTCCTACGTCGTTTAGAAGCTAAAATTGCTGCTAAGAGGAGACTCTCCAGCCTGCTGTTGACCGCTGACCGGGCTTTGCAGGCGAGGGCAGCCTGCAACTCCAGGATCGCACTCCTGTCTCTTGATTTTAGAGCAAGGAGGTTGCAAGTTGATCAGTATTTCAAGGACTCTTCCCCCAGTGCTCTCCTTTCCTCTTCTTCCGTTGAAGCCTGCAGCTGTGCCAAAGACTTGTTCAGTTGGCAAGAGACCTGGATCTCAAATTCCGACATACTTGTAGCCAGCTTTTGTCTTGGTCAGTGGCCTGGAGGAGGGGGTGTGTGTGGAGAAAGAGCCCCCTGGAGACTTTTCTTTTAACGAGTAAACGGTATAAAAAGGGCAATGCGCTGGGTGGACCCTGCGGGGGTTTTCCAAGCCGGGCTGGCTGAGAACAGCCGCTCCCATCCTGCCGCCTTCGTACATTCGTTCGGAGATCTGCGACCTGGATGCCACAAAACCCAAATGGCCGCAGACGGCACATTAATGGCATTGGAAATGAAACGGCGTGGCGTTTCCTCCTCGTTGAGGAATCCCCGCTCCCCCGTAGTCTCCTGGCTCCCCTGTCGCAGATGCTGCAGAAGCCCGACACCGGAGACCCGTGGGGTTGCACAGAGCAAGTGCCCAGCGTAAAACACCACGAATAAAGAAGGGATTTTAGTTTAATCTGTATCAAAACTTCATTTAAGATTCACTGAGCGAGCAGGAGCATTCACCTGACATGATGCTGTCTGTGAACTGTGGTAGCAACGCAATGACAAGAGCAACGATGTGGTTTTTTCCGGCTCGGTCTTTAATCGCTAACGGGGTTTGCAGAAGTTCCTGCTGCTTCTGTCCTGCCCCCAGGTGCAAACCTGCGGGCTCAATAACTGAGCGAGCCCCACTTCTTGTGCGGGTTGCTCCCTCGGTGAGACTGGTTGCCAGCCCCTGCCCGGGGAAACTCTTCCAGTGCCTCTGATTTCGAGACCTTTCTCCTGATCTTCTTTTTCTCGGGGCTTTTGTTGTTAGAAAGATCAGGTGAAAAAGGGACCTTCATTGCTACCCGCTCTCTGTACCTGGTGTCTGTGCCCAAAGTCAGAGCCGGCCTTGGGGCCTTGTAACTGCGGTGCCTTAGCTCTCGTTTGAATTCAACTCCAGGAGCAGCTCAGCTGTAAAGCGGCAGAGCTGGCTCTTCCATGCCCACACTCCTCTTAATAATCACCACGAGAGTGGAGGGGAAAGGTTTCCCCAGAAAAGTGTCTAAATGTTGATGGCTTTGGCTCCGAGGCGTCGCATCCTGGCATCTGAAGCCTAATTTAGGTCATCGGCGCCCTTGCAGTTCTAGCAAGCTCAGTAGCAGCCGATTGCCTTCGTAACCTTTTCCTATAATCGCGGTGTGTGCTCTTCCTGGACCCCCTCCCCTCCTAAAGCTTCATTCAACGCGAGTCCAAAATTTCAGATGGAAAGCCAGCCTGCAGGTGACGGAGGCCTGACCTGCCCTGTGTTTCTCAGGCGATTAACTGGCGTGCAATGCACTTCCTCATTTCCAGCGCGACTCTGTTTCTTCCGAAATTGCTTAGACGGTCGAATCGCAGTCGCGCTCAGCGGCACGTTCGCCGAGGAGCTTCGTTTTGAGCTTCCCACCAAGGCGCCTGTTTCCCCTGCCACGTAACGGGAGGTGGCCAAAGCATTCAGCAGTCGCGTGCACCTCATTATTCCCGGCGGCGGTTGGGGGTCCCTAATAACAGTGACATGGTTGCAGAGCACACCATGAAGCACCGCTGTGTTTTTTAAATCGCTCCAAATCGTTTTCTCTCCTTTTTGAAGGCGCTGTAAGAGCCGCTCTTCGCGGCTGATGGCTCCGTCTGACGAGCACGGCTTTCTCCTCCCTGAGCTCTGCTTTTTCCTAGCAAAGCCGGGAATCCACATGGCTTCTTTGTTCCTTTCCCGGGGCCCAGGGACAGCCTTGTTGAGTGCAGCTCCCTGAATATTGTCTTGCTGCAGCGCAGTGGCAGGTAGGAGGCTCCTACGGATGCACGCCCAGGGGCTCTTAGTTGCTGGATAGGGACGGGATCGGGGCCAGGGACATCTCTGTCTCCGTGCTGGGCCTTAGATCCCTTTTACCTTGAGTGTCACCCGAGGCTCGCACCTGCGTGGGCAAACGAGAGCCCAGCTGAGGGCAGGAAGAGGGGGAAGGCAGGTGACCGTGTCCTCCAGGCACAGCTGGAAGGCGCTGCCCTTTCATCCTTGTCCTTTGGATCTCGTTCAGCACTGCCAGACTCGTGACCCCCCGGCCCAGGTACTCACCCAGCAGCCTTCACGAGCAAATCCAGGCCCGAGCCCTCTGCCCTTCTTTGAAAGTCCCGGTAGGTTTGGATTCAAGCGCGGTCGGGAGCAGCGAGCAGGGTGCGTAGAGGATGATTAGCCATATTCACACTCCAGACGGAGGAAGGGAGCCGGTTAAAACCCTTTTCTCTCCGGTGACCCGGGTTGGGTACAAAGGCTTTTTCCTTCCCTACCAAGCTACCTTTAAAGGGATAGAGCTCGTTGTTGTGGATGACACTAACCCTGTCCTGTTCCGGCCGCGCTCGGGCTGGATCACCTCGGCCGTAACGAGGGTTTCCGACGTGAGCGGACCCAGCCCGAACGCTGGCCGCCGGGGTTGCTCCCGCAGCTTCCAGCCAAGGTGAACCTTTTTGTAGTTCATCTGTTTCGCGCGCGTGTTTCTTACTAGGATCCTAAGGACGCTGCAGACTCGGCGCGGAAGGAGCCAGCGTGTCGGTCCTTTGTAGTTGGCCTTTTTTGTTTTGTTTTTTACAGAAGAGAGAGACGGAGGTGGAACTAGCCGAGGCTTTGAACTATTTTCTATTAGTTTCTAACGTCGGTTCCTGCCCTGGCCCGGTGGCGCCGGGCACGGCTCCCCCGCACGCGACTTTTGTAATATTTTTGTGACTCACTAAACGTTTTCTCTTCTCGTGTATTCCAAGTGCATTAAATGTATTTGCATAGCGGTGTCCTCTGCTCTGTGGCCGGGGTCCATGGGGTGAGATGGGCTTCACGGCGCTGCTCGGAGCTGCTGGATGATCCATGTTCAATTATTAGCGGGTTAGATAGGTAGCAAAACTAAGCACGGGGACGGCTTCTGTCTACAGGTACTTCAGCCAAATCTCTCCCGGCATCTGTGGGGAGCACGCGTGTGCGCGGGGGCCGCCCAAATCGAGAGGCCGAGAGAAACGGCCCAGGGAAAAAATACAACCCAGCGCATGTAGCAGTGGTTTCCCAGTAACACCAAATGATTTTGCAGTCATCTTTTTACGCTCCTCAGTAGTAAATCCCATTAGAGAGGAAGGGCGGGATTTCTTGGGAGTGGAGGGATGGTGTTGCATCCCATCCGTGCCCCCTGGTTTTAATGGGAATGAGGGCGTCGGGGGCAGGACTGGGCTGGGGTAGCTTTGCAATTTGAGAGAGACTGCCCCGGGGCAGGGGGGACAGCACAGGCTTTCCTTGCAGTGTCTGTACTAGCAGTTGGCAGCTGCCCTGGAAGCGAGACTGCCCGAGCCCAATGCACGCCAGAGCGCTCTGTCCCCAGTCCTCTGCAAGCCTGTGCCTCTCCTGGGCGGGCGGCCGAGAGCGCCTCATCCCGCTACGCAGGGACAAGGTTGGTGGCTGCACAGCCAGAACCAGAGGCCTGGCATTCGGGGGCCTTGAGCTCAGTTTCCAGGCTCAGGATGTGTCCCCCGGCAGGGCTCTTAGCTCCATGTCCCCAATGGGGTCACCGCGCTGCCCCCGGGGAGAAGGACCTGACCGACAGGAAGGTGCGGAGATGCTCCCAGGAGCTCAGGTAGGTCAAGCAAAGCATCCCCTGGCCTCAATGCTCTCCTGCCTTCCAGCTGAGACCCTCAGTGCACTTCTTGAACGCCCCCAAGGATGATCGCACCCTGCAGAGGCGGCACTGAGGTGTCTCTCCCCGGGCACCAGGAAGCCTGGCTTCCAGACCGTCTCATGCAGCTAGGAAATTAAATGACTGAGCCCAGCTCAAAAAGCCCGGTGCCAAGCTGGAGGGACACCTCGTGATGCACAACCAGCCTGGGACACCCTCCAGCTTGGGCACGGCTCCCAGCAGCTCCTCCAGGTACAAGCAGGGCCTTGGGCCTGTCCTCTGGCTCGTCAGCTGGTACCAAGACCCCCGTCTGCACCCGAGGTTGAATTCTGAATCTGCGGCAGCCTCTGCAGCCCTTGCCCCATCAGCAGAGCAATAGGTTTGCTCAGATGCGGTGCAAGGTGCAGGCGGCGGGAACGTGGGCATGAGTTAGGAAGCCTCAATCGGGAGCAGCGTGTGGTAGAAAGACCAGCAAAGATGCCAGGAAACCTGGGTGGTGGGTCACGGGGTGAGGGGGGCACAGGGTCCAGGCAGCACCGCGCCCCCCACGTGCTGGGTGATGTGGAGGCGGCAGCTGCAGAAAGCGGGCACAGTGAAATCCTCCTTACCTTTGCTGTGGTCTGGGGGATCCGGTCTTGAATCAGGTGCGTGGATGGATGCCCCACCGATCTCCGTAACGCTGATATTTGGACCTGAACGCTGCGCAGTGCCCAGTCCAGTGTCACACCGATGCTTTGTTTTCAAGAGGAGGCTGGATCAGCATTGGACAGGGATGATTTGGGAGCATCCGTGCAGGAGTTTGGACCAGGTGAGCCTCTGGGTTCGTCCCAGCCCTGGGAGGCTACGATTTAGCCGGGGTCAATCGTAGTTATGATCTCATTAGAAAATGAGACCTATTCTATCCCAAGCCATGTTGGCTGGGGGGGTTTATGCTGCCTTTCTCAGCATAGTCAAGTTTACCCAGCGGCGTAGTACTGCCAAGTAAAAAGTGTTTTATGCACTTGACTCGGTCTTGTGACAACCTATCCGCGATGTTGTCCAAGATCAAGGGCGCTGGCCTATCGCTATTCTTGTTAAATACTGGCACAACGTTAGCTCTTCTGAAGTGCCCTGGAACTTCCCCAATATTTTTCATCATCCAAAGAAAAAAAAAGCATCATGGGTATCTGGACTGCTGGGCTGTTCTCAGTGGGGGCAGATACAGGACAAGGAGCAATGGGCTCAGGTTGCAGCCAGGGAAGTTGAGGTTGGATATTAGGAAAAACTTTCTCACAAGGAATGTGGTGAAGCACTGGAACAGGTTACCTGGGCATGGGGGTCTCCATCCTTGGAGGTGTTTAAGCCCTGGATAGACAAAGCCTTGTCTGGGATGATGTAGTTGGGGCTGGTCCTGCTTGGAGCAGGGGGCTGGACTAGATGCGACCTCCTGAGATCCATTCCCAAACGAATTGTGAGATCTCAGAAAGCTCCTCGGCCAATCACTTTAAAACTCTTGAGTGTAAGTTTGAAAGCATTCAGTTTGAGCAGTTGCTCGTCCACATCCTCTCTAGATGCTGATGGGACAGAAGACATTTCCCGGTCCTGGTGAGACACAAATGCTTCAATGAGCCTCTTTTCAAACGCAGAACAAATCCAAAACACAGTTTTTTCTGCATCTTCAGTCAGACTTACCAACCTTTTCTAGTAACACAGCTATAGGTTTGCTAACAGTTCTTGAACTCCAAACTACTGGGGAAAAAAATCCTTCTTATCATAAAACCTATAGGCCTTAGAGGTTTTCTTTTTCATTAATAGTTTTTGCTTCCCTTATCAAGTGTCTGCGTTTCATGACGGCTAACTTAGAATCCTTTCTATCCGCTCCCCTTTGCTCATGCATTTATTTAAATCTTTTATTGCTGCGTTCACCTCCCATTTTAACCAGGCCTTTTTTTTTTTTTAGCAGGCTGTTGTCTCCTTTTGCAATTTAAGGGTTGTAGCTGTTGGCCTGTTAATGAGCTTGCTTAAACAGCTTCCCGCTGCCAAATACAGTGCTATTGCCCATTGCCACCACGTCTTATTTCCCAAGCCCTCGTTGCAAACCTTGGCTCAAATGCACAGACTCCCGCCGTATTGCAGACAAGCCCGGCGCTGCTTTTTACCTTTCTTTTCGTGTCTTTTTCCCTGCTGCTGGCCATGGCACGGACGAGGACCTGCAACGCCATTAACAGTTGAGAGCGAGTGGGAACAAAGAGCTCTCTGGCATTTTAAAACACCACCTTTCTTCACCCTGTTACGGGAAGAAAATGAACGTGTGAGCAATTGCCAGAGTCCTCCAAACTGATGTGGAAAGTGGGTTCAGCTCCCAGGCTCCGCTGCCTGTGGATGGTGGTGTGGAGGGTCCTGGCTCTGGAGGAAGCCACGGGCCCCCCCCAGGCAAGGGATGGACCCGGGGCCTGGCGCCCTAGTGTAGACAGGCGTCTCCTCCATTCCCTTTCCTTTCCTCTGCTCCCTGTGCTTCGTGCTGGCCACCCGCTCCTCGCCCTGGGTGGGGTCTTGGATGCGGCAGAAGCCCCCTTCCAGCACCCGGTTTCATTACGGGTCGTGATGAAGAGGGGGGCAAGCCCCCTCCATTCCCACCCCCGACTACCATTAGGAGCCGCTCTAATTAATCAGGAGGTGGCTCTGGGCAGAGGATGGGCTGGTTGGGAGCGGGGCGGGGGGAGTTGTGCCTGGTGCTGGTTAGGGGGAGGGGGTTAATCAGAAAAATAAATATTCATCTTGAAATTTAAATAATGGGCCGATCTATGGAGTTAAGTGCCCCCGCCCCTCCCTCCCCAGTCCATCATCGGGTCTCTGCTGGTCAGCTCTGCCTACGCTGGTAGCTATCGAAATGGGCTAGGCTGGGAGGGTTCAGAGTGACCTCGACGCACTGGGGGATTGGGCCAAAAAAAAACTCACAAGGTTTAACGAGGACAAGTGCAAAGTGCTGCACTGAGGAGGGAGCGATCCCCTGCACCGGTGCAGGCTGGGGGTGACAGGCTGGGCAGCAGCTCTGCAGGAAAGGACCTGGGGGGACAGGGGACAAGAAGCTGAACAGGAGCCAGCAGTGTGCCACCAAGAAGGTGACCGGCATCCTGGGTTGGCAGGAGCGGTGCCAGCGGATGGAGGGCAGTGATCCTTCCCCTCTATTCAGCACTGGGAGGCCACATCTGGAGTCCTGTGTCCAGCTGTGGCCCCCACGACAGAAGGGATGTGGACACGTTGGAGAGAGTCCAGTGGAGGGCAACGAAAATGGTTGTGGGGCTGGGGGACAGGACTGGTGAGGAGAGGCCGAGGGAACTGGGCTGATTTAGTCTGGAGAAGAGAAGAGCGAGGGGGATTGAATAGCAGCTTCACCTCCCTGCAGGGGGGCTGCAAAGAGGATGGAGCTGGGCTGTTTTCAGTGGGGGCAGATGCCAGGACAAGGAGCAATGGGCTCAGGCTGCAGCAAGGGAAGTTGAGGCTGGATATTAGGAAAAACTTTCTCACGAGGAGGGTGGTGAAGCACTGGAGCAGGTTACCCAGAGAGGTGGGGGAGTCTCCATCCTTGGAGGTGTTCGAGACCCAGGTAGACAAAGCCTTGTCTGGGATGACGTGGTTGGGGCTGGTCCTGCTTGGAGCGCAGGACTAGACTAGATGTCAGACTAGATGTGACATCCTGAGCTCCCTTCCACCCTCACTGTCCGTGTCCTGGTGCTGGGGGCGCTGACGTGGCCTGTGGGAGGCTGTGCCCAGCTGCGGGGATGAGAAGGCCCGCTGCGCAGAGGCCGGCCGGACGTCTGACCGTGTGTGGGGCTGACACAGGGCAGGAGTCGTCCCATTGCAGCGCACATAGCTTCTGTATCGCCTGCCGGCTGCACTGCGCACAGGGGTCGCATCCCACAGCCAAGCCAAGCCCGGTCCTGGATGGGAGAGTGTGTCCACACGGCACCTTCGGGAGACGTGTTGACAGCTCCCTGGGCCTGGTGCCTTTCATGTGACTTCTCTGCAAGCCCGTGAGCACCCCTCACCTTTGCACCACGTTTGCAAAGCCTCCAGGAGCATCTCGCTTGTGGAGGGTGTAATGCTGCTCTGTGCTGAGAGCTCAGCTCCCCTGGGCCCTTGTCACCCACGGGAGGCTCCAGCACTTGGCAGAATTGCCCCGTGCACGTGGCAGGCGGAGGAGGGCAGGGAGGCAGCCCGGCTGCCAGGACTGCTCCTCGCCCTGGATCCTTCGGTGCTTTCTTGTCGGCTGGGAATTGGCTCCTTCCTTCCTGCAGGGCACGTGGCCCAGGGAAGGGAGCGATGGGGGGGTCGCCCGGCTGTGCCCTTTGCCTAGGAAACCCACCCCCACTTCTCCCCCTGCACGCACCCAAGCTAGGGGGGCTCAGCCTGTCCCGGCTCAGCAGCCGAGGCCCTGAAACGGCTCAAGGAGCCAGGCACGAATGCTGCAAATAGCTTTCATAGCAGTGGCTGCGTCTGTCCGGCAAAGTTTGTGTTGGATAAAATATAGCCCCGCGACGCCACGACACCTCATCGCTCACTCCGGCTCCAGCAGAGCGTGAGACAGGCCCGGGCCGAGCCGCCGGGGTCAGCTCCAAGGCACGCTTTGTTTCCGGTTGTTTGCCTCCCGGCCCAGCGGGCTCCGGTTCACCTGCCCCGTCCCCAGGACAGGAGGCTGGCCGCGCTCTCTGGGCTGGTGCAAGATGAGCTGGGAGCCTGTGCAAGCCACGGACGGCAGAGGGCACGTGTGGGGAAGCCCCCTCGCTCCCCTGGGTAGGGGGCTTCAGGGCCTGTCCAAATGGTGCAGAGCAACACCGTGCAACACCTGAGCTGGCTCTGCCTGGGCGCTGGAGCCGGCAGTGATATGACTGTACTGCATGGCACTGCCCGGTTAGCACGGCGCGACTGTGTTAGTTTGTCATTGTCATGTTAGCATGGCATTGCTGTGTTAGCTGGGCTGGTCTCAGTGGGGGCAGATACAGGACAAGGAGCAATGGGCTCAGGCTGCAGCAAGGGACGTTGAGGTTGGATGTTAGGAAAAATTTTCTCCCGAGGAGGGTGGTGAAGCACCAGAACAGGCTCCCCAGAGAGGTGGGGGAGTCTCCATCCTTGGAGGTTTAAGATCCAACTAGACTAAGCTTTGTCTGGCATGATGTAGCTGGGGCTGGTCCTGCTTGGAGCAGGGGTTGGTCGAGATGTGACCCCCTGAGCTCCCTTCAACCCGCGTTTTCGATTCTAATGGCACTGCCGCGTTGCATGGCGCTGCATGCAGTCAAATTACCTCTGGTGTCCAGCGCCAACATGGCATGGCATGGGATTGCTATGTTAGTATGGCACTGCTGTGTTGTATGGCCTTGTAACACGGCACTGCCCATGGTCAAGTGAGCTCGGGCACACAGAGCTAACATGACCCATTTGTGCAGCACCACCTCGCACCTCGCGGGCTGTGATACTCGAGCTAAAGTGCCCCTAGCCTACCCGCGAGGCAGCGCATTGCGCCCCGCAGACATCCCCACAGCCTCCCTGGTCCGTCCGGTCCCTGGCTTGCAGCCGGGCAGGATCCCCTGCCCTTACCAGATCCGTGCCCGGCTTCCCGGACGAGACCCCCGTTGGCACCAGACTTTCAGAAGAGCTCTGGTGCTTTCCAAAGAGCTCAGCTCACCGTTCAGCAGCCCTCGAGCACCGGACACGGGGTCCCCAAGCGTGGGGCTGGCTCTCCGTGTTTGGAGAAGGGCTATTCCTCATGCTGAAGTCCTATCTAGAAACCCCAGGAGGGATCAGGGCCAGTTTGGGGACCGCTGCATGAGACAGCACCGCTCCCCTGCGACTGCGGGAGTTGTGAGACGAGAGCGCCAGCCAGCCGCCCTGGTCCACGAGCCGGAGAGCACGGTCAGCTCCCTGCGGGGACCGGAGCAATGCAAGACGGGAAGAGCCGCCCGAGAGGAGGGGGCAGGGGTCAGTCGCCCGCAGGAAGCTAACGAACGTCCAGCGGAGAAGGAGGGAAGGGGGCCTTTTCTCCAGGCCTCTCCCTGCACGCTGGTCTTCTGTCTTGGGGCACACGGGTGGCGAGCGTCTACGTCCCCCGCCGGCTGCAGCTCTCGTGTCCACGTGCACAGACTGTGAGCAGGGTGGTGCAGGGCCTGGGCGCACCCCCAGTGCCCCCTGCCAACCCTGCATTCAATGCCACGACAGCTCCCGGGGGTGATTGTGCTCACAGGCACGGTTGGCGGGTCACCTATTCGGGTGCTGGTGTGTTTGTGCACTTGCCCTTTGCACCCTGAAGCCCATCGCACACCCCCTCGTTGCAGCGCGGGCTGAAGGGTCTTGGGCAAAAGGATCTGATCCCCAAACCCTAGTGCTGACTTTCAAGCCAGGTCTATCCGGACATCTCTGCAACGGTCTGTGTCATTTTCAGAGACTTTCTTTGCACCCCTTTATTTCTGCTCCAGTCTGGGACGAGCCCCCCCTCCACGCGTGCAGCCTGCATCAGCGCCTCTAAATACACGACGGCGTAGCATCGGGTGACCGAGGGGCTCGCCGTGCGGCATGTTCCAGCAGCGTCCCAAGCCCCAGGGGCTCCCTGTTTCAATCGCAAGTGCTTTTAAGTCCCAGCCGCTGGAGACGGGGCCAGAAATGCTGCCGATAGCAGGGGGGGAAAAATACCCAGATTAATTCCATTTCCGTCTCGGTGCTCGGCAGGCCCGATGACTGACAAAACAAATACTTCAGGAAACAGGAGCCCGTCTCCCTCACCGCTTCCCTTCCCTCCTGCCTCCCACGCACGCTGCCAGCTGCGGAGCACGTTGCCGCGCGTGCAAACACAGCTGGGGTTTCCTCCCCGCTGCCCACAGGTAACCCTCGGGGCCCGTCCAGCGTCTGATTAAAGATTTAACGTGGCGTGCAGTTGATCAGCTCCCGAAAGCTCACGAGGCCGCCAGTTTGCACGGATTAGACGGCTATGAAAAAGGGGGTCGCTCGCCCGCTGACCCAGCGCCGTGTCAGTAGCATCAGGAAGAGGGAAATGAAAAGCAGGTGGCGGCAACACAGGGGCGCGTTGTCATTCCCGGCGGGATGGAGGTCAGGCCGAGTCTCGCAGCGTGTTGAGTGAAGTGCACGGTGCTGCTCTATTTGCACGAATCGCCGCCCAGGAGAAGATGCGACGCCGACCACGGAGAGGAGCAACGTGACGTGACCAAGGTCGTGGGAGTCGATGGCTGCGCCCGGCTCAGATCCCAGGAGTTCCCTCCCCGCTCATGAAGGCCCGGGAGCGGGCTGCATTGCTTCCCTCCTCTCCGTGTGGGGTTTACACCCGAGGAGAGAGCGTGCGACCAGTTCCCACGGCCAAAATGTTGCACCCGCTGCTTTATTCTTGCTCAGGGGTGGAGGGGGTCGTCCATCAAGTGACTTTCGTTGCACACAGAGCTCCCGCGCTCCAGTAGCAACTTGCAGACGGTGCCGGGCTGGCGTGGATCCAGGGGGGTCGCGCTTGCACCCTGCTTTGATCCCTGCTCCACCCCAAAGTTTAAAACCACCTGCCTGGCGGGGGCAACAGCATTTCTAGTCAGGCGGGGGGGGGTCACTTGACTTCACAGCTCATTATAATCCACCTGATCCCTTCTAAACTTGTTGTTGCACGGGCGTTAACGACTCTCTTGTCTTTTGAATGGTCTTGATGTTGCACTAATCAAGGTGACCCTTGTTCCTGGATTCACCCCTGGTGTCAAAGAGCTGCAGGGGGTATGTCTACCCACAGTCCAGCTGTGCAATTGTAGCTCACACTGATCTACCCACGGTGTCTATCGCTCTGCAGCCACAGCACCACAGAGCAAGGCTTAGACTTGCCTACTAAGCATCTACCAGCATCCCAGGCAGGCACTGCTGTCCACACTGGGCGTGTCTACATGTGCATTTACACCCGCTCAAATGTACTACGCAGTAAGTGGGAGTAGGCCAGTGTCTATACATGCAGGCATTAAGGTGGATTAACACTGTGTGTGGACGGACTCGGGACTAAAGTTAGTCCTGAGTCAGTCCGTGCACACACAGTGTTACTGCACAGTAAGGCGTCTACATGTGCATTACTGCGCAGTAACTAATCAGGCGTAAATTTGATACCTGCATGACACAGGCATCAAATTTAGGCTCAAGTCGGCATAAGTCGCCATATGTACTGCGCAGTACAGGCGTGCACATGCAGACGCATGCACATACGGTGCAGTAATTTTGGTTACGGTGCAGTAAATGCGCACGTGTGGACGCAGCCACTGTCTATGCTGTTACTAGTCGCCAAGCAAAGCGGTTAAAAGGCTGCATGGGTGCGTCTACACGAGCTGCCTCAGCCCTTTGCTCTGCAGTGGAAACATGCCCCGTGTTACACGAGGATCTCGAGCTCCCAAGGCCAGCTCTGAATGCTTTGTCACATGCACGGAGCACAGCACGTGTTTAGCAATGGACCGGAGCTGCCCAGTTTGTCGCTGGAAACCAAATTTGCTGCACGTCCACCGACCGGGCACTCTGGAGTTTGACCAAGACTTTAACGTGTCGGGCCTTTAGTCACCTCGTAAGGAGGCGCTGAGATGTGGGGCCGGGGCTCGAGAGACTCGGGCTCTGACTTTGTTGTGTTACGGGCCCTTTGAGAGGTCGTTTCATTTTGCTGCATCCTTTTCTCCAACTTAGTGCTTTTGTGAAGGATGCCAGGCAAGAGCTGCCATCCCTCGCCTCCCCCATCCAGCCACAGCGAGGGAGAAAGACATCCCCCAAGGTTGCAACCTGCTGGACAGCGTAGCCAAGCAGCTGGAACGATCCACCTTGGAGGTGGCTGCATTTCAAATGCAGGTGGGGTCATGCTTGCTGTGTACTTTGTAAAGCATTTGGGGACTCTTCTGTGCTAGGGAAATGCAAGATGGCTTTGGTTTAATTTTCAAGCTGACAATTTCCTCCGCAAGTTACTGTATCAGATTTAATAAATTAACCAGTACTACATGAGTGTTAGAAACAATGCCAAGAGCTACCCCACCCTGCAAAAATAGGCCATTAGCCACTTCTATGCAGTTGTGGTTGCAACGGCAATGAATTTTCCATCTCTTGCTGTCGGCCACCCCAGACCAGCCGCCTTCGCTGGAGAGATGCCGGACTAAGACACAGATTGGGTTCAGCAAGGAGCAGCATGGTGAAATCCTATGGCCTTTGTTACACAGATGATCTCATAGTCCCTTCTGGCCTTCAACACTGGGAATTTGGTGTTTCTGGCCCGCATTTGTCATTTTTCAATTGTGCAATCGTCTATTAAGATAGCCGCTTCGGAGCAAACACAGACCTGCTTGCAGATCCGTCAGCCAGGAGGAGGCTTTGATCGGGGTGGGGATTTGCAAACTCGGGGACTGAAAGAGGACGTTTGCCGCTAGCTCGAGCATCTTTGTGCGCTCCGCCTATCGCTGAGTGCTGGGCTGCGGATGGGATGGAGCAGCGCTTTCCCCCCGTGCAAACCCAGGTCCCACTCGTAGCCTTTCATAAATGTGGGCCAATTTCCTTCGGCCCAAGCGGAGGCAGCCTCCTCGTCTCGTCGGGGTAGGCTCTTCCAGGACGCTCGTCACCCCGGTATCCGAGCACCGTCTAGTAGTGCACTAAGTGATGTGACTAACATCTGTCACGCGTTGTTTGTTCTCTCCTCTCCCCTGGGCAAGAAGTGTTTGCAGTGCAGGGCTGCTTTGATAGATGCTTGTTGGTCCGGGGTTTGGGTTTTTGTTAATGTTGCTATGTATTTATGTCAGGAGCAGTAAGAAACGTGCCCCACGCTTCGAGAGCGATGCGGGGAGGTTTGTGACGGCCCCAGTCCTCCGAGGCCCCGTCAACAGTTGCAGAAATGGGAGCGTGTTTCTACACCGCGCTGCCAAAGGCAGCGACTGCAATGTGCAGGGGAAGCATTTGTGTTCCTATTATTAGGAATAGGATCGAGAGAAGCTCCCAAACCAAGAGCAAAGCCCTCCTGTGCTTGGATGGATGTCCATCGGGAAGGACAGCACCCCACCCTGGAGAAATGCCAGTGTAGGCTGGGTTTTCGGGAGGCGAGGGGACCTGGTCAGCATTGCTCTGCAGGGGCTGCATCGCTGGAAAAACCACGGACTGCCCTCCCTGTGCCGGACGTTCACAGGAAGAAACCCGATGGTGTCACACCTCCAGCTGCAGCTGTTTCCAAAACCCGTAGTCAGGCTCTTCTTTTCTTTCCGATGGGAAAAAAAGGATTTTTTTATTTTTTTTAATTTGCTTTCCCATAACGCCGATTTTCTCAAACTTTCCACGCTCCAGCCACGAATGATTTACGGAGGGAGAGACGCCCCAGCCAAAAGGCGTATTCTTCCCAACGTGTTCGCACGAGAG
>NW_005841986.1:766918-772528 GCF_000455745.1 Alligator sinensis
GGGCTGCCCGTGCTGGCTGAGCGCCGCTTGCCCAACGAGGTACAAGACGAGCGAGGGGAGCAAGAGGAGGAAAAGGGAAAACTCGGCCTGAATGGGAGCCTTGCAGCTGTTGAACAGCTGCCCAGGGTAAGTGATGCAAGTCCTAGAGCTTGCATTTTAAGGCTAGCCCAACCCCAGAGAGTAGACCGGATGACCATTTGGATGTTGGTCACTGCCAAGAGCCGTGACGTGCAGCCGGACTCGTGTTCGGGGACTTCCAGCGCAACCCTTGTGTGCCTCACCTTCAGGAACAAAACAGCGCCCAGCCCGTGAAATGTCGCGTGCCACGTTGGCTGTTACACGAATAGACCTGAGATTATCCAGGTGCATTACTTGCTGTGCGCCGGCACACTTCAATTACCTCCATTTTATCTATTTTTAGAGCAGTCGTGAGCCCCATTACCATGATTACTGCTCCGCTCCGGAAACTTTTACAACTCAATTGAATACAACAGCGAGGCCCGGCCCTGTTTTATTCCGCGGAGAAACTGCCCGTCACAGCCGCGAACGCCTTCAGCTGTTCCTTGCTCGAAGGAGGTGCAAAAACAAGCCTGTCCGAAGGTGGCCGGCAGCGCGGGCTAGCGGAGCGCCCTGCCCCTCTCGTTCCATCCCGGTTCCTGGGCAGAAATGCAGAGAAGCCCGAACTGACCTCTTGTCCTTGAAGTCGGTTGCTTCAGGTCGGGGCCGAGGGATGTTGTTGGACAAAACGGCAGCTGTCCGTGGGATAAACAGGCCTCTGGGTCAAGCCAGATCCTCCCGTCGCTGCTTCTGAGCAACACGAGACGGGAAAATAAATAGATCCGCTTGTTCTCCCGCTGGCAGGTGCACGGAGGCTGAGGCCAAGCTATACCTTCTCCCTGCCGAGCCCGGGACCACAGAAACGGGTCCGACCGTGCACCCCTCCTCCAAACACAAGCCGGTAGCTTAGAGGGATCCTGCAAGTTGCTCTCTAACGGCCTCCGTTCTGCCTAATTGCAAGGAAAGAGCGGGCAAATCTTATTTTTCGGCTTGCCCCTGGACTCGGCAGAGCAGCGGTGTTGACAGGGTTGGGGGCAGACCCCGGGAGCCATATTTCAATTCATCTCTGGCCGGGCCGGGAGGACTTTTCCTCCGAAGACCCCATCCCGCTGCCAAGAGGTTCAGGCTATTGCACCTAGAGCTACGGAGAAGAGCGGCCCGAGGCAAGGTGTCGCGAAACGCCATCGCCCAGCTCAGAAATGCCCAGCACGGCTCATGTCGAAGCTCCCATACTTCCTCGGTCAGCTCTTCCCCCTTGGCCCACCTTGTTCTTCCAGACTTGGTCTACAACCCACCCGAGATGGGGATTGCCCTAATCAACAAGGGCCCTACCCAACATGCAACAGATCTGCAATGGGGTTGTTGTGGCTTTTTTAATTTAATTTGTATCCGAGGCCAAATGAGCCCTAACTAATTCCAGATTCAAGAGTCCAGGACCATTAAGTGGCTTGCTACCGGCAAACATCCTCCACCCACACCCGGGGCTTCAGATGTTTCCAAAACCTTTGGCGGGCATCCTACTTGCAAGCCCAAGCCCGCAGGCTTGGGGTAGTTTTGCTTGCCCTTAGCCATAAGGCCCTTGGAGCAAGCAAGGGAGGATATAAAGTTGATTAAGCAAGACAATTAATTAGTTATTAACCCGTGAGGCATCGCTGACCACCGATGCAGCCAGGATCACCCAGCCGTTTGGTACTGGGGAGAATAGCAGAGGTTCGCCAAGGGTCCAAGCGGCCGAGGGCTTGGTGTCTTTGTGCTCGTCTTTACAGAGCGCTTCACGTGGTTTCCAGATAAACTTTAACTAATTGCACACGACATGTGGCTAATACTTTTTCACAATTAAAGAATGCATTCAGGGCTTTATTCCCCAAAGCAAGAACTTCGGCAGCCCGGCAGTCAGGTACGGCAGCGTGCAAATCTGCCCTCGAAGCACCTCTCTCCAGCGATACACCGGGTACTCGACCGAGCACGTATGAGCAGCCGTCAGTCCCGGAGTAAGACGCCCAGGGCTCATGAGAGGCCCCCAAAGCATGCTAGTCAATCCACGTGAGCAACCCGTATGCCTCCCACATCCGCTCGTCGAGGCCAGCACTCGGGAAGTGCCTCGTGGTTCACGTGTGGGACTCAATGCCACAGGATGCCATGGACGCTGGATTAAAAACAACGATGCTGGCTGGATGAAAGGAAATAAAGTGGATATTGCAACCTTTTGCTTCAGAGCCTCTAACTCAACCACTAACTAAGGGGAGGGTTGGATGAAACTTTCCCTGTGTGTGGGCTGCTCCATAAGTGCTTGCTCGATGGATTCCTTCACTTCCTCTGACACATCGCAGGCTCCCGTTAGAGACACGGCGCCGAACCAGGGCAGCTGTTCGACTCATCCACTTTGGCATATCCTACAGTAAGCGCAGGGAAAGATTTTTTGAAATTTTTTTTTACTATAAAACTTAACTGCCCTGCAAAGAGAAAATGATGTGATCAGGAACAGGGAAGCGACAGCCGTGTGGCAGCCAAGCCCGGCCTGGCCCTCCGGCCCAGCTGTCGAATCCCCCGTTGGTCTCAGATGCATGGCAGGCTGCCGTGATGGATTACAGACAACGCAGCAATAAGAGGAGGCGTCGGGAACGCGATCAGATGTGGGAATTTTCGCCCTTGCCTTATAAGTAGACGTCGCCAATACTTTTAGTTAAAGTGGTTTCCTTCCTATTCGGTTTCTTGAGTGTTTTGATTTCATTATTTGCAACAGGGCAGAAGGGTTTAGACCCGCAACCCCCCGGGCTTGAAAACAAGGGCCAAGGAGGTTTGTTGGGATGTTCGTGCCAGAAGAGACCATTAAATCACCTGACCTCCAGAAGGATGCACCGAGACCAGCAGCTTGTGTGTTTGATTCAAGCATATGTTTCTGAAAGACATCCTGCCTTGATTTGATGACTTCAAGCCATGAGCCCACCACGTCCCTTGGTCGTTTGTCCCGGTGGTGAAAAAAAACAAAGCCAAAAAGTGAGATTTATGGCTAATCCGAATTCTTCCGTCTTTGTTTGGCCAAGGGAGGCCTATTCTAGCTGGGATGCCGGCTCCTCGGCTAGAGAAAGGCAAGGCAGGCGAGAGGAATGAACACAGACATAGCAGGATGCCCTTCCCGTTCGGAGATAGGAGAAAGAAGCAGCATCTCCCAGGGAAAAGCCAGGGGCCTGCTCTCCACGTACAGTACTTAGTTATACATTTTTGGTCATGCTTTCTGTTAATGCACAGCTTAGAAAGAGAGATCGAATGGGTGCGATAAGCCTGCGATGACATAACAACTGTGTGTTCGAGACGTTTGTAAGCGTAGCATTACAGGGGAATTTCTTTGGGTAAATCTGGTATCTTTTATTACAGCAACTCCGATAGTTGGAAAAAAATTCTTCTTGGCAAGCTTTCGGGCACAAACACCCTTCGTCAGGCCGAGGAAGCATCCGCAGCTGGCGCACGCGCTCTATCTGGGTGGAGTGAATCGTAAAGAAGCCAGAGGCCGGTCTGCATGCAAGCAAGCCGGTCCGGGGAAGGGATTGATCAAGGGTCACGCACAGCAGTAATAGGCAACCTATTGACTTGCTGGGACTCTTCATATTCAGTCAGCCATTTATTAAAGCATCAATTAACACTTTATAAAACCTAAGTCGAACTTCATAGCAACGACTTCTCTTTCTTGATGTTCGTAGGAGGCCTGTGAGTTTTCCCTTTCTCTGTGGCTCGGCGCGGGAAGCTGGCTCAGTGGTCACCGCACTCGCCTGGGACTCGGACGACCACGTCTGGGCTCCCAGCTCTGTCGGAGGCTGCGTGTGACCTTGGACCGTGTCCCCGTCCCCACCATCAGTAAAAAAGGGGCTATAGCATTGCCTCCTCGTGCAGGGGAGATTGCGAGGACAAATGCATTCAAGACCGTGCGGTGCTCAGATAACTATAATAATTTGGTCTGATAAGTACCTGAGAGAAGCAGGCTGGGGTGCTGAGACGGAGGCCCGAAATTGCCTCCTTTCTTGCGCTCCCCGCTCGTTCTGCGCCCATCTGCTGCGATCTATACTTAGATCATCGGTCCGCAATCTTGATCTCTGTGTCCTGTGCTTGTACAGCACCTAACGTAGCGGGGTGCCAGCGCGTGAACGGGGCTGCTGTGTTTTGATAACAGAAATGATGCAGCGTAATCATACCGTGGGGAGGGCGGACAAATGCTAACTTGGGCTCCATGCAGCTCAGGCAGTCGATATCAATTTGATCTTTGCAAATGCCCTAGTTCTGTGCCCGAGTCTCATTGCTATTCCGCCTGTCGCCATTGTCTGCCTGTCCATCAGCGTCTCACAAATATCTGCACGTCTTCCTGCGTTGCCCTTAACGTGCAGAACAACAACCGCTTTTTTTGGGTGTTGCTGTACAGTGCCACCGCCCGCCTCTTACAAACCCTCTCCTCCATGCCCGGCTCTTCCGTGACCCCCTTAGGAAATCAGACCGTGACCCCTTTTGCAAACAATGGCCATGGCGAGGAGCAGGTGGAGAGAGCTGGCACGCTAAAAAAAAGAAGATTATAAATATGTCTCATGTATTGTATCACACCCTCGCCACCCCTCAGCACTCACCCACTTCTGTACCAAAAAGGGGCTGCTGGCGGAGCTGTACCAGAAACGCAGCCCCCGCCCCCACGTACGTGGTTGAGCTGCAGTTTATTATCAGCGAAGGATTTCTTTTGCTGTTATAGCGTAAACCCGTTTCCCCGGCGGAATAAGCTATGCTAGTTAAAGGACCATTTTCGTCTCCACGTTGCAGCTTTTGCCAGCAGAGCTGTGTTGATGCAGGGGGGTGATTTATATACATTTATTTATATATACACACGCGTCTACGTGTGTGTGTATTTGTATATATACACACACCCAGATGTCATACAAAACAGCTTATTGCTGCTCTGAAGAGTCCTGACAGCAGCATTCGGCACCTTTGGATTCAAGACCCAAGGTGGGTCTGCACTATTGAACTGGGCCAGCTGCAAAATATAGCTCCAAAGCCGTATTTCCACAGGGTTCGGCTGGTTTCCAGTGCTCCTGGTCAGCCGGTGCACAGAGTTGGTTGTAATTATGATGTTAGCCTGTGGAACTCATTGCTGCTAGACGGCGCGGACAAGAAGAGCCTGCCTTGATTTCCACGCGGCCCGCGGGCAGCGAGTTCTTCTTATCCACCTCCTCGCACTCGGGATGGAAAGTGCAGTATAAATAGATTGCACTCATCTAGCAAGGCCCCTGGAGCACATGAGACATAAAGTGTTGTAGAGAGGAAGGGGGTGTCTGCAAGAGAAAGGTTGGGTTTTTCTTATGTTGTTATGCAAAGGCAGCTGTGAGCCCTGGACCCGTCTGTCACATGTTTCCCTCCCCGGGGTGAGTTTTACCCCAGCAAAGTACCGGGGCATCACCCGAATATGCAGAAAGGGTATCAGACGTGCCTGTCTTGGAGCCCCCCCCATGGCCCAACCTGAACTCATCGAGGTTATTAGGTTGCCAAGACGTTCAGAAATCCTGGATGGCGATTCCT
>NW_005841986.1:772559-776005 GCF_000455745.1 Alligator sinensis
ACCTGAGAGCTCTGGAAAGGGACATCCGTTTATCCACCTGACGGCTGCTGCACAGACCGCTTCCTGCACACCGAGTTCGCTCCCCGCCGCCTGCTCAGCCCCGGGCCTCTCCGCTTTCAGGGCCGACCGAGAGATTTGCAAACGGGTTCTCCTTGCTTGCGTGGACGATTCTCTGCTCTTCAGAGACAGCCCACGGGCACCTTCAAATGGTGCATGCACTAAGGCTGCACCCCAGGCTGGAGCAGGGGCCCCAAACTTGCAGCTGTTTGGATTGTGTTGGTCTGCGGAAGAGTTCAGGGAGTCTGTAGTTGCTCCCTTTGGGGTCACACGCTTCCCCCAGCAACGGGTGGGGTTGACATTAATGTTGGCGTTGGCGTTGGCATTGGCGTTGGTGTTAACATTGGCATTAGTGTTGTGGTTGGCATTGGTGTTGACATTGACATTGACATTGGCATTGGTGTTGGGGTTGGCATTGGTGTTGGCGTTGGCATTATTGTTAGGATTGGTGTTGGCGTTGGCTTGGAAAACCTCCTTTATCCACACAGGGCCCACATAGCTTGGCGACCCGACTGTGTGAGCCTGCGACGCAGAAGGCAGTGGGGAGCTCCACCAGCTCAGCCAGAAACCAAGCCTTTGTGGTCTGAGTATGGCTTCACCCCCGTGGATTTTGCCTGTCTCCACCGTGGCCATGGGTTGCCCTCTGTGAAGACGGCTGCCCTTTCTCCTCAGTCCAGTTAAGACGGCCGCCACTCCCATTATTTGCCAGGCCTCTGGGCTTGGGCTTTGTGGGTGGACAGGGAGCTGTCATGGAGATGGGCCTTTTGCTGGCCCGAGAGGAGAGTCCTGGAGACAGGAGGCAGCCCGAGGGGACGGCTGGAAATTGGGGGGATGGAGGAGGTGGGCATGGAGAGCAGACGACCGTGGGTGAGGGGGAACGGGGCAGCGAGAGAAGACGATCACAAGGGGCGCGCTCCAGACATACCCTGCCGTTGGACAGGGGCTGGTTCTGCAGCAGCGGGTGCATTTGAACCTCTCGCAGGCGCAGCGGCGAGCGGGTCTGAGTTTTGTGGTGCAGACAATGCAGAGATGGTTTTTGCGGCTGCGAAAGGTTTGCGACCGGGAGAGACTTGGTGGGTGCAGGCATTTCACACGAGTGCAAGGAAGCAAACTGAGCGCTCACAGCTATCTCAATCCGAGTCAAAAGCCCACCTGGTCTCAGGCGGCGGGTGGAGATGGAGAATGATTGTCCGAGCCACATCTCGGGGCGAGACCCTGCAAAAAGTAAGCCAGGCTACCAGTTCAGGGTAACTGGGATCCTGTTCCCAGTTCCTCGTCTCATTCGAGGGGTAGCAGTCAGTACTGGGCGAGCTTTTGTTTAAAAGCAGCAGGACGGTGATCTGCAAAGCAATGGGCGCCAGCGAAAAAGGGAAACCCTCCAAAGGTTGCAGAAAAATGTGTTAAAAAGGGGGCACGAAGGTCATGTGAGAAGGTAGGAAATTTTGACAGATTTTTCTTTTTTTAACTGTGGCCTCAAACGGACACCGCCACTGAAAACTCCCGAGGCCTGTCACATAGTGCCAAAAACTCCGGAAAAATAAAACCTCATATTGGAAGCACCGAAAAAGTGGTCCCAAAAGCAAAGAGGACAGAGATTTGTGTATAACTTCTGCAATAAATTAGGTCTAGGTGTTATTCGTACTTCCTTGCAATAGTCCTATTAGAGAATGTATCAATCAGGACTCATAGTAGAGAGAATATCTTTTATTAGACCAACATGATTTTTGTAAAAAAAAAAAAAAGTCTTTATTAGATAACACGTATTAGAAAATACTGCAGCTAAATGAGTATACGGACCATTTAGTTTTGCCGGATGTGGCACACCTGGCATAATTATGCCTGATGAGAAGCTGCAACCACAGCTGGTGTGCATTCAAGAAGTCTGGCTTTAGACAGGCGATCTCCAGTCTCCGTCACCCCAGGTTAGCAGCATTTGGTGTCAAAGTAATACGGCACTAAGGGCACAAGGCTGCAGAGTCAAACACCGGTCTGTATTTTGCACTGTTAAATTGCAAGATGCAGCAACGAGGCACGGGTTGTCCCTCCCGGATATTTCATTTCATGGGATACAGGGAGCACGAAGGCCTGTAATATTAGAAACTGAAGGCAAAGGACCTGGGGATTTGCAAAGGTACAGAGAGATAGGGAAGGCCAAGCAAACAGCAAAAAAACAAATCAAAATGATTTGGGGTCCTGGGAGCTGCCACTTTGCGAAGAAAAGCACGCTGGGTGCATTTGCAATGGGAAGCAATGGCTCCAAGAGACGGCTCCGTAGTCTTCTGGTGTAGCCCTAGGTGGACCCACAGCGAGG
Organism: Alligator sinensis; assembly: GCF_000455745.1. Classification (NCBI taxonomy): domain Eukaryota; kingdom Metazoa; phylum Chordata; order Crocodylia; family Alligatoridae; genus Alligator; species Alligator sinensis. The sequence continues at coordinate 774,928 of NW_005841986.1, forward strand.
AGGTATAGGCATTGATTAGGCAGCGCCTTTCCCAGCTTGCGGAAGTGGGGGACAGAAAGGACGCCGGGTTGCCGTTTTCTCCCAAGACGGCTCGGACAGGCACCAATCACCGCAGGACGAGACGACGAGACGGGCAAATCCCAGGATACGCGCTGTCCGAGCAAATGCATGCGTCTCCTGATAGCCCTAGCAGTGATCTCTCAAAGTAAACCGGAAATCAGAGACTTTCGACACTAATTGGACATGGTTATTAGGCTTAATTAGGAGGCTTGTTGCATTCAGCATTAATTGGTTGCTCTTGTTTGTAACTTTGGCTTGGATGAGGGGAACTGCACCTTTCAAGAGGCTGAGGCCCCTGGCACGGGACGCTGCTTGGAGCAGGTGGTTCTCCGCGCCGCCCCGGGGCTCAGGAGGGACGGGCAAGGAGCGCACGGTACGACGTGGAGATGCCGGTCCCGTCCCTCCGTCAAATGAAATGTGGTGACTTTATACAGCGGCAGCCCCATAGTCCAATGCGTGCGTTGTGACCTGCCGTGATGCCCGTTAGGAGAACGCGCATTTGATTTTTCAAGACTTCGCCGTTGTGAGCCAGCCCCGTCAAGTCCCATTGTACGTGCTCCGGTGGGGGCCCATAATTGCTGCCGTTCGGTCGCCGGCACTGGCCTTTGATTAAGGAGTCTTCCTCGCCTAATTCCTATCCATATCCCTGGGTCATTAAAAAAGCTCTTCCCATTGCTCCCAGGCAAACAAGCCTCCTGGTCTTTGGAGAGAGAGGATGTTTGTGCAGTGAAGACACTGGATGGGAAATCCCAGTTGATGTGGATTTTTTTGATTTTTTTTTTTTTTTTTTTTTTTTTAAGGAAAATAGTTCGTGTCCCAAATCAAATTGGCCAGATCACTTCCCAATCTGTTAAGTCATTCAAGCACCATATGCAGCCCTACTAGAAAGCAAGTCTCCCCCACGCCACTCGTTTCAGCCTGGGCTTTATAGTTTCCTACTAGCTTGGGTCAGGAGGGACCTGAACAGATCACCTCGCCTGACCCCCTGCCACAGGCAGGAACCGAGGCCGGGGTGACA
>NW_005841986.1:776141-785440 GCF_000455745.1 Alligator sinensis
TTGTAGGCAGCCACCAGGTCCCCCCTCAGCCTCCTCTTGCCAAGGCTGAACAGGCTCAGGTCCCTCAGTCTCTCCTCATAGGGCCTGTCCTGCTGCCCTCTCACCAAATGGGTGGCCCTTCTCTGAACTCTCTCCAGGCTGGCCACATCCTTTTTAAAGTGTGGCGCCCAGTACTGGATGCAGTACTCCAACTGTAGCCTGACCAGTGTCGCATAGAGGGGGAGTATCACCTCCCTGGACCGGCTTGAGATGCACCTTTGGATGCATGACAAGGTCTGGCTGGCCTTGCTGGCTGCAGTCTGGCATTGGCGGCTCACGTTCGTCTTGGAGTCAATAATGACTCCGAGATCCCTTTCCGCCTCTGTGCTTTCAAGGAGGGAACTCCCCAGCCTGTGTGTGTGCTGTGGAGTCCTTCTCCCAAGGTGCAGCACCCTGCACTTGTCTGCGTCGAACCCCATCCTAGTCTCGTCTGCCCACTTTTGTAGTCTGTCTAAATCTAGCTGCAGCCTCTCTCTCCCTTCGAGTGTGTCCACCTCGCCCCACATCTTAGTGTCACCAGCAAACTTGGACAGCGTGCTTTCCACCCCCTCGGCCAAGTCGCCGATGAAGATGTTAACGCAGACCCGAGGACCAAGCCCTGGGGGACCCCACTGCCCACATCTCGCCAGGTTGAGTACGACCCGTCCCCCATTACTCTCTGGGTGTGCCCATCAGCCAGTTTTTTACCCATCCAACTGTGCAGGCATCATTGCCGCAGTCGCTTAATTTATTGATGAGGATGGGGTGAGAGACAGTGTCAAAGGCCTTCTTAAAGTCCACAGTGACACCATCATCCAAGGTTTTAGCTACCTGGTCATAAAAGGCAATCAGGTTGGTCAGGCAGGACCTGCCTTTGGTGAACCCATGCTTCCAAATCTTTTGCCAGGCATCCTACATGCAGGCCCAAGCCCCAAGGCTCGCGGTTTGGATGCCCCCAGGTTTGGCTTGCCCTCGGCCATGCGGCTGCAGGAGCGAGCTAGGAAGGAATCTCCTATTTCCTTAAAGTCAGCGCGTAGCCGCGATCCTCCCACCGGCAGCGAGCTACGAGGCTCTTGCAGGGAGTCCTGCCCGCAAGTGCACCCTCCACTACACGCTGCCATTTTAATCGTGCTACCTTGGTCCTGGGATTTCCCCTGCCAGGTAATTATGGTGGCCGTTCATTCTTGTTCCCAGGGCATGTGGGTTCAACCGCGTTGAGCAAGTTAGTTGCCCTCTTTTTCTCTGCCTCAGTTTCCCCACTTGCACAGGACTGAGTGTAACTCTTCTTCTGGGCCTCTCTGGTGCCCCGGGGCTAAATGAAGGCGTGCAAAGCACACTGGAGATGTGCAAGGGGGAGGTAAGATGTGCATCCAAGGTGGTAATGGTGCATTGTCATTGAAGGAGCGTCTCCTGACTTCCTGGCAGAGCAGGCTGTTGGGGTGTGTGTGAAGGCAGGCTACCTGGATACAGCACCGGTTGATTGTGCGACGCGTGTCGAAGAAGTGCAAACAGCTGAGGAACAGGTCCTCAGACAGCACAGAAACAGGGGTTGCAAAGCTTGCAGATTGAGGCCCGGCAGTCTCTTCCCAGTCCAGCCAACGAGGCATCCTCCTTCACCAGGTGCCTTTGTGTTGCTTTTGTCCTTTCCCTCCTGAATTGCAGATGGTGAGACATGATGGTCCGGGACTGAAAGTTCCCGGGTCCCCTTAGAGCAGGGACATCGGGGTGACCCCCGCTCCTCTCCCCTGCCCACGTGCCTCTGGCCTGCCTGGTGTCGACCAGCAGCTCTCTCCTCGTTGCACTACTACTGGTATGACACCACCAGAGGGAGAGCTCGTGAGATCACTAGCACAGACGGGACCGTTGTAATACCGATGGGGGTGGGGGGAGGTTTCCAAAACCCATTCAGCCCTCAGCTAAAACTGCCAAAAAAGGAGCTGCTACTTCCTTGCCCTAAATAGTGCTGTAGTGTAGCCACGTACTATTCAGCAGCTGCTCTGTTCCACCCCAGAAGCAGCTGCATTTCACTGCTGGATTAAGTGATCCCAGAGATAGCTGGGGCTGTAAAGCCATCTAGCACTGATCCCCTCTAGACATGAGCTGTTTAAAGTGTTGGTGCATGCCATCATCCGGACTCATTAGGGGAACGACAGGCTCCTAACGTCACGTCTTTCTAGTCCTCTGTCTTCCGAAGATTGCTTCTGCTGCCGTTCACTGGAGCGGAGTCGTGAGCCTGGCTGTGCACGCCCACCCGGGAGGCTACCGGGTTCTCAGGATACTCATTACACACGTGGGCTCCCCTTCCCGCCACATCCTGTGCTGCGAGGGAGAGGTTTTCTCCACGCCCAGCGTAGGTGGAGACGACTGCTGCTGCAGAGGGGGAAGTGGAAAGGCTGGTGCAGATCATTCCCCTGCGGGCCAAAGCGTGACGCCCGTTCAGCCCCCACCTAGCTCCTGCTACGGTGCATCTCTGCACGGCCTCTTGCAAGCAGTCGGTCCAGCCTCAGGGGCCGACAATGCTGGAAACCCAGTGTTTCCTGAATCCGGTCTGCGTCTCCATTCGGGAACGCTGTGATTCCAGTAGAAACCTGGTGTTTCTGTATGGCTGGTATAAGGGAGAAGGGGTAGGCAGTATCCTACTCTCAGGAACCTCCTATATTTGCAGCTCAAGCAGTCGGGGCTTGGTTTCTGCTATCTCGCTGGAACAGACTGGGTGAAGAGCAGCCCCATCTCCTTCCTAATGGTGCAGCACCTTGGAGCAGGAGACCTGCTTGGAGCTGAAGGCCCGGGATCTTCTCCATGGGCAAGCAGGGCAGCGACGCCTCGCGGACTTCGGGGCGACCCTCATTGCTGAATGAGGAGCGATGGGGGTCCGGCGCGCGGCTGGATCGGGGCAGCAGCTCTCGGCCCAGCCCGGCGTGGGTGCCTCTGTATAGTCGTGTCTGTCTTTGCGGCGAGGTGCATGCGTGGTGCCGGTCAAAAACGGGGGCGAGGGGCAGGGAAATGGAGGAGAGCGAAGGCACCAACTGTCCCTTCCTGTCTAAAAATAATGCGCTGACGCAGAGGCATGCTCCAAAGGATGCTTCGGTCCCACCTATTGCAGGAGCAGAGGTCATGAGTCAGGGCCCCTGAAGCTGAGATTAGGGGTGGGGAACCTTTTTTTTCCCCCACCCTTTTGCCTTCTGGTTTCTTTGGGTTGCAGGCAGCTTTTTCCCAAACCAGCCAGAACTTCCCTTATTTTTCAGCAGAGCAAGCCAGCCAGTCTGTCCCAACTGGGCTGGCGCATTCAGGACGGACCGGAGCCGAGCCCACGCCTCGCCTCTCCGGCTTCCCTAGCAGAGACCCGATGCTGTGCACGGCTGCGGGCTCTCCGGGCCCTTCGGCGCGTGCTCGCCGTCCTGCTCGAGCTCCCTGGCAGCTTTACGAGAGCAGGGCGTGGTGTTGAGGAACCAGGAAATAACCCAGGAGGCCGCCGTTTCCATTTCTCAGGTGTCCCGGGGAATTAGTGACTGGAGAGAGTGAATGCACAGCTATTTAACCACACGCACACCTATGCACAGCCCCGGGCCGTGCAGTCCACACCCATCCCTGATGCCTCTCTTCCAGCTCTCGCTGCCTGGCAGGGGACGCTGCTCACCCAGGTCTGCGGCTGGGACCGAGGGGCAGCACCTGGGGCCGAGCCCCGCCGCTGCGGATTCGGTGGGCAGCCAGGGCGTAGGAAAGCCCAGTCTGCCTTCCCCAGTCTCTCTGCATGGGGGACTTCTTCTGCAGGGCACCGCTCTGGGGCTATAACTTCGCAGTGCTGACACGATGGGGCTGGGGAGCAGTGAATGCAGCCCTCTGGGTATTTCCAATCTGCCCATCACCGTGGCATCGAGCCATCTCGGGCCACGCACGTGCAAATCCAGGCCGAGGCGGCCACAGCGGGCTTATGCAAGTCATCCCAGACAGGTGCTGATAAAACCTTTATCGCCCTCCCCTCCAACAGCCATTCTAGAAATGACGCAGCTAACAGAAAAGCTATGCTAGAGCCGTGGTTTTTTGACGTTGCGTTGGGAGCGGGGTTTATTTTAAAAGCTTCCTCCCCCCCACCCGGTAAAGCCAGGCCTCAAAGGGAGAGGAAAATTATAACTCATGAAATCTGAGATAATGTCCCCAAAATAGCTCTTCTACACTCAGCTGCAAGAACTGACATCTCCAGACCTGCCAGGGCCATAGAAGCAACCGCTGGAAAGCCCCACCCTCCTTCCAGTAGTGTAAAGACCCTGTTTCGTGCCTTCAGGGGCTGGGGAAGATCAGACTTTCCACCCCAGAGAGGAGCGACACGTTCCGCTGGGCTTTGTCCGCGCTAGCGACCTGGTGTAGACAGGTCTGCAGACCCGTCCAACATGGTTTAAAGGCACACGGAGAGGGCTGCTGACCCGTGCTAGCACGCACCATCCAGATCCCAGGTCAGACCAGGCCAGGCATGCACGCACACACGCGTGTGCACACACATGCCTCTGTTAAGTGCTTCAAGCTGGAAGCAAGGATGCTACAGCTGAACGTCTGGATCATGGGAGAGAGGAAGTGAAATTAGCTGGGTTTGTTGTTGTTTTTGGCCTCCGCAGTGCTTCGCAGGTGCCAACGCACTGAACTTTCCCTGCCCCACTCCCCGTCTCCTGGGGCTCCTCGTGGCACGGCCTCGCCGACCGGGGAGGATGCCCGCCCAGCGGAGGAGAAGGAGGTGGAGCTCCCTCTTGCTCCCAAAAAAAAAAAAAAAAAAAGTAGTTTTTATTTTTCCCCCCCCTTTGGTTTGTGGCTTTGACGCAGTTTCCTGCAAATCCTGTCTCATCCTGCCAGGCACTGAGCGAACGCACATCCCAGCTCGCAGCAAAGGGAGAGGGAGAGTCAGCGAGGGGGGAGCCCGAGTGCACAGACTTTGCCAAACTGGCCTGACCAGAATGTGACACAAGAGCAGGAAATGAGTCACTCCAGCGGGGCAGCTGCTCTCTGGAGCATTTGCATAGAAAGAAACAGCAGGCCAGGGGAAATGGTCCCGGGGCCTTGCACAGCCTGGGCGGATTCAGGCCTGCGGCCTGCTCGCCCGCCCTCCATCGCCTTCTCCGTCCACGCAGCCTGCTGCTGCCGGGGCTGCGGCGTCACCGGCGCCTCCTCCGCTGTCAGCGTTTCAGCCTCTGCTCAACACGGAGCAAAACAAACCCCTCCAGAGGGGTCGGCCTCCCGCGGCCCGGCACGTAGGCTGGCCCTCAATCGTGCAGTGTACAAGCGCCCGGGTCCCCGCTGCACCGGCAGGGTGGGCAGAAGCGGGGCTGGGGTCATTTCATTGTGCTCGTTGCCCAAGGACAAAGCTCTGGAGAGGGGATGAGACGGCCAGAACTGTTTGAGCATCCGCCCCGTTGTCTCGGCTGGGTCCTGCCTGCAAAGCCCTGAGTCTGGCCAGGGTGCTGGGGGGACTGGGGGACCCCCTTTTGTGTGCACAGATTTGGATAGAGAGTGGCTTGTTCTCCTGGCTCCAAGTCCCCTTTTATTAATCATTAAGGACAGGAGCTTGTCCCTTCAAATGGCAACGCCAGCTCTTAAAAGGGTAAAGCCGCCCGCACCCCACTGGGGAGAGAGCGGTGCGGGGGTGGCCCCATGCAGCACACCCCCTCACATGCACACCGCTCCCAGGGCACGTGTGCACGGCGGTGCAGGCGCTGGGGCCGTGTTGGGCTATGACTAGCGTGTGTGGGTCTCGGGGAGGGGCGTGCATGCTTTACCCGCTCATGCTAAGTGATCTCTGGCCTATTCTACGGTCCAGCGAGCTGCCTTGCAAGCCGCTGTATTCATGGCTGCGGCCAGTGCGGCCCCGGTACCACCCTGCACGGTTGCTTAATCCATAAACCTTAAAGCCGGTCTTAAAAACTTCAGTTAACGCCTTTAACATATTACTCACCACAGGGAGAGACGGGTTATTTTTTCCCCCGTTTGGCTTTCGTGGAGGTGTAGCCTGAGTCAGGGACTTTCCGTCTTGCCCCCGGCTGTTTAGTTAAGTTAAAACACGGTTTGAAAAGTTCACCGATTTTTTTTTTTTTCTTTTCCCCCCCCCACCCTCTCTCTTTCTCTCCCCTTTTTGCAAGAGCAGATTTCGAGCCATGTCCCCTGCACCGTGTCCACGGCCCGGGTCCACCCGCCTGGCAGGGCTGGGAAGAGAGCTGTCACTTTAACATCCCGTCACTGTAAATCTGTGCAAACAAACTCGGTTCTCCAATCACATTATCAGGGGCTGTGGCCCTAAATAGCACACATAGTTTCTGTACATCTGTGGGCTGATTAAATATCTCTCCAGCTGCTCGGGGAAGCAGAGGCAGGCTCCTGACGGGATCTGTCAGGCACAGCTACATCACCCTTTTTTCACAGCATGAAACAGCATTTTCATGCGTGCTGAGTGACAAAGCTGCCTTAGTTCCTCGCAGATGAGGCAGTTTTTCCTACCATGCCGCAGACATGTACAGTATGCAGGGGAGGCCCTCCAGCATCGCCGGGGCTGGGGGAAGGGGGTATGAGTAATAGCGCAGGGAACCGTTTGCAACCGGGATGTCACCTCCGGACCAGCCCCTGGGACGAGTGACTGGAAACCATTGCCGTGCCAGGGCTGGTTTGGTGGCCCGCGAGGGGATGTGCAAAGAGCTGCCGGACTCCGTTGTTAATGGGCAAACATGCACAGCCCAAAGTCGTTAGCAGTAATTGGAGGCCTCAGTAGGCAGACGGGTGATTTAACGGGCAGACCTCCTCCCCGATCTCTGCAGCCGGGCAGGCGGGGTGGCACCCGAGGCGAGAGGGGCCGCGGGACCGTCGCCGCGCTCTCACCCTGGCAGGTGCAATTAGGCGGCAGCTACCCTCGCTTTGCAAAGAGCCGCGGTTAGGCCGGCGGCAGCTCTTATGCCAAGGTGCGTGTTCGTGGCGAAGCCTCGTGGCTCCGATTTCTTCCACCCCGACCCTATCCAGCCTCGTGCACCCGCTGCGGGCATCGGGTGGAGAACTGAGGACCCACCACAAAAGGTTGGGATCTCTTCCAGCTGGGATTTAAGACTCCCAGCTGGGGGATCGGGAGCTCTGCCCCACGCAAGTCACTTGATATCGTGGCATCGGGTCCCTCGGTGGGGAGGGCGAGGGGATGGGCATTAGCTAGCGAGAAGGGCTTCGAGGGCCTTGCATGTTGGAGCTTGGACACGCAGCTACGGACAGCCCGAGTCTCCTCTTTACAAGCCTTTCCCCCTCGGGGCTGAAAGGCGCTTGGAGAACCGTAATTAAACTGGCCCTTGGGTCAGAGGCGAGAGTTACCAGCAACGAAACACGGACGGCCTTGAGCTCAGCGTCTGTTTTTAGATCCTTTCTAATAGGGATGTGGAGTGTAATTAGCCGGTGGACCAGCTTTCATAGCTGTTTGGGGCCAGAAAAGGCTTTTTAGATAAAATCATACAATCACGGAAAAAAAAAAACCAGTTTGAAGGGCCCTTGGGCGGTCGCACCGAATGCACCTCCCTGCTCAAGGCAGGATCAGCCCCGAATGAACCATCTCCGCCACGGGTTTATCTAACCTGCTCTAAAAATCTGCCGAGGATGGAGCTTCTCCAACCTCCAGGTAATCCGTTCCAGTGCTTAACCACCCTCCTCGTTAAAAAGTTCTTCCTAATATCCAGCCTAAATTTCCCTCGTTGCAATTTAAGACCATTACTCCTTGTCTTATCCCCCGGCGGACGCACCGAATAGCCTGTCGCCGTCCGCTTGACAACCGCTCTTCAGGTATTTGAAGGCTGTTTTCCAGTTCCCTCTCGCTCTTCTCCGGTCTGAATGATCCCAGCTCTCCCTGCCTTTTCTCGGATGTCACGTTGGGTCTCAGCTGATCGGTGCAGCTCTCTCGTGATCGCCGAGTCCCGGCGAGTCGTGCTTGGTGAAAGGGATGTGCCGACACCTCGAGGAGCGGGCTGGCTTGCATCTCACCTGGGTTGTCTCGTCACGCCAAGGCTGCTTTTCATTTTCTTGCAAAAGATTGCTGCAGCTCAGACAAGGTCTGGGCCTGACGGTGAAATCGGTGGGTGAGGAGCTTCGCCCGGTGTTATGCTGAGCTCAGAGTAGAGGGAAGCCCACCTAGAGACGTGACCCCGGACCCTGGCTCCTCTGTGCAGCCAGCGAGGCAGGCTGTCGAGGGCAGCCGTGTCCAGCCCGGTAGATACGATGACTCCTTGTTAGCTGCCGTGTTCCTGCCTTTTGTTCTGGCTTATCGCGATGTCATTCGGGGAGGATCGTCCCCGTGGGTCCCTGACCAAGCAACGAGGCTCTTAGCCTAGTACTTTGACTGCTTCACTCAGGGAAGACGGTTCGGCTCTTTTCTATAGTAAATCGACTGTCCCAAAATGGAGTCAGAACTGTTCTGCTGTGTGTCCTAAGCCCCATACTGCTGACAGCGTAAGGAGATTCCCCTTGAGGTCTTCTAGAGGGCGGGTGCCCTGCAGCAAAGGAGAAGATTCATCATTTATTCCCGTTGCTGCTGTGACGCTCTCGATAGCAGCCTGGTAACGGAGGTGCTGGCCACGGATCCGCTTTGCATTTCGACCAGGCCTTGTGCTTCGGGATCACCGAGCGCTTTGCAAGCACCGAGCCTCCTTCGCGAGCTATCACCCTTGTTTCCCAGCGAGGGAAACTGAGGCATAGCTCATGAAGCAACGTTTCAAGGGACACGCAGGGACTCCTCCAAAAAACAGCTAAGTGCTGGTGGGTGCAGGAGTGAAGGCAGAAGAAATCGCAAGCACCATTTCCGGTGGCCTCTTGGGCTGTTTTCCTTCTCGAGCTCTCTTCTCCGAGCCCAGGCCCAGGCCCAGGCCCCCCTACCAGCCCTCGTGAAGTCTTATGATAAGATCACAGGCCAGGGGGCTGGAGCTGTGGAGGCAGGCTGCCCCGGTGACCTCTCTTCCTATTGCTGGGGGAGCACTAAGGAAATGCAGGCCACGGCTTCATGCAAAAACCTCCATGAAGGGCACTGCTGTATGTTGAAGGGTCGCGCTGCGCCCAGCCCCGTTTCCTGGCTTAATTTTTGTTCCTTCCAGTACTTATAAAAAACAGGGGCTCTTGCTCCAGGGTCTCCCTCCCTCGTGTGCTCAGGGTCCGACTGAGAGATCTGGGGACTCTCTCTGGGAAGTCACGTCGGCGTGGGCTGCAGTGCGCTTTGCCTTCCTCTGTAGTAGGGGGCAGGGTCCTTTCTTTTTTTAGGACCATCTGAGTATATCTGAACCAACTCT
>NW_005841986.1:785450-790369 GCF_000455745.1 Alligator sinensis
ACATTGGCAGTGCCCTCGTGTCCGCTGCCTTATCCCTGGCCTGGGGCGTGCAATGCAGCTGAGCGCGAGGGCTTGACGTGGAGCTCTTGGGTAGGCGGCCACCCGTGAACTGGGCACGCTGGCCCCTTCCTGCCCCACGCGCGTAGCTTTTATTGCACACCAGACGCACAATGGCGCAGTGTGAGCGCAAGCCGTGCTGAGGGTGAAGCGGTGGAGAAGCCACCACCTTTTTGCCAGCTGCCCAGCTCCACACAGCTGCGCCTTCGCCGCTCCGAGCCAAACACAGGTGTGGGCTCGAGCAGTTGTTGAAACAACAAACCCTGCTTTGTTCCCCGCGCTGCCGGCTAATAGAAGAGCAGCCGTTTCGGGCTTTGCGGCTCGGACACAATTAACAAGGGTCACAGGATGAGAACAGAGCCCGGCTCATGCCGGCCCACGGAGAGCCAGATTGTTCCTGCTTTGTCGTTCCCATGATCGCGCCGATGGGGCTGGATCCCCGGGAGAGCAGACCGAGGCCGGCTCATGGTCAGCGCTGCGAGGACACCGTTCGCCTTTTGCTTTTCAAGCCACCACGTGTGAAAAGCAAACTTTGCCAAGTTTGAAAAGCAAAGCGCTCCCCAAAGCTGGAAGCAAAGCAAACCCACGGAGCGCTTTCATGTCAAAGCCACTGACCCCATGGCCCACGAGAGACCCACACCCTTTCCGGGGTGGAGACGGCCAGCTGTCACTCCCGCCTGCCAGCAAATGCTCGTGTTGAGAGAGATGCAAGGCCTGAATAGTTTGGAGCTGAGCTTTCCTTCCTCCCCATGTGTCCCCCCGACACAACCCCTCCGCCCTGCGCGGCTCCCGCAGATCTGGGTCTGGAGGGAAGATCGTGAGATCCAGGAGGAGAAGGACGGGCCTGGGCTCTCGGGGCCCAGAGAGAAGCTGCATTCCTTCGTGCCGATGCGCGGGTCCGTCCCACGGGCCGGCCCCACCCTCCGGGCTTGTTCTCATTTTGAGTCATGTTCGGATCACGCAGGATTTTACAGGCGTTAGCTCATTCGGTCTTGCACCCCGCGGGGAGGCGCGGAGCGGGTCTGGGGGCACTGCTTCATTGCATGGCTGTGGGGTACCCCAAAGCAGTGCCGTGCAGTTTGGGACAAGAAGCGAAGTATCCCCTACCCGGGGTGCGTTCAGGACCCCCCCAAGCAGCGATTCCTTTGCAGATCACAAGATCTCGGGACTTGGGGTTTAGCGGTCGTTGAGCCGGCAGAGCCTCAGCCTCCCCTAAAACCAGGCAGACGAGTGCCACCCGCTATGATGCCACCTCCCTCGCTTACCGTGCCCCGGGGCTCTTTGCCAATCTACCTGCCGCGAGTCGATACTCAGACCTGCCAGCCTCAATCGCGTTCATGCCCTGCTAACCCGGTGCCCGGCCGTGCCGCGGGAAGGTGGTCAGACACTGCGGGGACTACTAAAGCAACTTTAGTTCTTCTTGCATAGCATCCGCGGCGCCGTTGCCTTCTCGAAGAGCACGCAAACCAGGACGGGCCCTGCTTGAAATTCCTCGCACGGGGCACGTGGGCAGGGGAGGTTCCTCCTTCTCCTGCAGAGCCGGGAGCCCCTGGGGAGATACGCCAAAAAAACCTTTATTCTTATTATTCTTTGTCTTGTCCCCACTGCCATGGTAAGCCCAGACATTTCTCATTCTGCACCCTCAGAAACAGCAGCCGGGGTAGAAACCAGGCCCTAAGTAATCACCAAGGACCTGGGGCCTTGGCTTTGACTCGTCTGATACCAAAGAACTAGACCGTGGTTTTTATTATGTGCAAAATGTACCGTTTCAGCACCCGGCCTCGAGGAAGCTGTGAACAAAGATCCCCCGAACACCCTCCCGTCGTATTCCAGGTGTTCAATAGCGGCGCAGAAAGGGAAGGGGCCATGCTTCGTACTCATAGTCTGCAGTCGCCAGAAGTCATCCCACCCATGCCGTTGTTCGACATGCCTGCTAGCCTCCCGACGGCAGCAGTAATAATGAGGCAGCCTCAAGGTCCCAGCTCATGGCCCGGGATTCGGACGTGCCAGGCATCACGTGAACGGCTGCCTGGCAGGGAGTTGCCTTGGCTGGAGCGTCACTGTTACGTCTGCACGCTCTTATCACAGGATATGGGTGCTCGATGGCTGTCGTTTTAATCCTAAACAAAAATGAATTATGCTGACCACAGTTTTGCTACCTTTATATTGCCCGCAGGGGGGGAATAGTGGCACTGTAACAGCTTATACTGGGATCGATGGGTAGTGATGTTTGTCCACACCGCTGACTCTCAGCCGGGAGGTGGCAGCACCCCGGGTGCCATGACATCCTTTGAAGGGTGCTGTGGCATGCCAAATAATATCCCCACTGTTAGGGGTGCGCACCCCTACCTGCGCTTCACAAGATAAAGCCAGAGGTTTCAAACAGGGACCCGCAGGGTCAAAATCATCCTGCGCTGTTGCCGTCTTTCTGAGTTCTTTGTGATGGAAGAACTGCTCTATGACTTTGCCCGTAGTCAAAAGTTGAGCGAGAGCCATTCAGAGGAGCATCTAGGAGTCGAATGAGGGGGGTCTTGAGCCAGAAACGGTCAAGAGCCACCGGTCTATGTCCTAACCAGATTGCAGGAGAACAGCAGGCTACAGCAGACGAGGACACCTGGGCCGTGGGATGGGGCCTCCAGAGGTTACATCTAGTCCAAGCCCCGGCCTGAGCCAGGACCAGTCCTGGCCAAACCCTCCCATGCCAATCCATTGTCTAACCTCCTAGCAAAACTACACGGGCAACCCTGACACAACCAGAAACTGCAGGTCTGCTCAGTCCGTGGGTGTTTCTTTGCAAAGGGATACCAGAACAATCCCGCAGGTTTTCCAAGCGGTGTTCCTGCTCCTCAAGAACAAGTCTCCAGCGCGGTTTGACTCCCACCCCGGGCCAGACACAGGCATGGGCAAACCAGGCAGCCTGAAAATGGTAATTCTGGTTATGATTATTATCGTTATCTCTGGCAAAGGGGGCCCAATACTAGAAGTTTGCCCAGGGCCGCCAGGAGTGTAGGTACGGTGCGGCTCCCACCCCCCAGTTTATAGGCGCTGGAGTGGCAGCAGGCCAAGCGGTGGCCGTTGAGTTAAAGATCTATTTGGTACATTTACTGATTTACTCGCACATGGGATGGGCTTGCTAGAACAATGACACTTCAGTTGCAACCAGCCGTGGGATGGGGCCTCCAGAGGTTACATCTAGTCCAAGCCCCGGCCTGAGCCAGGACCAGTCCTGGCCAAACCCTCCCATGCCAATCCATTGTCTAACCTCCTAGCAAAACTACACGGGCAACCCTGACACAACCAGAAACTGCAGGTCTGCTCAGTCCGTGGGTGTTTCTTTGCAAAGGGATACCAGAACGATCCCGCAGGTTTTCCAAGCGGTGTTCCTGCTCCTCAAGAACAAGTCTCCAGCGCGGTTTGACTCCCACCCCGGGCCAGACACAGGCATGGGCAAACCAGGCAGCCTGAAAATGGTAATTCTGGTTATGATTATTATCGTTATCTCTGGCAAAGGGGGCCCAATACTAGAAGTTTGCCCAGGGCCGCCAGGAGTGTAGGTACGGTGCGGCTCCCACCCCCCAGTTTATAGGCGCTGGAGTGGCAGCAGGCCAAGCGGTGGCCGTTGAGTTAAAGATCTATTTGGTACATTTACTGATTTACTCGCACATGGGATGGGCTTGCTAGAACAATGACACTTCAGTTGCAACCACGTTATTAATTGATCCGGTTTTCCGCCGCAGGTTGGTTTGCTAAGCTCGTGGTGCCTTTGCTAGGTCATGATCCCAGCTAGGAAATATGTCTGCTGTGTGCTCAAGGAGTACCCCGGCCTGTCTGAATAGCCTGAGTAAAGCAAATACATACATGTGGGAGCGTGTCTCTCAGCGCAGCCAGCAACCCATGGATGTTTGCTCTCCTGCTGAGCGGGGGAAGTCACACTCAAGCAGCTGCTGCTGCAGGAGTCTTGGGGCCTGCCCTAGTCCAGGCAGAAAGCAGGCTAAATTTGCACCTTCTAGACTAACTGGATCAGGGCTGTATAGTGGAAGCTCGTGTGAACCCAAGCTCACTTCATCAGATGCCTTCTGCAGATTAACACAGCTATCTCCTGCTCTCTGTCCTTCGCCTGCCAGAAACTCCCACGAGCCTGGGTGAGAGCAGCCCCTGGGACCAGCACTGACAGAGACAGGTTGGGCGCGGGGATGCTGCTGCCGTAGGAAAGGCCCAGTTATTTTCCAACGTTTACCATTGTCTGCTTCAAGACAGGATTTTGTGTGTGTGTGTGTGTGTGTGTGTGTGTGCGTGCGCGCGCGCGCATGTGTGCGCGCGCTACTTTATCTTACCAAGATCACGTGTGTGTGCGCGCGCGGGAGGGTGGGGGGGGCTGCTTTATCTTATTAGGATCACCTGTGTGTGCATGCACCCGCATGCTGCTTTGTCTTAATAGAAGCACCTGCGTGTGTGTGTGTGTGTGTGTGTGTGTGTGTGTGTGTGCATGCTGCTTTATCTTACCAGGATCACACGTGTGTGCATGCACATGCACTGCTGCTTGATCTTAATAGGATCACCTATGTGTTTGTGTGTGTGTGCTGCTTTGTTGTCTTACCAGGATCGTGTGTGTGTGTGTACATGCATGGGTGTGCTGGTTTATCTTATCAGGATCACCTTTGTGTGTGTGCGTGGGTTATGCTTTATCTTACCAAGATCGTGTGTGTGTGTGTGTGTGTCTTATCTTGGATCACCTGTATGTACATGCATGTGTGCACCCGCATGCTGCTTTATCTTACCAGGATCACCTGTGTGTGTGTGTGTGTGTGCTGCTTTATCTTACCAGGATCATCTTTGTGCATGTGCTTTATCTCTCATTCCTG
>NW_005841986.1:790400-793422 GCF_000455745.1 Alligator sinensis
GACCCAGCCTGAGGAAGGGTGTGATTCACACGAGCAGCCGCCTGGATGAAGCCGGCTCAGGGAAGAAGGGCCCTTTGCGGGAGGGGGAAATCCTGGCTGCGAGGAGGCGGGCGAGTGTGGTGCAACCAGAAGCAGCTGGGCGTCTGCACCTGACCCTTCCACTCAGTTCCCTCCTGATCTGAGCTTCGCCCTCCCCCTCACCCCATCTATCTGAATCACCCTTTGCCTTCCTGGCTGGGAAGCGTGTGACGCTTGGCACGACATCCTTTTGTATCACGAATGGCCTCTTGACCACTGGTGAGCCTCTTACTGCATGGGACCTTCCCAGGACCCCCGCCCTGAGGTCAGAGCCTGGCAGGCCACACGCATCCGTGCTGCGTGTCTGGGCAGAGAGGAAGAGAAGAGGTCCCTTCAGGAAGGAAGCAGGCTGCTTTGTCTCGGGCACGTGGGAGAATATCCCCTCGGTAAGGGAAGCTTTCCGAGCGAAAAGGAGAAGCGTGGAAAAAACCCAACAAACCCAGTTCATTCCCGAGCGACCGGACGCCGGCAGAGCTGCAAGCCCAGCCCGCGAAGCCCAGCTCTTTCTGCTGAGCAGGGAGGAAAGCGGGGCGTGCGGTTCGGACGTGGATGCAGCATCAGGAAGCTCGGGGCTGGTCCTCCTTCTGCCACAGGCTCCGGGGATGGGGCCACCTGGGGCTGTGTTCCCGTCCTCCTCTGCCCACGTCTCCGGACAGAGATGCAGGGAAGAAGGGTCCGTAGAGACGTCGGGGGGGCCTGGCTGATGTTCTCCCCCCTTGGGACCCTTGTCATTAACCTCTGACCTTCGCCCGTCCCTCGTTTGCCGTCCCAAGTAATCTGTTGCTATGCATTTCATGGCCTCCCGAATTGAGGGAGGCGTAGAGCTTTCCTGGCGGGCCTAGGCCTGCTGCCCTTTGCAGGACACGTGAGCTTGACTTCAGGAAACTTGGCTAAAGTAGTTTGGAAACTGGTCCTTCATTTTTGGGAGCCCACGGCGAGGGTTTGGCTTTGCAGAGGCGCGGAGCCGTCGACTCCAATCAGAGCCGTGGTTGCCTTGGGGTTTCTGAAAACTGGGCACCTCCAGTTGGGTAGCCAGGATCAGCGATGGCTGTTGGCTAGGTTGGCCTGAGAGTCCAGCCCTGAGTTTTCTCAGCTGCAAACCAGAAACAAGGAGTCCAAGAAATAACCACCCAAGGGCTCCGAGATCCTGGGGCGGAAGAGTCCGAGAGAAGCGAGACGTACGATTCGGCTAGAAATCCTCCGAGTGCTTGATGTCCAAAAAGAAACGCCGCTGACTTGCATCGTCCCTCTTGGGCAAGGGTTTAACTTGGCAGGTGAATGTGGTGCGTGTGCTCGGGAAAGAGATCTGCGGGATTTGAAAATGCGGGAGACCGAAGCCCGCGCTTTACCTGCAGATACGATAGTGCGAACGCTGCTCAGCCTGCCTTCTCACCCATCCGTTTCTGGAGAGCTGAAGAGACGTCTCTCCCCAGGCCTCTGGGCTGAAATAGCTGATAACGGGCCAGCGAGGTCCGTGGCCTTTCAGACATGAGCTCCCGTCCAGTTGGAGCTGGCCCCAAACCTACCAGCTTGTGCACAAAGAGCATCAAGCAACCGCCGGCCGTGACCGGAAAGTCTTGCAATCAGGTTAATGGGGGAAGCAGATTCAGACCTGGCATCCAGCTCCTGGCAGATTTAATCCAGAGTGAAACACTTCCTCCAGCAAGAGCAGTGAGGTCTACGTCCGTCCTGCTGTCCTGGGTGCCACGGCGTAGACTGCCGCTCTGTGTTTTGCATGCCAGCCGTGGTCATGCTCTCCCCAGGAGTACACCATATTGGACTTGTCTACACGTGGCCCTTTTAAGTGGGATTAGCCTAAAATCACCATTTTTAAGGCGCATTAAGGGCACATGTCCACACGTGAGTGCCCTTAATGCGCCTTAAAAAACGGCAATGTTAGGCTGACCCCACCTAAATTTGATTCCTGCTTAAAGCAAGTGCCCAAATTTAAGCTGGCCTAGCTAAATTGCATCAGCCCACGTGTAATGCACACTAGTGTGGTGTGCGTCAGTGGATGTGTGCTGCATTAATGCGCATTAGCGTGGCTACACGTATGCTAATGTGACTTAGCTAATTTGATGGGCTTTAATGCTCATTAGCGCATCTACATGTAGACGTGCACCTAAATCACCTTAAACAAAGGCGCATTAAGTTTAGGTGCGCGTAACTACATGTGTAGACACGCCCATTGTGACATGCCCTAGCGTCTTCTCTCCGAGGATCTAAATGAGCTTCCTCAACACGGGTGAATTAAATCTCCAAGACAAATCACTACTATGTCCATTTTCGAGATGGGAACACAGAGGCAGAGAGCGGTCATGTGACCTTCCCAAGGTCACACCGTGAATCTGTAGCAGAGTTGAGAACCCATCTCCGGAGCCCTGACTCCCAGCCCTGCCCTGAGCGCTCCTGGGCTGAAGGTTCGTTAGAGCGGGGTCTTGATTGGCACCAAGCACAGAGCGATTTTTAATCGCTGCTCTATTTCTGCGCCCCTCGGCGCTCTGCTAGCGGGAAGTGCAGTTAGGTTAGAAACATCTTTTTCCTCCCAGCACCCCAGCACATCCGACAGCAGTTGGATATGCAACCCCCACCCCCTCCTGTGAAAGCAGCTGCTGATAAGGAGATTGGCAGGAGAGGCCTGATAACAGATACACCACTGTGTTTTCTTGCAAGGAAAGAAGAGAATTGCCCAATCTCTGGAAGGAGACAAAAGAGCCAGGAAGTTTGCGATTTAAAAAGACCCTCATGGGCGAAACATTGAATTGGGGAAATAAGTGCATCTGAAAAGTGCGGCGACAGAGTGATGGCCTGATCCTGCTTTTAGGGCCCATTGACTGAGAGCTGCGTGGGGTCACAAGGGGCTCCCATCCCATCAGGCCAGGGTTTCTGGTATCCCGGGTCAGCTGGGCAGATCTCAAGGCCCCGGGCAAGAGGAAGCTGTCGG
>NW_005841986.1:793453-797054 GCF_000455745.1 Alligator sinensis
GCTAGTTGCTCGCCTCCGTGCCTGGAGGCGAGATGGTGCATCTCATACGGGTACCAGAGGACGGGGAGGCAGGCTGCACCGGAGTCACCAAGCACGGGGACCACTGGGCAACCCCGGCTGGACTCATCTACCAGTTTGCCGTCCCCTTTTTGTGAGAGCCATGGCTCGGGCCTGGGTCTGCAGGCAAAGTATACGTCTGGTTTGTCGGGGCGCCTGTACTCCGGTGAGGCAGACCCTGGTCTCCTTGTGCAGAGCCTTGCAGATCTCGGTGGAAGTGCAGATCTCCAGAAGGCAAGGCCACACATACCGTACCTTGTAAAAGGGGCTGAGATCACAGATTGCTGGAGGAGATTAGCAGCTGCTTCCCCTAAGCGGGCTGGCTGTGAAATCCCGACTGCCCTGGGGACAAGCCCAGCTGCACTGGGACTCGGGGTCACTGCAGCTGAATGACACGCAGTAGCACATCCGTGCCCAGCACAGAAGCTCACTGTGACGGCAGGGATGGGGCAGGCGTAGGTGGAACCGCTGGGGAATCGCTGCTTGCTCAGCCCCTCTGCCCGGGTCTCTTAACAACCTTTGCAGCAGCGGGCCGTTGGCCACTGTGGCCCCTGCTTTACCTGGGCCAGGGTTGGGCGCGATGTGTTGTGTTGTGTCGGAAGTGACCCTGCAGTTGGGCTAAGAGGTTAGACAACGATTTGCCCGGGATGGTTTGGATAGGGATGACCCCGCCTCAACCAGGGCATTGGACTAGATGACCTCCGGAGGTCCCCTCCAGCCCCGCTTCTCCAGGACGTTACGAGGGCAGGAGAGGGGCCTCTTCACCCCGTGTGCAGCTGGATGAGTGCTAGTGACAAACATCACGCGGGTGCACAGCACCGGCAAGCCCACAACAACTTCAAGCATGGTCAGCGGTTCCAAGTCTAATGATCACGTATGATTAGCTGCTCTTGACTCACTTGAGCTGGGGGTTCAGAGTCAGATCTTCCCTTCCCGAGGAAAACGAGTGCTTGTTTCTTCTCCCTCGCTCCAGGATACCGAGACCACCCTCACCCCTGAACACGGGCGTCTGCCCCTTATCCTTGGGGGGCCAACGCGGCACTGCCGGAGGGAGGCGGATCTCGCTCTCCAGCCTGTATCTTCTGAAGAAGTAACTAAGGGAGGAGACATCAGATACCCTTCACATGTGTCACAGGCTGGAGTGGAGCTGGGGAAAGCTGGAGGCAGAAGCCCTAGGCCAAAGCCCAGCTTGAGAGAGGAGCTTCAGGGATAACACGGCTTCCCTTTGTCAGACAAAGTGTGGGCTCCCCCGGGATCCTCGGAGTACAATGCCGTGCTGCAGTAGCAGGGGATGTGGCTCAGTGACCGGGCCGGTCCCTTTGATCCTCCCTTCTTCAAATGGCTGCATCAGGATCCATTGCATTTTGGACCAGAGTAAGTCAGAGGCAAAATAAAATGTTACTCTCCCACCTCCCCCAGGCCTCCCGGCTTGAGGTGCTCCGACCGGCCTCAACAAACAGAGTTGCACAGGGTCCCAGGCTCAACGCAGAGACCAGCAAAGGGCAGGTCAGCACATCTGGCGGGGTGAGCAAAGCGGGAAATACGTCTACACCGTTGACCTTTGCCAAGGGAAGAGATCAGGATAACCGCGAGCTCTGACAAACCGGGATGGGCGCGTAGAGCCAGGAAAGCTTTTCATGCAGGAACAAACCTGGCGTCGCCAACTCTCACCGAGTCCATGCAGCCCTCACAGCGCCGGGTGCTGCCCTAACCGCTGAAGCTCCCATGCTCATGTCATGTAGGGAGGTCCTGCCATGCTGTGATGTGAAAATCTCCACTTTCATGTTTTTTATGAGAGTAAATGCCTTGCTTTTAGCATTCGGAGAATCCTGGCGTCTAAAAGGGACCTTGAGGGCCCTCAAGTCTAGGCCAACTGGGCTGGAAGGGACCTCAGGGGGGTCACATCTAGTGCAACTCCCTGCTCCAAGCAGGACCAGCCCCAACTGCATCATCCCAGCCAACGCTTTGTCTACATGGGTTTTGAAAACTCCCAAGAATGGAGCTGCCACCACCTCTCAGGGTAACCTACTCCAGTGTTTTACTACCCTCCTCGTGAGAAAAGTCTTCCCAATTTCTAACCTCAACTTCCCTTGCTGCAGCCTGAGCCCATTGCTCCTTGTCCTGTATCTGCCCAAACTGAGACCAGCCCAGCCCCATCCTCTTCGCAGCCCCCCTGCAGGGAGGTGAAGGCTGCTATTCAGTCCCCCTCGGTCTTCTCTTCTCCAGCCTAAACCAGCCCAGTTCCCTCAGCCTCTCCTCACCAGTCCTGCCCCCCAGCCCCACAACCATTTTCATTGCCCTCCGCTGGACTCTCTCCAACGTGTCCACATCCCTTCTGTAGTGGGAGCCACAGCTGGACACAGGACTCCAGATGTGGCCTCCCCAGTGCTGAATAGAGGGGAAGGATCACGTCCCTCCATCTGCTGGCACCGCTCCTGCCCATGCAGCCCAGGATGCCGGTCGCCTTCTTGGCACAAGGGCGCACTGCCGGCTCCTATCCATCTTATTGCCCACTATCCCCCCCAGGTCCTTTTCTGCAGAGCTGCTGCCCAGCCCGTCCCCCCCAGCCTGCACCGGTGCAGGGGATCGCTCCCTCCTCAGTGCAGCACTTTGCACTTAGGCAGGAACGTTGCTCTAAGTCGTCCCCTTCCACCCTCTTATGCAGCATTGAGCTGACGGCATTGGTTTGGACAGGGCCGATCCACCCTCAGACACGTGGATGTGACCTCTGCGGGTCCCTTCCCAGCCCACGGCTGGGGGAGGCTGCGATCCAGTGCTCCTGCAGCCTCCGCCGGGGAAGGAGAAGCTGGAAACGTGGACACATGCCGTTTACAAAGAGACCCTCGTGGTTTCTAAGCCCCGCTCAAAGGCCAGGGGTGGTGATTTCCAAACCCTTCTCCTTGCCGCCTGGTCCCCACAAGGACAAACCCAAGTCCTTGCAGGATCCCAGGCACCGCGCCTGCCCCAGCTGTTGGGGCCGTGGGCAGGAGGGTCACTTGGAGCCCCTTAGAGCAGGGGCGGGCAATTATTGTGGGCGGAGGGCTGCTTACTGAGTTTTGGCACGGGATCGAGGGCTGCATGACAGCCAGCCAGGGGCGGATACATATTAATTTTCTAAATTTTTTAGGGACAGAATGGCTTGGCGGGCCGCATCCAGCCTGCGGGCCGCATGTTGCCCACCCCTGCCTTAGCGGCTTCATTCCGACGGCTTCTAAGCAAGCATCTTTCCGATTTCAACCTCCCTTTGTCCCCTCCCCCGAAACGGCACCGAAAGTCTCTTCGAACCACGCCGTCCGTTTCGATGACACGTGGAGCGGCGAATACAAACGCCAAAATCGCTTGCAAAAAAAATTTAAAAACAATTTAGCTTGCAAAACGGTTGGGGCTGCTTTCCAGGCTCGGGGGTGCTCGGCGCTGCGCGCCTCCCCCACCCACTCGCCCAGGAGCAGTGGGGCCCCTCCGCGCTGGGCGGGCCGCGGCCCCTTTAAGGAACGCTCGGCTCGGAACGTTCAGTGTTGAATGTATCAAATTGTAGCGGGTCACG
>NW_005841986.1:797146-821851 GCF_000455745.1 Alligator sinensis
CCGGCTTTTGGGGCGGGGGAGCCGCGATGCAGCCCGGCCTGCCCCCCTAGCCCCGAGCCGTGCCCCTGACAGCCGAGCCGCCCCCCAGCCCCTGCCCGTCTCGGCCCCATGAGCCGGCCCAGCTGATCCCCACCCTCCATACCTTCTTCTTTTTTTGGTTGCCCCTTCCCCTTGGCAAAGGGGGCAGTATTTTGTTGCCCCCCCCTTCATCCTCCCCTTTTTCCCTGCCCGCTTCTTGCTCTCCCGCTGGCGAGCGGCTCGGGGCGGCCTGAGGGTCGCAGAGGGGCGAGGACGGAGCAGCAGGCCTCTGGGTTTTAATCTGCTCCCTTTTTTTATTCTTTTTTAATTGACCCCCCCCTCCCCCCCCCAAAAAAAGAGGGGAAAAAGCAGGGAAAAAGCACAAAAAACCAAGATGGCTGGAGGTGGCGGTGATGAGCGGGTTGGCTTCTTTTCTTTTTTGATCTGATGATAAAGCCGAGAGGCTACAGCAGCTGGCGTTGCTCGGGCTCGGCTCGGAGTTTCCCCTCGTTCAACTGACACATCAGGCGCCGACTTTGCGGGGTGGTGCCGCCGCCAGATCCAGCTCCTTTTTTCTCTCTCCTTTTTTTTTTTTTTTTTTTAATTTTTTATTTTTTTTTTGTGACGAGGTTTTTTTTGGGGGGGGGGGGTTTGAATTTAAATCCGCCCTTCTCTCTCTCTCTCTCTCGCTCTCTCGCGCTCGCTCTTAAAAGCCAGAGGAAGAGAGCGAGGCAACTCAAAATGGCTGAGGATTGAATAGATCCTGCTGGAATTGTACATTTCAGCACTCTCCTTTGAGCTTTTTTTTTTCTCTCTCCTCTCTCTCCTCTCACCCCCTTCGCAGGCTGGATCTAAAAGGAGGGATAGCTTTCATGTCAGAGGGAAAACAGAGAAGAGGAGGAAAAGGAGGGGGCAGGGTTTTTCATTAGCAGTTGAGAAATTCCTTTTCAGTTTGATCAAGGCATGCCTGCCTTCCTCCCAGCGACCGAAATCCTCAGCATTTGATTTGATTTGATTGTCTTATTTCGGATGATTTTCTTTTTTCGGTGAGGGGGGTTCACTCGAATCGGGAGACCTCCAGCTTCTGAAAGAAGCCAGGCGCGGCGGCGGCGGTTTTTAAAGCCCACCCTTAGCGAGGATTTAGAGCAGGTTGCTTTTTTGCTTTTTTTTTTTTTTTTTTTTTTTCCTTCTTCCCCCAAACCGATTTCTTCTTCATTCCTATTTGTGCAAGGAGGAAGGGGCTGGGAGGTTTCCTTTGGCTCCGGGCTGGATTTTCATCTGAATGACTGACTGACCCGCGGAGCTTTCCCATCCAAGATCTCGCCACCAAAAGCATTTTTCCCCCTTTTTTGTAGGCTGCTCGGCTGGGTTCGAAGCAAATCGTTGGGGCGCTTGAAAGAATCCAGCTTGTCATTTAAGGGTTTTTTTTGTTTTGTTTTTTTTTTAATTTAATATCATCCTCCTCCCACTTGGATCTTAACTCTTTGATTTTTATTGTGAAAGACTTGAATTCCTAATTCCCCTCAGGGAGACAAGGAGGAAAAACAATAATAAAATAAAAATCGGAGGCAGGCTCTTCTCTGGGGCTCTGACCAGGTTGGTGGGAGGGGGACCGAACCTCCCTTTAAAAATCCTGAATGTCAGTTGCCAACCTAAGACGCGAAAAGTCAAATCCGGAGTGCTAAATTTAGGAGGTTTATATGGAACTTGGACTCTGCGACTGGATTTTGTATGGATTTTTTTGCAACCTTTGGTAAGTTTCGATTTGCCGTCTGGAAGCGCAAGAAACAAACTGCTCTCTAGCCTCGTTTAAAATTGCGGGTTCTCCACCCAAAAGCTTCTGTCTCTCTTTTTTTTTCAGCTGTTCATGCCGGGTCTTAGTCAAATCGTATGTATCGATTTCTGTTGTTTGATTGTGCTCGATTTGATTTGATTGATTTTTTTTTTTTTTCTTTTTTTTTACCTTTGCGTTTTAGGCTCTGTTGTCTTAGTTCCTTTCCAGCCTGTGTCTGCATATATGATTTCTGTTTTCCCTTCTCAAATAGCCATTTACCGTGAGACTTCCTATTGCAGGGGGGGAACCCAGTTTCCGTCTGCATCTGTAGCTCTAGCTGAGATATTGCGAGAGAAACTGTAAATAGATCGGCAGACATGGCTGAGAATTGGAAGAACTGTTTCGAAGAGGAGCTGATCTGCCCCATCTGCCTGCATGTCTTTGTGGAACCTGTTCAACTTCCTTGCAAGCACAATTTCTGCCGGGGCTGCATCGGGGAGGCGTGGGCCAAAGAGACGGGGCTCGTGCGCTGCCCCGAATGCAACCAGGCCTACAACCAGAAGCCCAATCTGGAGAAGAACTTGAAGTTGACCAACATCGTGGAGAAATTCAACTCGCTCAACCTGGAGAAGACGCCCTCGGTCTTGCATTGCGTCTTCTGCCGCAGGGGCCCCCCGCTGCCGGCCCAGAAGATCTGCCTGAGGTGCGAGGCGCCCTGCTGCCAGTCTCACGTGCAGACCCACCTGCAGCAGCCCTCCACGGCCCGCGGGCACCTCCTGGTGGAGGCGGACGATGTGCGGGCCTGGAGCTGCCCCCAGCACAACGCCTACCGGCTGTACCACTGTGAAGCGGAGCAGGTCGCCGTGTGCCAGTTCTGCTGCTACTACAGCGGGGCCCACCAGGGACACTCCGTGTGCGACGTGGAGATCCGTCGCAACGAGATCCGGGTAAGTGGCCCCCGTGGCATGCTCGGCGCTGTACGGGATGAGCCCCCGGGGAGGAGGCTGCAGAGCCCTCGACTGCGCGGTTGGCGTCCGCCTTGGCCAAGCTGGGAGGTCTTACGGGGGTCTCGGCCACTGCGCTAGCGTGGCTGCTCGCTCCTTCCCCTTGGCGCGCGCCTCCCTCACGGGGCCAGGTGGCACACGAGGTCTGCCCACGCTGAACCCCCCTTGCCACGGCTACGGGGGGGATTTTCCACCTCTGCCCCCGAAGCTGTTGGACGTGGGCATCCTGCCGTTGGATGGTGGTAGCCGACCCCCCGCCCCGCCGGTCCCGCAGCCACAATTTGACGTAACGCCCGTTCTCGGTGCTGCGCGAGGGGCCTGGCGGGCGCGGGGATAGAAAGGAGGAAGTAAACAAAAGCAGACGTGTTAATCTGCGCCGGGAGGGTGGGGAAGAGACCCCCGGGAGCGGGGCACCGGATCGGGTGCCTTCCTCCGTGGCTGCTCAGACAATGGCGAGGGGGAAACGGTGGCGTATTGGATGGGAACCTTTTTGCACCGCCCGATGACAATGGGCCGTCGAGCTGCCTAGCAAACTCGTTAGCTCCGTGGAGGACGGAGGTAACTCGCTGAGACGGCTAATCGTGGGCGCCGCATAGGTGCGCTGTGCTGCAACCCGTCCTCCCGGCGGGGCAGGCTGGGGGGGCCGGGCGCCCGGCCCCGTGATCTGCCCATCGCCTGGGAAACAACAAAGAGAGGATCCTCTCCTTTGTAAGGCCCATCAATGTCAAATCGCTGTCTCCTTTCTCTCCCCACCTCCTGCAGCCCAGCTCTACCAAAATCCAGGACGCCCCCCGCCCCCGTGCGCCCATTGCCTCGGGAGCCGGGTGGTGGGGCAGGATGTCCTTGGCCCCCGGGCTCGGGGTGGTGCCCGGGGTGCAGGGGAGGATGCTGGCACAAAATGGGCCTCTTTTTTTAAATTTTTTTTCCGCTGGTGGGGACTGGGCTTGACATTTGCTCTAACAATGGAGAGTTTGTGGCAGGGAGAGGGCTGAGACACGTCCCCGGCCCCGAAGCAGCGCGGAGCCCTGGGATTTTTGCAAGGCGGTGCCCAGAAGTGGAATAATAGGGGGTTTTGTCCGTCGGGACCGCAGGGTTGTTGCCGGGTGGCCCCTCCTCTGCCGGGTCCCGAGGCCCTCGGGCCTTTGCTTCCCCCGGCTCGTCGGACCCTCGCAGAGAGGCCCTCGAATTCCTCCCAGCGTCGCAGCCACGCAGAATAAATATTTAACAATGAATTGAATGGTGATTACTGTAAAACGGGGATGATTTCCTGTGTATTTTAATGTTGCCAGAATGAGTCACCCTTCAGCCATAAAAAAAAAAGAAGAAGTCGTCATAAATAAAAATTGCAGCATAATTACCTTCCAGTTGGATGGCTGGGCCCGGCCGGGCGGGGCGGGGGCCTGGGGAGAGAGGAGCTGGCATGGAGGGATGGGAAGGGGATTTTCCTCCCTGGTTTTGGGGGGAAGCCAGAGGCCGTGGTGATGCTGGTGGCTCCGCTTCCTGCCCACCCACGGGAAGGGGGAAATCCAGCCGGGCCGGGGGAAGCGCTGCCGTGAGCCCGTCACTAGGAGTTTGTCTCTTTGTGGGGCAGATGCTCGGCCCCGGAGACGCCGCGGGTCCGGAGCCAGCAGCGGTCGGGAGCCCGTTGCGTGGGATTCCCGGGGAGCCGACACGGTTTTTCCAGCTCCGTTTCCAGGCTGTCCTGGAACGGCCAGGCAGAGCCTCTCGCAGCGTCGAGCCAAACCCTGAGCCTCTTGCCCAGCTTCTCTGGTGGGAATTTGGGAGGCAGAAGGGCTAAATGGGCTCAGCCCGGCTCTGGGCATCGCTGGGGTCCAGGCCCAGCTCGCCCTATGGCTGAGGACCGGTCTCCCCCATCGTTAAAGCAGCGAGAAACCCCCTTTCCCCCCAGCTGCTGAAGGCCAAGGTGGTCAGTAGGATTTGGCCCTCTTCGTACCCCTGCGCTCCTTGGCAGCCAGGCGAGAAACCATGGCTTTCCGACAGCGGTCAGGGCCCCAGAGTCCGCAGTCCGTGCCCATCCTCCTGCAGCTGGGGTCGCTGTTGGCTGTTGCAGAATTAATTAGAAGTGGGGCGAATCCCTCGTTAGCCCCGGAGGGAGCCAGGGAAGGCAGGACGAGCAGAGTTGGGGTGCTGGTGCGGATGGATGAGTGCCCCTTAGCTGGGAGAGGGGGGAAGGCGCTGAGAGCTAGCGCGCGGCTGTTTGCTCCCCGTGTCCCGCTGAGCTGCTCTTGGGGGGCGCGGGGGGCTGTAATGAGGAGATCGGGGACTCGGCCTGGTTTTGCATGCTGGGACGTCACCGAGGTGCGCTGGTCTAGCGGGGGCGTGAAACCCAGCCGTGGCAAGAGCCTGGGGCTGAGCTGGCTATGGAGGTCCGGGGCAGGAGATGATGGTAATTTGGTGGCGCTGGGCATGGCTTCCCCAGTGTGCCCAGCCTGTTCCAGGTGGCCCTGCCTGGCTTGTCTTGCCCACCTGTGCGGTCTCTGGGAGGGGATCCACCCCACTTTCTGTGTCGGCACTACCACCGGGGCAGCGCCCCGTAACAAGAGGAGGCCTCCAGGTCCCGGGCTCAGCGAGGGTGTAGGGCAAGGTGCATGCAGCGTGAAGGCCGTGTTCGGGTGCAGCGTTCGTACAGCGCCTGGCGCGCACGGCCCTGATCCGCGACTCCCGGCGCCTGGCATTAGGCAGACGGCACATACAGCGTGCGGTGAGGCTCTCTCTCACGTGCACGGTGCATTTTTTTTTTCCTCCCTCTCTGACACGGTTTTTCCCCTTAATTTCCTGTTTTTGCAGCATTTAAAACAAAACCTGAACCCTCGGTGGTGCTGCTTTGACATTCGGTTTGTCTGGAGGCACCTGCCCGGCTCGAGGGGGTCACTCCTTTCCTTCCCGCTGTGGATCTCGTGGTCCTTGCTTTTTCTTTGAGCGGGACCTGTTTCCCACCCTGGAGAAACCCCCAAACCCCTCAACCCCGCAGCAGCAAATTGCTTCCAAATTGTGAGCTCGTGCAGTTTGTCTGCAGAGAAAAAAGCTGCATCCGATGCTGGTGCCATGTAGCAGGGGGATGCAGGGAGGAAGCCCGGCAGAAGGGCGCATTTCACCCAAACCTCGAGCTGCTGCCCTGGGTTTGCAGCACAGGCCACTGATTTAGACCCGTCAGCGTGTCCCCCTCCCCCCGTGCACTTGGGGATTCAAGATGCCGTTTCTAGCTATCGCCGCAGCCTTGCTTTCTGCAACGGGGACCCAGCAGGTTTTTGGTCCTGCTCTTCACCGGGCTTTGAAGGCAGAGCTGCGGATGCAGGCCGCGGGGAGAGATTTCTTCTGTCTTTTACCCTTTTTTTAAATTTTATTTTAATGTTGGTTTTTTTTTTTTGCAAGGATGCCGTTTTCGGTGAGGCCTTCCGAGCAGCGCTCCCTCTGCAGGCGCTGTGCCGGCATAGCCCTGTCCGTAGAGGATTTGGTTCGTGGGTGGGGAAAGAGGGTTTTTTGGCTCTGTGGTTAGTCGGAGGGAATTTTTTTTCTTTGAATCACCCAGGTAGCCGGGTTGAATTCCTCCTCCCTTTGAAATACCAGAGGACGGGAAAGTCGGCACTTGCCAGTCGAAAAGTATGAAGCATGTGGGGGAGAAGAGGGGTGGGGGACAATCCCTGTGCAAATGCACCTTATGGCAGCGAGGTGGGGGCAGTTTGGTGCAAACCTCAGCCCGGTTCTGGCTCTTCCTACCCAGCTTCATCGACGGCTCCAGCAAGGAGCCACACCTGGTGGCTTGCTGATGGGCCCCAAAGGTGGACGCCTATGGGCAGGGCTCTTCTGGACCCACAGAAAATGTCAAGGCCCCGGACTGGGGTGACTGGGACCAGCAGGGGCTGCGGGCTCTTGCAATCGGGTGGATGTTTCCCTTTTTATTAAAAAGGAACAGGTTTGGTAGCTTGTGCCTGGGGTTTGATTTCGGAGGCGTAGTCATTCTCCAGGCGGCGGCTGCGTGCGTGTGGATGCACAGCCGTGCTTTTCACCAGCACCTTGGGGGAGGTCAGGATTTGTGACACCGGGCACATTTTCCTTGTCTCTTTGCTTGCACCGTTCTTGCCTGTAGCAGATCCCAGGGGGCCAGGCCTCGGCGCCGGGGGAAATCCCGCAGGGGCTGCCTGCACCCCCCGGCCCGGGGTTTTGACAGTCATCGCTGTGCCTGGAAGTGTGGAGAAGGGGGGGTTGCACTGATTCACTAGCTGGAAATCCGGTGAGGTCAGCGAGGCTTACACCAGGCGCACATTTGCTCCTCGGAGCCTGCGGGGAAGAAGGGTGGTGCCTCGCATTCTTGGGCCATTGTTGAGCTCAGCTGGCCGGGCCTTTCCTGGCCGGGCCGCGGATAGAAATATGCGTCTCCTCCTTCGCTTTCCCGTCTCCGGCTCCCGCCTGCCGCTCCGCTCGGGCCTCGCAGCGCCGTGGCATGCGGACAGCTGGCAGTCGCAGCTGCTTGCGACGGAGCCCCGTGCCCCTTGCGCTTCCCATAGGCTTCGGCGCGAGCGGCGGAGACCGTGAGAAATGGAGAGGCCGCGGCCGGGCCGGGGGACGGAGGCGAGGGTTTCGGGCGTGGAGCTGGTGAAATGAGCAGGCAGCCGAGCCCCGTGGGAGGCGCCAGGCGGAGCGGCGGGGGGCTCGTGCTGTGACGTGGAGGGGGCGTGCGGCTGGGAGACGGGGGCAGGTTTAACCCAGTTTATAGCTAGGAAGACCGAGGCAAAGATCTCCTGGTGTCCAATGAACCTTGTTCAAATAGCAAGAAGATGATGGCGGGAGCGAGGGAGGGAGGGAATCGTTCTCCCCTGCCACAAAGAGCAGGACAAGCGGCAGGCGGTTCGAACCGCGGCGAGGAAGCATTAGATTAAATCTCAGGGAAAACCTTCCCAGGTGTCAGAGCAGCAGGACGGCGGGCCAAGCCGCCAGGCCGAGCTGCGCAGTCGCCTTCCCCGGAGAGGCTGGATGGGCGCGTGCCCAGGAGGGGCCAGGATGCACACGCGGGGTTGCACTGGCCGATCCCTGTGTTTCCAGCTGCGGCCCCGGGGAGGGGTGCGTGGATCCCCCCAGGCCCGTGCACCCCGGTGATCCCAGACAAGCTTTGCCAGTTGCTGCTGCCCTTCTGGGAGCCTGGACATCTCGAGCCATCTCCCACGGCCGTGCTTGAGCCTGCAAAAACACAGCTGGTCGCGGCAGGCCTCGGTCCTAACCCGTGTGGGTTAGTCTGAACCAGCCCGGGGTGTTTATGCAGCGCCGGGCGCCGCAGGAGCAAGGCTGGCTCTTATGCCTGGGGTCTCCGCACCGGAGAGGGGAGGAAGGGCTGATGGGGGCAGCCGAGACACACGTCCGAAGACCTAGCAGAAGGGGGAGGAGGTCTCCGTCCCTCCGTTCTGCTGCAGCAGGGCCCGATCCTGCTCTGCACCCCTCCGGGTTTGGCCCCGGTCGCTTGGAGCAGAGCGCCGCGGTGGGGGCGGGGACCGCCTTTGGACAGCCTCACAAAGGTTGCATCCGTGCAGCCGACCGCAAATAAAGGGCTTCTGCTTCCCGGCAGCCCTGACCGCTCTCCCTCCGGAGGGGCCGGCGCTCGCCTGCTGACCCGTTGGAGGAGCCTCCAGCTTGCCAGCCCAGTTGTGTTGCCCGCTTGGGTTGTGCGTTATACAAACCCCCTCGCCCTGGCGATCGAGTAGGATTTTGGCCTCGTTGCAAGAGCCGGAACGGCCCTGACCACCAGGAGCTCCCTCCGGCCGGGACAAAAGTAACCAGGAGACGGGCCGGAGAGGAGGGAGCTGATGCCGAAACAATGCCGTAGCCGAGAGAGCGGAGAGCTGCGCCGAGCCTTCGGGGGCCTGGCAGCAGTGCCGCCCGCGCCTCTCGCGTGTTCGCTCGGGGCTCGATTCTGCTCCGAGGTGCACACGGGTACACACGTGTACGCACGCACCTGCGACTCCCGGGCAAGATCCAGCTTGTGCTTTTTATTTCACCCAGGAGAAATAAAAAGCTCAGCCCCGTGACCGGCGTTTCGCTTAGCTCGCTGGTACCAGGGGTCTGCTCTTGCTGTGGGACGTTACCCCAGTCCCTTTGCTCTTTGTGCCCCGGTTTCCTCCGCCGTAAAATGGGGGCAAACACTTCTTGTCCCCTGCGGTGGGGTGGGGCTGGGCAGGTGCCAGGCCAGCGGACGAGGTAGCATCGTGTGGACGGATCGTGCCTGAGATTGCTGATGCGGCTTGGAGCCGTTCGGCTCCGGATGCACCAGAGAAGAGGAGGATTTTGTTGTTGCGGCCGAGAATTGCTCCCCCTTCTCTTCCACGCACCCAAGGGCGACCTGGCCCCTGCAGTGCTGTCCTCCCGCGCGATGCAGCCCTCTGCCGTTTTTAATTTAATGTTATTAAATTGCACTGGCAGTTTCCCTCGCAGCGTAAAGGCTTAATATAAACCCTGGTTCGAACCAGCGCTTCTGCAGGTTGAAGACCCTGTCCCCTGGCAGCCGGCCCCCTCCCCCCTTCGCGCTCCTGGTGTTTTGCTGGCACTGCAGCTACGCTCGGGTTTTGATGCTTGACTGGACGCAGCCAAATATCGATCGCTCTCGAAGGCCGGGTCTCTGCACCTCCCCAGCCGCTGGGAGGCAGCGACGGGGGCTGGCTGGGTGCGGGGAGCAGGGATGGGAAGGGCTCCCAGCCCGTGGATGAAATGCAGGGGCGCGCTTTCCTCCAGGCTGGGCCGGCCCCCATGGCAGGTTGCTGGCTTTGCAGGAAAGCGGCCGTGTGCTCAGACAAAGGGAGTGAGTGAGTGTGTGTGTGTGTGTGTGTGTGTGTGTGTGTACGTATATGTATGTACATGTGTGTGTACGTGCCTCCCTTTGTTCTCGTGGCCGGGCACACCGGACTCCAGTGGTCCCCCTCGAAGGTTGGCCTGCCCAGGCCGTGGGTAAGCAGGAGATCTCTGTCCCATCGCATCCTGCAGAGTAGGAGGGATAGGAGTCCGCTCCCTCCTGCCATGTTTCCTCCACGGTTTTCATGGGCACCCCAACGCCGTCCGTCCCTGCAGAGGGAGGTGTGGGTACAGCTGCTTCCCTGGGGCCGGTCCTGGCAGCTTCCCGGGGACTGAATCTGAGCAGTCTGTGCACCAGCAACACTGCCCGTCCCTCTTCCTGGCCAGCAGCGATTGCTGCTCGTATATCGATGCGCCACTCCCCAGCACTGACCCACGCTGGAGCGGAGGGACGTAATCCCAGGGCCGTGATGCGCTCGGGTGTCATTGTCCGTCCTGTGACTTGCAGGGAAACTGAGGCACAGGCTGGGAACGAAGGATTTGCCCATGGGCAGGTCAGTGGCAGAGAGAGGGAGGGGTTTAGGAGCTAATCGCTGGTCTGTGATCCTGCCGAAGCACCCCGAGGATGTTGTCGACGCTACAGCCCGCCGGTCCGGTGAGCTGCGCGGCCCCGCGCCTTGCCCCGCGGCCATCGGCTCGTGGGCTTCGGCACCGTGCTGTGCTGGGCCCCCGCCGGCCCGTTCCCGTTCCCTGACCTTGACTCTTGTCAAGGGCAGCCTGTGATTTCTTGTCATCATCCGTTTCATTGCGTTCGCCAGCACTAATCTCCATTTATCAGAGCGCTCCACGGCGATCTAATAATACACCCTGGCACCACGGACAAAAGCCAAATCTTCAGCTGCGGGCCCGTGTTAAACCCAGAGGGACGGCTGCTGCAGTCCAAAAGGCCTGGAGCTGTGGGGGGGAGACCAGAAACCCCCGCCCTGAATAGAAACCCTTAATGTCACACTTTGCACGTGAGCTCTCCCTGCTTGGCTCGGCAATAGGGGCAAAGGGTGGGACAGAATTTGATCCGACGGGGGCCGTGCGGTGTCCTGGGAGTCCGGACTCCCGGCCCCGTGGTCAGCCCGAGCCAGGCCCTGCCGGAGGGAAGGGAGCCGACGCGGACCTTGGAAGGTCGAAGCAGATTTCAGAGCCGATGCCAAAGCACGCTGTGCAGATATCCAGGTAGCAAAGCAAACGGCCATAAAAGCAGGCAGCGGCCGGGCTCTGGCAGGGCTGGAAGCGCGCGGGAAAATGTCCCGCTGTTGGAAGGCCGAGGATGGGGCTGAGAGCTAGAAGGTCCCGGGAGCCCCTCGACCCTCCCGAAGGGCCGGGCTCCTGCACACCAGAGCTGCAGGCACCTTAGAGATTGGCACCGGGGCAAATGCAGGAGTGACTCCTGGGCTGGAGACCTCCTCTGACACCATCGCCATCCGTGGCCCCAGTCGAGTCACTTCACTTCCCTGCCTGCGTTCCCTTCTTGTGCAAATGGGGAAAAGGTGGGGTTGGTCTCCCGTTGCATAGGTTGTCTGTCGGGGCAGGACCCAGCTGAGCGCCAGGGGTCTGAATCGGGAGCCCTTGTTCCCTCGGAGCTGCTTCCCTGCCCTACAGTGGAAGCTGGAGCAGAGACTGGCAGGAGCACGCCATGCTTGTGCCCTTCCTGCCAGGTGCTGAGAGAGGCATGAAGAGAGACCCCTTTTGCCATCTTTGCAGAGGGTACTCCATGGACTTGCTTCTCCCATCCCTCTGCTTCTCATTTGGCCCCGAAGCAGCGTGCTCGGTGTGGTTCTCAGTGTGCCCCGCAGATACCAGTGCCATCTGCACAGAGATAATGCTGAAATCCAGGGCAGCTGTTTCCAAGTTGGGGGCAGGACACAGACCCAGGCGAAGGGCTAAAGGTCTGTGGATGCAGCCTGCAGACCCTGCAGCCTATCGATGCTAGCGAGATTTTTGCCCCGGGCTTCTTGCAGCTTTCTGATGCCCAGCTAGTCCAAGCCCCGGCCCCTGAAAGTCAAACCCAAAAGATAAATGATGCTTCAGGGTCTTAAGATCAATAGTGTCAAAGGCCGCTAATAAATCAGGGGAGATTAAAACCCAATGACAGGCCTCGAGATGTTTGCAGAAATGAGGTCATTACGAGCGAACGGCCGCGATTAGTTATTCGGGGTGCTGCGTTCTGGCGTTACTGCCCTCCTGGCGTGTTGTACACGGGGGGGGGCGCCTGTCCCTGCGACGTGCAGAGGCATCCTGGATAATTCGTGTTTCATTATATGGATCTAAAGCGGGTCTTTGGATGGGGAGTTTGGCGAATCCTTGGCTTGGCAATGCAGGGGGCTGGCTGGATGGCTCAGGAAAGCCCTGCCGGCTCTGGGCTCCATGTCGCTGAAGTTTCCGAGGGAAAGGGCCATTCAGATGTGCTTTGAGGTGAAGGCAATTTAGCTGGGGGGCTTTCAGAGCTGGAGAGCTGGTGGGTGGAGGACAGTGCGGATGACTTGGGGCACCGTAAGCACGTCCCTTCTGCTCAGCCGGGCCCAGCGGTGCGGTCGGAGGGATGCGTCGCACAGGTGTGAGGAGCGTGCACGGACGTTAGCAGGTGGCGGGTAAGGGAGCCCAGATTCAACCTGGCCTCGATCGGTTGGTCTGAAAGGGATCGGATGAAATTCAGGTAAGGACAGGACCGAGCAGGAAGCGGCGGTCTTAAACTGCAACGAGGGGGCTGTCGAGCCTGATCTAGGAAGACCTTCCTCCGCGGTAAACACCGGAACGGATCCCCTGGCGAGGCCGGGGAGCCTCCGTCGTGGAAGCGGTGACGTGTGGCTTAGACGAGGCTTGTTGGGGGTGGTTTAGACGGGGCCGATCCTGCCCTGAGCCAGGGGGTGGACGAGGTGACCGCCTGAGGCTTCTTCCAGCCCTGTTGTGTGTTTCTGAGAGCCAGCGAGCAGGGTTATATCCCCAAGGTCCCCTGTGCACCGGGTGGGTTTGCACAGATAAAACCGCGGGCAGGATTTTCCAGTTTTCAGTAGCGCGCTGTTGTCCTCGCTGCCCTGCCCTGCCCTGCCCTGCCCTGACTGCCCGTTCAAGGGCAGCCGGGCCAGCGGTTCTGCTCCGTTCAGCTTGCAAAAGAGCACAAAGCCCGTGCGCTAGGAAATGCTGCTCCGTGGCATAGCCTAAAAGGTGGCTTTTTAGGAGTAATTCTCCATATCTGCAGGGCTAAAAGCACTACCCTACCTTGTCCTCTCCGGTTTTCACTGAAGGTCCCTTCAGAGGATCATCCCCGAGAGCTTTTGCAGCCAGCGACTGGATGAGCAGCACTTTGGGCTTTCACAGAGAGGACGTTTCTCCTGGTGCGTCTCGGGTGTTTGAGTTAATGGAGCGTAAGTGAAAGCCGGGCGCTCGGGCCGGCTGCGGGCGCAGCGGACTGGTAGCTGCAGGTCCCAGTTGCCAACCCACCCAGTTGCCAACCCACCCTTCATCCCCGGTATTTCCCTGTGATGTCAGAAGGGCCCGGCAGTTTCTCGACAGGTCCAGAGAGCGGGGAAGGGGTCACTGAGAGGCAGGGAATGAGCAACCCCGGCTTCGCTCCAAACGGCAGATGCCCCCGAGGTCGGTGACATTTGGCCTGCTGGCACCGACACGGGCACTGGCACTTCCAGGCCGTGTGCTTGCACGAGAATTTGCCATGCCTCGTGCAGCG
The DNA here is from genome assembly GCF_000455745.1 of Alligator sinensis. NCBI lineage: Eukaryota > Metazoa > Chordata > Crocodylia > Alligatoridae > Alligator > Alligator sinensis. The sequence continues at coordinate 810,474 of NW_005841986.1, forward strand.
CGGGGTGGAAGGGCCCGGTCCACAGCAGGGGCAACGGTGCTGAGTCCTGACCCTCTTGGGCCCCAGTGCCCAGGAAGGTGATTACCTTATTTTCTAGCATACAACACGCCCCCAATAAGATACGCGCCTTGTTTTTTTGAAAGGCAGAATGAAGAAGAAAAAGTAGATCTTTCCTTGAGAGCCTCGGTTGCGGGGAGGGAGAGAAAGCATCCTGCAGCCGGATCCTAGAGAGCCCGGCAGCCGTGACCGTATTTCCTCACGTATAATATGCATCTTGATTTCCAGCAGCTGAAGTTTAGGGGGAAAAGGGTTGTGTTGTGTGCCAGAAGGTACGGCATCTCCCTTCTCGGGCACGGCGAGCTCCTTTCATGCCAGGCATAATGAACCTGCAGAACTCCCTGCCCCGAGGCGTGGCGGAGGCGAATGATTTAAGAGCCCTCCAAAGAGCAGACGCTTGGAGATAACCGCGGGAGCCCGGGGGCTCAGGATTTCACTGCTTCCTCAATCTGGATTCAATCTGGCTGGAGCCCAGTACAAAGTGGGGTAACGGAAATTGGGTGCATTCAGCTTCCTTCATACTTCAAGCCTTACAGCAAACCCCGCGGGGCTGCTGTTGCCCGGCCGGCTGCGGGGGGAGGAAGTGTTCCCCATCGGAGACCGGACGACGGGCCTGCCCCGACCCGCATCCATCTGTTGGGTGCTGGCAGCTGGCCGGACTGAGGTTTGACAAAAGAGGTTTTGTCAACACGTGTCCGGGCAGAGAGGGGGATCATCCCCCGTCGCCCGTGCTGGTCTGAGCTGGGGGTGAAATTCCTTCCTGCCCCCAGATGTGCCAGCCTGAGCGGCGGGACAGGCCCCTCCAGCCAGGAGCGGCGGGGGTTTTAGGTCCCAGTGGAAGCATCGGCTCAGCCCAGTCGCCGTCCCCAGCTGTGGCACCCAGTGCCTCTGGGGAAGATGGAAACCCCCTCGACACCTGTAACCGCTGGAGGGGGCCCCACGCTGCTGCTCCTAAATCGTCCCTGCCCAATACTCGTTGCAAGCCTCCGGCCAAAGAGATCCCGCAGCTGCCCTGGGTGTCTCTTCTGCTGCTGCCTCGCTGTTTGAATAGCGAAGACATTTTTCCTGCTCCCCGATCTAAAAGTGCTTTGCTGCAGGTTCAGGGCTTTGCTACTCGCCCTGTCCTCTGCAGGGGTGGAGAAAAGGCATCCTCCTCCTTCGCGGCAGCCCTTGGGGTGCTCTGAAGGCGGCTCTCGCGTCCCCTCGTCATCGCCTTTCCTGCAAGCTGAACGTGCCGGGTTCTCCTGCCCTCTCCTCGTGTGGCTCGTCTTCTGAGCCGTTTCTCATTTTAGTTGCCGGCCTTTGGACCCTCTCTAATTTCTCCGCATCTTTTTTTTAAAGCTCAGCATGGTGCCCCAGTGAGACTGTCCCCCCACCCCAGTGAGGGACACCTGCTGCTCCTGGGGACGCAGCCCCAAACCGCCCCGGCCGTTTTGCGCGGCTGCATCGCGCTGTTGATCCGTCCAGCCAGCGTGTACTCGCGTCCGGTTAGTCTTCCCGAGGTGCAGCACCGTGCGCTTGTCTGCATGGACCTTCATCATGTTGTCTCTCGGCCGGCTTTCAAACGCTGGTCCCAGGGCGGTTATAGACTCATAGAAAATGAGGGTTGAAGGGACGTCAGGAGGTCACATCTAGTCCAACCCCTGCTCCAAGCAGGATCAACCCCAACTACATCATCCCAGCCAAGGCTTGGTCTGCCTGGGTCTTCAACACGTTCAAGGATGCAGAGACCACCACCTCTCTGGACAGCCTGGTCCAGTGCTTCACCACCCTCCTCGAAAGTTTTTCCTAATATCCAACCTCAACTTCCCTTGCTGCAGCCTGAGCCCATTGCTCCTTGTCCTGTATCTGCCCCCACTGAGAGCAGCCCAGCTCCGTCCTCTTTGCAGCCCCCCTGCAGGGAGGTGAAGGCTGCTATTCAATCCCCCTCAGTCTTCCCTTCTGCAGACTCAGTCAGCCCAGGTCCCCCAGCCTCTCCTCACCAGTCCTGTGCCCCAGCCCACAACCATTTTCACTGCCATCCACTGGACTCTCCAGTTTGTCTGCATCCTGGGTGGCCAGTCATTATCCCCATTTTACAGACAGGCATGGAAAGGGCAAGTGGCCAGCCCAAAGGCAATGCAGGGACTCGGCAGCAGAGAGGGGGACGGATCCTGCCGGTCTCTTGATGCCAGGCTGGCTGCTTTCACCTCTTGGCCGCCCCCAGAGATGGGCAGCAACAATAGCTTTCTCTCCCTTCCCACCGCACGAAACCCTCGGTGTCCCCGGGAGAGCCAGGCAGGCCTGAGGCTGCCAGGCTGGAGCTGCCCGCTCCTCTGCGCCAGGGGATACGGGGCGAGGGAGATTTCCAGGACCCGATCGCAGCTGGGGGTGCAGGCGCGACGGGGAGGCGACCGGCAGGGCCGAGCTGGGAATAAACGGAGATCTGTTTGGGCTGGAGCTCCGCTCCAGAAAGGCAGGTCGGGCCCGTCCACCCCGCCGTGGGTTTCCAAGTCCCCGCCAGCCGCGTTGCGCGGTGCCGGGACACGGTCTGGCACCGTGGCTGAGCCGGGGTTTGTTCTTCTCCCTGGCTCGTCTAGACAGGCCTCCAGAAACCCACGTCCTGCTCGGAGAGTAACGGCGGGCTCTTTTCCATTAGGAAAGGAGCCAGGAGAGGGGAGGCCTGGACAGGGTGAGGGTGGAAACGTCGCTCCCCGCGCTGCCCGTCTCGGCAAGCCTCTCGGTACAGACATGTATATTTAATGCCGATCTCTATCGCTTTGCTGTTTAAAGGGAAAAACACGCCGCAAGCTGCAACCAGCTGCTGGTTGGCAGCCTGGCTCGAACATCTGGTGTTCCCGGGCTGTTCTCGGGAGAAGGGTAATCCAGCCCGGCGCGTTCGCAGCAGCCCCCGCCGAAGCGACGGAGCCAGGCTGGTGCTGGTTTTTAAGGACGCGGCGTTTCGTACCGACGTGTCGCGGCTGAAGCGCGCGGCGTCGCCGGCAGCCCTCGCCCCCTTGCGCCCGTGGCTGTCGGGGGGGCCGGGTGCATCGCCGCAGCTCGCGGGGCGATCCCAAATGCCGCTTGCGGGGGCTGGCGCAGGGTTTTGGTTGCTGAGTCCAGTGCAACGTGAATTCCTCGGGCTTGTTGCTGTCTCTGGGTGGCTGAAGCGGCGGTTTTCTGGTACGGGCCCGCGCGTTTGCATGCTTATGGGCGGCTAGGGACCTCCGGAGAGCTGGCTATAAAAGTGAATGACGAGGCAATTAAGGCCGGAGTACCTGGTTTCCAAGAGCCTAAATCCCTTGTTGAGAAGTGACTGAGCGCTGGCTTTTCCGAAGGAATTAGGCACCTGCCTCTCCCTGCTGCCAAAAGGAGTTAGGCTCCTGCGCGCTTCACTTCCAAGGTGTCTGAGCTGGCGTGGGGGGGGTTATGAAGCCACCTCGACAGGACGGGGGCTCAGTGCTGATCTTCAACGAGGGTTGTAATCGTGATGGCTTGTGGAAGATGGGATTTAGGCGCCTGGGTCCCTTGGAGGATTGGGAGTATGGCTGCTTTGCCTGCCCTGGAAGAGGCACGGGGTCTGGACCAGCTCTGGGGATCTGGTTGCGCCGGTGCTGAGCAGGCGCACGGCTGCGTTCGAACCGGTTCAGCTCCAGCTCGGGGCAGTCGCGCTGGCCCGTGCAGCAGAAACCGCCGGGAGCAGGGGCGAAGGAGGCTCGGTGCCGCCAGTTGAACTAGATCTGGTTTATTTAAGCTGACGCGCGGTCCCTGGCGCAGACGAGGCCGGAGGCTGGAAGGACGGGCCAGACACGAGCACGTGCCCAGCACCGTCTCCTCACGGCTGCTGCGTCCAAACCGGTCTGAGGCCAGTTCCCGGCAGAGGCGCAGACTCGAGCCCCGCAGTGACTGTCCCAGGAGAGGGCTCTGATCGTCCTGATACCGAGCGGCTAGTTTCTCGGTCCCCTTCGGGGGGAAGTAGCTGAGGTGCCCAACTCCCCTTGGCTCCCAGGCAGAGCTCGACAGCCAAGTCTAACGCTTTGGGACCCCCCTCTCCCCCGACACCGCGATCCCCTGGAGGCATGGGGGTTAAGAGAGATGCCCAGGGCTGCGGGCAGCATCGGCAGCAGAGGAGAGGGGTCAGCTCTCGGGTTTCTTCCCAGCCTTCCTGGCTCTGGATTGTCATACGCAGGGAAAGGGACGTACGAAGGCAAGGTGGGGGTGTCTAAATCCCTCGGAAACCCTGCCCCTGACATTTGATCCCAGGCCTTTGTGCAAAGGATCATACCTGTGTGAGGGTGGTGGCTCTACCTCGCCCCGGCCCGGGACCTGGCTCTGTACCGGCTGCGTTTGTTCCCCTTCTCCTCTCTCCTGCGGGCCGTCGGCCTCCTGTCCCCGTGCTCTCCTCCAGGCTCTGCGCTCCCTGCTTTTGCTGGGGGGAAACAATGGTGAAAAGGTTAATCGGGAACAGACCCAGACCTGCAAGGGTCCCACCCAGCGCTCCCTCTCTCCCTCCCTCCCCGTGGCAGCCCCGGCCTGGAGACCCTCAGCGTCCAAGCACCGCGTAGAGGAACACCGGTAGAGGAAAGGCTGGCGCGTGTGATGGGAGTTGTGATCTGGCCTGGCCTGGCACCGTAGCACCCGAGGTGACGTCTCTCCCTGTGGCTGGGGGGCCGTGAGGACGGGGGCGCGGGGGTGGGTGCTGCACGGCTGCGGGGGAGTCTCTGGGCTGGACGAGGACAGGACAGCTGCTGGGGTTGGGATGTCTCCACTGGCACGGAGGTTGTAGGGGACCGTGACGCGGGGAAGAGGTTTCTGGGTCCGAGTGAGAGTCCCAGCAGCTCCAGGGTGTCTTGGGGGGAGCCTGGGGGTGGATGGGACTGCCCCTCCAGCAGCCCCTCGCCGCAGCTGCTTCCCAGGGCACGAAATAACCGAGGCGACGGTGCGATGCGCCTTTCCCCTCCACAGGAGCCAGCGGCGGGGGGCCGGGGCTGCCTTTGAGGCTGCAAAGCTACTGCTACTCCCAAAGCAGAGAGACCCAGCTGGGTACAAAATGCTCCAGCAGCTCCATATTGCCCCAGCACTTCAGGAGAGGGGCAGGTGCCAGAGCTGGGGCAGAAGGGCAGGACTCCTGGGTTCCCTTCCTCACTTGCTGGGTCGCATCCGGGCAGGCCCCGGTCCCCGGGGGCTTGGGGACGCTTAGAGCAGCAGCCAGGCTGCGAAGCCCAGCGGGGATGCACCTCTCGTCCGTGTGTCAGGAGCCCTGCACTGCTCGGTGCTGGGGGAGATTTGCCTTGAGCTCATCTGGCCCAGGCTTGCTGTCCTGCAGCGTGGAGGGTCTGAGCTCCCAACCTGCTCGGTGCTGGGCAGAGCTGCGTGGGCAGGGATTCAGCAATGCAGAGAGATGCAAGGAGGCTCCTTTGAAGCGGAGGCCTGAGCAAAGGACGAGGCTTGCAAGGGCCGAAGGCCTTGAATTGCAGACTCACCGCGGGGGGGGTGTAGCTGGGAGGAAGGGGGGCTTGGCCCAAGACCTACGTGTCTCGATAACCAGTTACTGTAAATTTATGTAAGATGAAACCCAAGCAGCAAACATTTCCTTCCTGTCTCTCTAAATGGATCGGCCTCCACTGTATCCCCAGGGGGGTTGGAGAGATGGTTAAAGAGCCCGTTCCCCTCTCCCGGGCCTGCTGGGTGTTTCGGACGGGGTGACGGAGGGGAGATGGGGAAGGTGGCACGGCGCAGGCTGGTGGGTCCCGGGCTGCGGGGCTCTGCGCAGTGATTCCCCGGGGCCGTGCGAGGCTGGCTGTGCAGCGGCAGCACCTGGGTTGTGTCTCCTCCATCCTCCAAGCGAGGCCAGGCCACGTCCTGCATGAAGGGGCTTGGGGGTCGTGGCTGCTGGCAGCACTCGGGGGTCTCCAACGTGCTCCAAGGGGGGGAGATGGCAGGAGACAAAGGTTTTCATCTCAGAGCTAAAATCAAGGTCCTGAATATTCCTCGTCACATCCAGCTCCTCTGGGCAGGGACGGGGCGTCCGTGCAGTGTCTTGCTCCAGCATCTTGTTCTGGGGCAACTTCCTGCCCTTCTGAAATCCCCTCTCTGGTTTCCGTGGGGCACCGTGCCCTTCTCTTCCCGGCATCGGGGCACCGTGCCCTTCTCTTCCTCTCACCAGCTGCTGCGGCGTGCTGGGCAGCGCTAGACGGTGACTGCGTTCCACCCCAGAGGTGGCTGCACCGCAGCAGCCAGCGAGGGGTCCCTAGGCCGATGGGCAGGAGCAGTGCGGGGGGTCTCGGGACCGGGGATCGCTGCTGTTCGGAGCCCTGGGGTTTTTAGGACACGAAGCGTTGTGTTTGGTCTGTGGGGGAAGCTGGAAAGCAGGACAGGTGAAAGGGAGGTGGTCCAGCCTCCGGGATCGGTCACACGTGTGTGTGTCTGTGTACATTTGTATGTATGGATGAGCATGTGCATGTGCGTGTGCATTTGTGTGTATAGATGCATGTGTGTGGGCATTTATGCGTCAGCATTTGTACGGGGGTATATGTGTGTATGTATACAACGTGTGTGTGTGTGTGTGTGAATGGGTGGGGGGGTGTATGCATGTCCATAGGGGGAGTGTGTGGGTGCATGTGTGTGCATGCGCACACTTGTGTGTATGGATGTATGTGTGCATCTGTGCATGGATGAGTCTATGTAGGGGTGTGTGGGGGGAATTTGTGTTTAGCATTTGTATGGGAGGGGGTGGATATGGGGGTGTCTGTGCATGTACACATAGGTGTGTGTATGCATGTTTTTGGGGTGTTATGGATACGTGTATGTGTGTGCACGCATGCATGTGTGTGTATGGATGAGTGTGTGTGTGTGCATCTGTGAGTATGGATGAGTATATGTGTGTGGGTGTTTGTTAGCATTTGTATGGGGGGTGTATGCGTGTCTGGGAGCGTTTGTGTGCATGTACGCATGCGTACGGGGGTGTGCATGCATGTTCTTATGGGGCTGTGTGTATGCATGTGTGTACACGTCCATGTGGGAGTGTGTATGTGCATGCACGTGTACGTCTCAGTGTAGATACATTTGTACGCAGGCCTGCGTGTTTGTGTGTGTGTATGAGTAGGCGTGTATACGCGTGTGCATATCGCATACAGCGCCCCCGGTTTCCACCGGTTGTAGGGACTGTCCCTCCAGTCCCGGTCCGTGTGGGTTGTGGGGGAGCCGCAGCAGCCCCCGCAGGACACCAGCCCTGGGGCCCAGCTCCGTTCCCCGGGGGGCTGGAGCGGGCAGCTGCCAGCCCGGCCCTGTCTGCTTGGCCTGCACCTTCGCCGTCTTTCCAGTTGTCCCGGGGCCGGCCCCAGGTAGCCGAGATAAGGACGCGCAGATCTGCGGGGGTTCGAATACCCATAGAGGCCGGTTCCTCCTTCAGCCTTCTGATGGCGTCTCCGCCGGCTCCCACGTGGGCACCGACGTGCTCTTATTTAGCCTGGACAGGAGAAGCGTGAGCGGAGAGTTGATCACGGTCTTCAAATCCTCGGCGTGCCGCAACACAGAGGTTGGAGACGGGCTTTTTCTCATGGCCGTAGGGACAGGACTAGGGGCAACGGCCTCAAGCTGCGGCAGGGGAAACTGAGGCTGGGAACGGGGAGGAACGTCCCGACTCTGAGGGTGGTCAGACGCTGGAGCAGGCTCCTCGAGAGGTGGTGGCGTCTCCGTCCTTGGAGGTTTTCCAGAGGCGCTTGGCTGGGAGGGTTTAGTCGGGGATGATGCTGCCTCGAGCAGGGGCTGGACCAGATGCCCGCATCCAGCCAGGCGTCCCTGGATCGTGGTCAGCGTGGTCCTAACGGAGACCGGCTTCTGACCCCCTTCTCTGGACTGGCTTTCCTAGCCCCTCCACCGGTTCACTGCTTTGTTTCTCCCTTTTGGTCCCTTCCACCCCTTACCATTTGCCTCTCCCAGCGGTTACCCCTCCTTCCCTTGCCCTATCCTTTGCATTGCAATGGTTTTGCTCCTTGCTGTTTCGTACCGTCTCTGGTCATAGATGGGAAGGGAGCTCATCGGGTCCAGCCCCGCCACATCACGCCTCTGAATGAGTTAGTCTCCAAGGTGTCCCACCCTGCCCTGCTGTAGGTTTACCCACTCCCCGTTCTGCCTGCCATATTGTTCTGATTAGACCTTGAGCCTTGTTTTCCTTCAGAAGAACCATAAAATTTGCACTCGACTGACACCTGAGATCAAACGCTAATCGGGCCCTCGGCAGCCCTGGTTTTCGCCCTGGCGGTATTTTTGTGCGCGCCATAACAACGCCGACGACAGCACGCTTTCGGGGCTGTATTTATTGGAGTGTTTTGACTGCTTTTAACCCTTGGGGCCCGTGCCTTGCGTGTCTGATTCTCCTGGGGGTTTTGCAAAGGCAGTCGCGGCTTAAGGTCGTTCCCGACTTCTATTCGGGGGAAGAAGCTGTTTTGTGTGAAATGTGGGTTCGGCTTCTGTGCGGGGGGTGATTTATAACTGGAGCGATACGGTAACAGAGAGAGGGGTCCCTGTCCTGGGGGGCTGCCAAGCCCCCAGACAGCAGGGGCTGGAGCCCCCAGGCCCAGCACGAGGATTCGGAGCAGGGCAAGAAGCTGGGCGGTGTGTCAGGGGAGTGTGTGCGGGACATCGTGCTCCGGAGATGCACAGAGCAGGCAAAGGAGCGTGACGAGAAGCTGGGCGGTGTGTCAGGGGAGTGTGCACGGGACATCGTGCTCTGGAGATGCACAGAGCAGGCAAAGGAGCGTGACAAGCATGGGGAGCTGCTCTCCGGGGTGGGGTTGCGGTCGATTCGCCAAGTGCACGGGCAGTGACGGTGGGTTTCCGAGCAGCCGAGGGCGGGAGGAGCGAGGCAGGCCGGGCAGAAACCCCGGGTGCGAGCCAGGATGGCAGGAGGATGTGGCCGAGCTGGGAGACTACCTGCGGGACCTGGGAGGCCGTAACCCGGGGGGAACCTCCTGGGTCATCCAGCCTCTTACCCAGACACATGCACACGCGCATCTGGGAGCTGCCCGCGGGGACCCACGGTGCACACGCCTCCTCGACGGAGCGTTTGCAGGGGTCTCTCGACCCACCACCGTTCCTTCAAGGGGCGGGACCTGGGAGGCCGTAACCCGGGGGGAACCTCCTGGATCATCCAGCCTCTTACCCAGACACACACAGACACATGCACACGCGCATCTGGGAGCTGCCCGCGGGGACCTACGGTGCACACGCCTCCTCGACGGAGCATTTGCAGGGGTCTCTCGACCCACCACCGTTCCCTCAAGGGGTAAACAGCAAAGGTCCCTGACATGACCGCGCTCGCAGAAATGTCCTGGGTCTTCCCCCAGTTTTGCCGGCAATAGCCGTGTTGGGATCTCGCCTCTGCCGTCCTTTGCTCCCCTTCATCCTCTTCCCTCCAAACTTCCCTTCGCTCCCTGATCCCGTGGCAGAGCCTCCGAGGAACCGGCCCTTAAGCCGTTGCTTGCGTTGCGCCCATTGCAGCTCCCTTTGGTCGGTCTAGTGGAACAGGCTGACCTGGAGCTGCTAGTGCTGCCGTGCGGGGCCTGGGCGGTGATGGGATGCAGTCTAGGCACGGATTCATTCGTCCTTTATTAATTAACCCATAAGATCATTTTGCAGCCCCTCTCTGCCCATTAGGCCGCTACGGTTGGGGACTGTGCATGGAGAAGACAAGAGCATCAGTAGGTCTCCAGCCTCACATGCTCCTGGTACCCGTTGCCCAGCACCGGCAAGGAGAGACTCAGCCCATTTGCCGTGCTGGATGGTCACGAGGGCTGTGCGAAGACTCGGGGCAGCGTCCCCTCGCTAGCGACCTTCTTGGGTGCCGGCACGGCAGGGGCAGGTTTAAATCACATTAATATTCTCTTTTGTCTCGTGTGAAAAGACAATTCCTGACCTTGGAAGGAGAGCCAGGAGCGCAGAGGTGCTCAGGCTTCAGGGAAATGCCCGTGGAAGAAGCTGCTCTCTGGTTTTCCCCGTTTCAAGGTCAGACAAGAAGCGCAGGACTGCCCTGCGAGGCTGGGGAGAATCGCTGTTTGGACAGTGCGGCCTGTAGGTTCAGATAGATGTGACTGGGAAGGACTGGGATGTACTGGTTTTCTGCAGTCCCCAGGAGGACTCAGTCCCTGCTGCAGAGAAAGGGCGATGTCGCTCCTCCGTGCGGGTAAGGTGCCTTGCATCCACGCTCCTTGCTCATACCATGCGCTGGTATGGTAAGTCCCTTCCTGGTGGGACCTCCAGCCAGTCATGGTCACCAGTCCAATTGCCACAATCACTACGTGGACTTGCATGTCACAAGATTAAACTGGTGGCTGCTGTGACCTCCTCCTCCGCGCCGCCGTTGTGGAGCCCGAGGGCTGGGAACGTAGCTCTTTGGAGACGGCTCACGTGACTCCAGGAGCTGGGACTTGGAAGAAAAACGGTAGCGAAGGAGACTGGTGCTGGGTGGAGACTCCCCCGCTGTATATTCCAGGCCTGGGCAAGTCACTTCCCCCTCTCTGTGCCTCAGTTTCCCTCTCCCGCACTTCATGGTGTCCCTTGAGGTGCCTTGCTGCACAGGCCGGGAACTTGCGTGCTGCATCTGTGCAGTGCCTGGCGCTGGACGGCCCTTATTCCAGCTGCAGCCTCCTCGTGCCACCCTTTGCTGCCCGCGTGGGTGTGTGTGCACCACACCCTGTGCACGCCAGCTCATTGCAGCCGTGCAAGGAGCCTCCCTGCTGCTGCTGAGCCGTTCCCCTGCAGCTGCAGCACGTGGGTGGGGGGCATGCAGGCTCCTCTCTCTCAGTGGTCACGAACCCTGTTTATTACTCATCCCACGCTCGGGGCTGTACAAACACAGTGCCGAAAACAGCCTTGGCCCCACAAAACCGGCTTGCACCGAGATCATCTATGAATCATTAAAAGCAAACCGCCAATGGCTTCCTTCATAGATTCATAGATGTTAGGGTCGGAAGGGACCTCAATAGATCATGGAGTCCGACCCCCTGCATAGGCAGAAAAGAGTGCTGGGTCTAGATGACCCCAGCTAGATGTCTATCTAACCTCCTCTTGAAGACCCCCAGGGTAGGGGAGAGCACCACCTCCCTTGGGAGCCCGTTCCAGACCTTGGCCACTCGAACTGTGAAGAAGTTCCTCCTAATGTCCAGTCTGAATCTGCTCTCTGCTAGCTTGTGGCCATTATTTCTTGTAACCCCCGGGGGCGCCTCGGTGAATAAATACTCACCAATTCCCTTCTGTGCCCCCGTGATGAACTTATAGGCAGCCACAAGGTCGCCTCTCAACCTTCTCTTGCGGAGGCTGAAAAGGTCCAGTTTCTCTAGTCT
>NW_005841986.1:822310-832229 GCF_000455745.1 Alligator sinensis
TTAAAGAGTATCGGTCCAAGGACCGAGCCCTGCGGGACCCCACTGCCCACACCCTTCCAGGTCGAAGCCGACCCATCCACCACAACTCTTTGGGTGCGACCCTGTAGCCAATTCGCCACCCACTGGACTGTGTAGTCATCCACGTCACAGCCTCTTAACTTGTTCACCAGTATGGGGTGGGATACCGTATCGAAGGCCTTCCTGAAGTCTAAGTATACGACATCCACCCCTCCTCCTGTGTCCAGGCATTTCGTAACCTGGTCATAAAAAGAGACCTTCCTTCCTTCCTTCCTTCCCTGTTCGCACCTGACACTAGCCACATCGTGGGTCCTGCACAGAGGTTGGACTCAGGGCTGGTTCGACCGCTCTGGAGGGCCCGGCCCTTCCTGGGCCCGATGTCTCCACGCCTTCAGGCGGCTCGTGGTGCCCTGGGCCTGTCAGCAAAACAGCCGAGCGCCAAACGTCCGCTCCTGATGGAAGTCGGAGGCAACGGCCTTTCCCTGCAGCGTAGTTAATCCCGGCAGCCCTCCTCCCCTTCCCTGCTTAACCCGGGAATTAATAACTTGATTCTCCATCCCTGAGTGGGGGTTTAGAAGAGCAATAATCCCCTCCAAATTGGGCTTTGCTGCTGTTCCCCTTCTGGCCCCCGTCGCCAACATCTCACCTCTCTGCACTGCTTCCTTTCCTGGCCTGGTCGTTCCCACCTGTGCCCCTCCTGTCCTGGTGCCTGGCCTTTTCTGAGGGCGTCCATGTGGAGGGGATGGAGGGCAGCCGTCTGCAGGTCCCATCCCAGCCGTGCTCCCCTCACCTCCTGCCGGGAGCGACCAGAGCCAAGCAGCCGACTCGGGCGGTGGGGGGCATTTCTGCATCCGTGTTGATTCTCGGTGCGTTTCGTGGGGCCCGGGAGCCTTCTCCGTCTGGAGATGACGGGAGATTGGCCCTCTCGGGGAGTAGTGGGGTTGGCGGTTGTGTCCGACGCCCTCTTTTTTTTTTGCTGTGAAACCGCATGGGGCTGGCGCGGTTCTGCGTAGCCCCGTTGGCTGGATGCACCCGATGGGGCAAGGCTTGCTGGGGCCTGTGCGCTGCATGTCTTCTTCAGTCCCTGGGTGTGTTTCCACTGTGCTGACCCTCGGTGAAGCCGGACGGGAGAGTGGAGGGGCTCAGACGCGCTCCCCAGCCCTGCCACTGCCTTGGTGTGAGACCTTGGGCACCTCATATTCTGAACAGGGAATTGGGATTTCCACGAGGCTGTAGTAGCAAGAGCAGTGCCTAGTAGCACCCCAGGGGTTGTGAATGGGGAGGGAACGTGGGCCTGGCGGCAGTGGGCATCTCTCGAGCTGTTCTCTTTGCTGGCGGCAGTAGTAGGCTTTTATCTTTACCCAAATGCAAGCTCGGTAAATGCCTGGCTGGTATTCCTACCCCGCAGCTGGCTGCCTAGACCCAAGCCCCGTGCCCAGATGCCGTGCAGATGGGCTGAGCGTGAGCGGGGGGAAAGCACTAGCGTCTGTCATTGTCAGCCCCGTCTGCCTGTTCCGGTCGTTGTGGGAAAGGGGGTCCTGTGGAAATGGGGGCAGCCCTGCAGTTGTCTGAAGGCAGGGCGAGTCGGAGGGAGCAACTGGGTGACGGGGGCATGAATTTGGGGTCCTGCATCCTCCCGGCTGTCTGAGCGCCCAGATCTGCTCCTGGGCATTTGGAGCCGCAGCCCAGCCAGACCCAGGGAGCTCCGGCCCTGAGACGACCGCCTGGGGACAGGGCTGTGAAGCAGCACCTTCAGAGCGAACAGGGGCTGAAGCCCTCCCTGGGCCAGACCCCACCAGCCGGGCCCTGGGCTCAGAGAGGGGACCAGCCCCATGGGATCTCCTGGCAGCTTGGGGTCTCGCCTGCCTTGGCTGTTTTTTGCGGGTTTTTTTAATAGATTCCCACCCCCCACCAAGCTGTCCCTCTGCCCCTGCCCCATCCCGTGTGGCCTGATGGTCCCTGACCCCCGCCCGCCCCTCCTGTCTTGCAGAAGATGCTGATGAAGCAGCAGGACCGGCTGGAGGAGCGGGAGCAGGACATCGAGGAGCAGCTCTACAAGCTGGAGTCCGACAAGCGGCTGGTCGAGGTAGGCGGTGCTGGGTTGTTGCCCGGGGCTCAGGTGTTGGCAGCGGGGCCGGGCTGTTGCTGGGCTGGTACCTCTCACGTGCCGGTGCTCCAGTACTTCAGGGGGCAAGGGAGCGGGGGCTGTTTGGTATGAGAGGTTGTGGCCGGACCTGGGTTTCCCAGCCACATCCTGGGTGGTCCAAAGGCTCCCACCATGTCTGCTAGGATCATGAAGCCTCCCTGGCAGAGGAAGGGGTGCGGGGGTGGGTGCACTGTGACCTGAGGATGTCTACAACACCCAGGAGCTGGGAGATCCAGGAAGATGGGCATCGGGAAGGGGAGATGCACCTCTGCACGGTGGAGCTGGGTGACCGGGTGCAGAAGCAGCCCCGTGGATCCAGTGAGATCCACCCAGACCCAGGGAGATCCGTTCTCCCTGCAGAGCCTCCATGCCGGCTGGACTGCGCAGGGAAGGGGGGGATTGCAGCAAGTATGGACATCCCCGTGCTGGCCTGGCCCAGCTAGCCCCAGCCACAGTGCCAGGGACATAAGGACCTTGGCTCCGACTCTGGGTCAAAGTCCTCTCCATTGCTGTTGCTCCCCTGTGAGCTGGACCAAGCCAGTGCAGGCTCGTGGCCGGCAATGCCTTCCTTCTACGAAGCAGACACTTTTGCTAGGGCTCAACCCAGGAGTCCTGGCGCCGAGGGGCAAGGCTGGCTTCTACCAGCATCCTCACTGGCAAATAAATAGAGAGAAAAGCCAAGGGGCTGGGTGGGGGCAGAGCCAGGAGTGCTGCAGGGCGTGGGGAGGCGGGCAGGCAGGGCCTGGCAGTGCTGACCCTGGCATCCCCGCAGGAGAAGGTGAGCCAGCTGAAGGACGAGGTGCGCCTGCAGTACGAGAAGATGCACCAGATCCTGGACGAGGACCTGCGCAAGACCATGGAGATCCTGGACAAGGCCCAGGCCAAGTTCTGCACCGAGAACGCGGCCCAGGTGCTGCACCTCAACGAGCGCATGCAGGAGGCCAAGAAGCTGCTCAGCTCCGTCCAGGTCATGTTCGACAAGACCGAGGACATCAACTTTATGAAGGTGAGGCCGGGTGGGCGCTGGGCCGTGCATGCAGGAGGGATGGGGCAGCGGGTGCAGGGTGGGTGGGAGCTGCTTCGGTGCCATGGGGGTCCCGGCTGTGCGCGCTCCTGGTCTGGGTCCCTGGTGTCTGCTGGACTTGGACCTCTTCTGTGACGGCGTGAGCAGAGCCATGGGGCTCTGGAGGGGGGTTGCCGCTCTCCCCAGGACCCTGGACTCTCGCTGGGGCGGTGAGTGACGGGGTGGGCAAGGGGCTGGCACCAGTGCCACGGTGGCCCCTTCAGCTTGCAGCTCCTCACCCCAAGCTCAGGGGCCAGGAGGCAACATCCACCCTTCCCTCGGTGGATCATCCCCCTTGCTCCCAGGGCTGCCAAAGCGATTGGGCTGGGAGACATGGGGGCCAGAGGTCTCTGGGGTGTCGGGAGGGTCGTGCGTGGGTTCTTGCTCGGGATGGACGGGCTGCTGCGCTGTCCAGGGGCAGGTTTGTGGGGGCAAAACCACACAGGGGGACATGCAGCATCTGAGAGCCCCCCTAGCCGGTGGTCCGGGCTCCAGGAAAGGGGAAGAAGTCCTGCCCCCAGGACTCGGCTGGGGGCTGCTAACAGTGTTTCTCTCTTCCCTCCTAGAACACCAAGTCCGTGAAAATCTTAATGGACAGGTAAGTCCGTGTCCTTCCAGAGAAGGCAGTGGGGGGGATGCTGTTCCCTGTACTTGCTGTGTGCGCTGGGGCCGGGCACTTGTCCCCTCTGTGCCTCAGTTTCCCTCGGGGGCCCTTAGAGCGGTGCCAGGCGTGGGCAGCTCTAACAGGAGGTGGGGCGGGGTCTGCCTTGGGCTCAGCGCGGAGGTGATGCGGCCTGTGTCTCCCATCCTGGCCTTTCCTATGTGGGGTCAGGGCGGCCAGTTTCCCCCGGTGCCTTGGGGTGACCTTTGTGGGGGCACTTCCCAGCTCCCGGGGAGCTCAGAGCGGGGTGGGCTGAGGAGGAGAGCAGAGAGTGAGGGGAAGGGGGTGCTGATGGGATGGAGAGTGTCCCGCCTGGGACGTGCCGGCTCCACCCGTGCCTGCAATGGCCAGAGAGCCAGGGGCATCCAGCGTCCGGCCGACCCAGGAGGTGGGAAGGGGCTTGGAGAGCTTGAGTGACCCCCTGTTTCTCCCCGCATCTTGGTACCTGTCCCTGAAGGACTCAGAACTGCACGGGTGGGAGCCTTCCCCCCCCCAAGATCGGCCACCTCAACTCCAAGCTCTTCCTGAACGAGATCGCCAAGAAGGAGAAGCAGCTGAGGAAACTGCTGGAGGGTGAGTGGCTCCCCCTTGCCCCTGCGCGGGCAGCCCCCTCCCTCGCTGGGGCCCGATACAGGCCGGTTCTCCCGCTCCAGCACCTCCCTGATACCTCCCGTCGCTCCGGATTGGCGCCGGTGGCGCAGGGCTGGGGTTTGGCTCCGGGCTCTGGTCTGCCCAGGCTGGCCAAGCGGCTCTCCCTGCATCACCAGGGTGCTAAAGACGAGCCGCTTCCAGCGCTGAAACCTCAGACTTGACCGGGACCAGAAGTCTCGCGTTGAGCGTGGTGGAAGGGGGTCCGTGGAGGTTGGATGGCATCGGGGCTGGACATGCTGTCCGAGCGGCTGCTCCTCGCCCGTCGACCCCCGGTGCTGTCTGACCAGGCCGCGTGCGCGTCTCTCTCTTTCTCGCGCAGGTCCCTTCAGCACGCCGGTCCCCTTCCTGCAGAGCATCCCCATGTACCCCTGCAGCGTCAGCACCTCCGGCGCGGAGAAACGCAAGCACTCCACGGCCTTCCCGGAAGGCAGCTTCCTCGAGCCATCGTCCGGAGCGGTCGCGAGCCAGTACATGACCCAAGGGGCTTCGGCTGGCGAGGGCCAATCCGCACAACCCATGGTGCCTTGTAGCTCCACACAGCACATCGTCGGACTTCCCAGCGGCCCCCAGCCCGTCCACTCCGGGTCCGTGTTCAACCCCTCCCACTATCCCAATAGCACATCATCTCAGCAGTCTGTGCTCTCCCAGTACGGCGGGCGCAAAATCCTCGTCTGCTCTGTGGACAACTGTTACTGTTCCTCGGTGTCCAACCACAGCGGGCACCAGCCCTACCCTCGGTCGGGCCACTTCCCCTGGACAGTCTCCTCGCAGGAATACTCCCACCCGCTGCCCCCCGCCCCGACTGTCCCCCAGTCGCTCCCGGGACTTGCCGTGAGGGAGTGGATTGACGCCTCCCAGCAGCACGGACGCCAGGATTTCTATAGAGTCTACGGTCAGCCTTCTGCCAAACACTATGTCACCAGTTAACCATCGCACTGGCCACGGAGTCGGGCTCGTCATGCGTTCGGAGATCAACGCCCCGTTCTTTTATTTCTCGCTTTCTTTTTCTTTCATTCTCTCCTTCCTTTTGAAAATCCAATCTGGTCTCCTCCTCCCCGCTGCCGCCACCAGGACTGGTCTCTCGGCGCCTTTTGCTTTGGAACCGTCGTTTTTAATTTAATTTTGCAAACCTTCCTCCCCCCTTTTGCTGGGTCACGCCTGCTTCGTTTGGGGTTGCTAAGCCTAAAAAAAAAAAAAAAAAAAAAAAAAAAAAAAAAAAAAAAAAAAAAAGGACGACCAGATCCTTCGCCATTTCCACGTCTCTGAGTTCTCCACGGCTTGGTTCGCTTTTCTTTTCCTTTCCCTTTTTTTAAGAAAAAAAAGAAAATCTCTCGTATTCCATAAGAACCGATCCTTGTAGATTTGGGGTTTGGTTTTGTTTGTTTTTTTTTTTTAAAAAAGGCTGATTTTATTTTTTTTTTGGTGTTAAAAGGCCACTTCTCCTGCCTATGGGTGATTTTTTTTTTTCCCCTCTCTCTCTCCCCCGCTCTCTCCTTCCTTTTCTTTCGGAGATTTGTAAATACACAATGGCAGGAAATTTAATGCACAAGAGAATTAAAAAAAAGACAAAAAAGACAAAAAAAGGGAAAAGCAACTTGGGGGAAAAAAAAAACCCACACAAAAAAACAAAAAAACCCCACAAAACAAATAAATAAATTCTGTTTTAGTTTCCGGGAGGGTGGAGACCGCGCGGCCGCGGCGGGCACGCCCCTTCCTGCGTATCGCTGATGCAATTTCCTGTAACAAGCACTTTGTATAAAACAAAAAGTGGACTTCCTGCTCTGAGGCACAGGTATTTATTCTGTAACCAATTTTAGAACACGGGGGGGGGGGGGAAAAAAAAAAAAAAAAACAAAAAAACAAAAAAAAAAACCCAACAAAAATATTCAAATAAATGTGATCACTTAGTGCAAACGCTTCGCTGTGCTGCGGCTCTGGTCCCGGGTGCGGGCCCGCCAGGCGCTGGACTTGGTTGGAAAACGGACCGTTTTCACGTGTGCGTTTATATGTGCATATGTATTCGGGTGTCGGCAGCAGTCTGAGGAGCCCGGGTCAGCCGTGTTGGGCCCGTGGCCTCGGGAGATGTGGCCGGTGTCAATCGGGGCCCCTCCTGCCTGCCTGGAGCTAGTCGACGTCTCGGCTTTGCACGGCCCCAGCACGTGGGAGGATGCAGGAGAGGCTGGGAATAGTCGTGGTCGCTGCCACGGGCGAGAGCTTCCACCCCGGCCTGGCTGGTGGGCGCGTCGTCCTTGTGCCCCGAGTCCAGCCCTGCAGGGCCCAGGAGCAGAAAGGGAGGCCGAGAGCTGCTGGGGTGCAGTGCACAGCTGCCCATCGGTGCGGGTATGCGCACACGTGTGTGCACCGCCACAGAGCCGTGGCGCACCAGCAGGAGCACGGGGCAGAGCAAGACCCAGCAGCAGCGTGTGCATGATCCAGGTCGGCCGGCAGGACTGGGGCTTAGCTCTGCGGAGAGCTGCGAGCCCAGCTTACTCCGCTTGCTCCTGCTCGGCTCCATGGGCAGTGCTGGCGTCTCCCCGTGGCAGCCGGAGTCAGTGTTTTTCCTCTGGAGTTTCCCCGCACCCATGGCCCTGCTCCTCTCCCAGCACGGAGCCCCCCTCCCCACCAACACGTTGTGCATAGCTGTGGGTTTGCCACAATAGCCCTTTCCCCAAGTTGCACTGGGGGAAACTGAGGCATGGGGCATGAGTGGCCTACCCCGAGCTCTGACCGTTCTGGGGCCAGGCACGTGTTCCCTTTTGGTGTATATGGGCTGGCTGGGGCAGGGTGTTGGCTCTGCTGCTCCAGCCGGGTCTGGGCACTCAGAAGGCAAGAACCCCCAGTGCAAACCAGTCTGAGCAAGGGGGGGGGGAAATTCCTTCCTGCCCCAGTGCAGCATTAGTCTAAGCCTGAGTGTGGGGACAAGACCCCCCAGCTAGGACCCTGCGGGGTTGGTCCCAGCAGGAGCATTGGCACAGCCCCAGCCCCAGCCCCAGCCTGGGCTGCACCAGCACCTCAGGGGGAGGCCTGTTCCCCGCCTGGGATGTCCCGGGGTCCCAGGCTGGGCATCCTGTGGGGTTTGTTCTGTCAGTCCTTCGAGGTCCCGGCTGCCCCTGTGGGCCACCTCCCCTATGCTACTCCAGCAGGATTTCCCAGGGCAGCCCTCAGTGCATCCTGGCCATGTCCCTGCCCAGGGACCCCCCCTTGGCTACAGCCCCCACTCCTGTGGAAGCCCTGGGTCAGCCAGAGCCGGACATCTGTCTTCAGCCTTAATGACAGCGATCGTGGCCCAGCCACGCTCGCGCCTGGCCCCCAGGTTCCCCCACCACAGCCCTCAGCAGCACTGAGCTCCTCTCAGGATGGGGCCCCACCTCTGAGCAGGTACCTCCCTTGCTCACCCACCCACCCTCACTCCCACCACCTAGTGCCCAGCTGCAGGGCCCTTCCCAGCTGCATGTATCCAGCTTTGGCTCCGCCTCCTTTCCAAGCCCCACCTCCCAGGCATGCTCAGTGGAGTCTCAGCAGCTTTAAAGGGAGCTCAGTCTGCCTGCTATCTCTGCTGTGCAGGGGAAGGAAGATGCTTGGCCTGGACCATCGCTTGCACCTGGTGCCAAGGGAGCCTCCTTCGTCCGTGCTATGATTTACGGTACTGACCCAGGCCAAGCAGGGGGGCAGGCTGCTCTGCTAGCTCCAGCTTATCCCAGGCATGGCCGGTGTGTTGCACCAGTGCCCTGCGTGATACGGGCAGCCTCTGTGTGTGGCATGTGGCAGATCAGGGAGGGAACAGGGAGCACGGTGGCAGGTACAGCTGGGAGCAGAAAGCAGAGCAACGAATCAGGCCGGGAGAAAAAAAGGCAGAGCAGCATATGGGGCATGGAGCAGAAAGCAGAGCAGCAGATCAGACCAGGAGCACAAGGTCAGAAGTAGAAAGCAGATGGGCAGGGAGCAGAAGGCAGAGCAGCAGATGGGGCAGGGAGCCCAGGCGAAGAAAAAGCAAACAGAGTGGCAGACCTGGGGTGGAACAGGGGGCAGGGAGCAGAGAGCAGAGCAGCGGATCGGGCAGGGGAAGAGGATCAGAGCGGCGGTTGGCCTCCGCTGGGTCGCACACAACATCGCTGCTGACACTTGGGTTACCGAGCCTGTCGGCCCCAGGCAGGAGAAATGGGGATGCGGAGGGAAGGGGCTCCTCCCGGCCCCCGCTCCTGCGGCAAGCATGGCCCCGGGGCTGGTGTCCGCTCCAGTCTCGCTCGCGCATCGGGTCCACGCGTGACTCGTGGCCTGGGCTCCTGGTTACAGACCTCGGGATGTGGCTTAGCCAAGCTGGGGCCCCCGGGGGAAAGCTTGCCGCAGGGCATGCGGGTTTGCAGCTGCCCCGGGTTGGTGGTGGGGAGCTACTGAGACCCCCAAAGACCATCCCAGCCAGGTGACTGCAGGGAAACGCCTCCCTACCCCCCAGCCCAGCCCCAGGGAGGTGTTGCCCAGCCTCTCCTGGTGCCCAGGCTGCTCCCGGGGGGTGCCCTAGTGTAGCCGAGACTCCGCGCCTCTCTGGAGAGGTGCTCAGGGCACGTCCCTCTGGCTCTGCGCTGAGACCAGCTCGAGGTCCTCGGGTGAAGGGAAGCCTGACCGGCCCAGGCTGAGCCGGCCTGGGGGCAGGAAGGGATCTTCTCCGATGCCCAGATCGGTACGGACTTTGCAGGGTTGCGTTCCTCCTGGCTGTCTATGAACAACCTTTGCAGCGGCAGGGCATGGGGGCTGCGGCGTTCCCAGGGGCAGGGTCGGGAGCGATGTCTCGCGTGGTATCGGGGCTGACTGTACGGGGAATGTAGGCGCTGGGCTGATCCTGCCTCCTGGGCGAGACGGCTCCAGGATCCCAATTTACCCCTCCAACCTTCTCCCCAGGTGCGGCAGGCTGCGAGCCCGGCTGGGACGTGACCGGCTGAGGGGTAAGTCGGGGGCTTCCTCCCCATGCCTGCGACCCGTCGGCTCTCGGGGGCTTTCCCTCCGGTCTCCGAGTCTGGCGCCCTGCAGGGGACGGCATCCGTGCCACAGGCAAGTCTCTCGCGGAGGTTTGGGGCACGACCGGGGCAGGGTCCGTCTCTGCTCTCCCGGGTGACCCTGTCTGTACGGCCCGCTACGCTATCGGCATCTTTTGCAGTCGTATTATCCCATTGGCTCCAAGGAGCACCCTCCTCTCCCCAAAAGCTGCATCCCGATTCTGGAGGAGAAGGCATTTCCAGACAGTTTTGCTCGTTTCCATCTTGTGCTGAGCCTCCACCACGACTTCCCAGGGTGCCGGCGGGAAGGGTGAGACTCGGGGAAGCCTGACATCTAATTGATGGGGGGGCAGGGGGACGATGGGGGGCTAGAAACAGCCCGTCCATGA
>NW_005841986.1:832239-835610 GCF_000455745.1 Alligator sinensis
CCCGCCAAAGCCGGTGCTTGCTGAAGGACACGCGGCTGGGTGGGAGACGGAGCTGGGGGAAGACTGATGAAGAACATCTGGATCTGGGCGCAAACATCTGGAGACCCGGGACGGGCGGGAGGGCAGAGTCTCCAGTAACGACAGTGGTTTCGGTAGCGTTTTTGCTTGGTGTCATCGGTAGCTCGTGGGGCCCGTTTACAGCGGTTGGTGCCCCCATCATTGGGGCCCGAGCCCCGGTGAGATGAAGTCTCAACTTCCCCCTGGAGGGTTGAGGCCAAACGCAATGTGCAGGAGGGGAGAAACGGGGCCCGCGGTGTTGGTTTGGGATGCCGACTGTAACCTGGGGCCCGTGGCCCAGTCGAAATTGCTGGACCAAGCTGCGGAGGGATGAGACTCCCCCGCTCCCAGGACTTCCTTCCCCTACCTGCCCTAACCCGGGCACCCTGCAAAGCTCCGCGTTGTTCTCTGGCATTTGGAAATGAAAGTGGGGCGATAAAGTCTCCTAACAGCGGAGAGTAGCTAGGAAGGGGAATGGATTTGGGGGCCTGAAGCCACGCGGCTCAGCGGGGGGGTGATGACAGCCCGGGGCCGTGTCCTTCACTGCTGTCAAGGGCTCGCGGGCCCGGCGCGCGGCGCCTTTTTTTAGCGTTTGCATAAATCTAAATAAATAAACAATCAGCGCAGAGATGGGGGGGCGGGGGGGATACAGTCGCTCGTAGGCCTGATTTGGGTTCGACTCGCAGATGTTTGCCAGGAGATCAGATCTCCACGTTCGTTATTTGTCCCCTTTCCCGCACGGCGACTCTTCTGATTTTTTGAGCTGCGCCATCTGCTTCCCGACGGTGCCCCCGTTGGGCGATTGCCCCAGGATCTCGGCTTGGATTAACCGACGCAAAAGATGCGTTTAGCAATAGACACCGTTCGGGGCTTTTAAGCCCATCTGATGGTACCGAGGGGTCCAGCTCCCGACCGCTGGGACCTGCCAGCACTTGCTTTTCAACGCTTTGATGATGGCTCCTCGACGCGGGAATTACTGGGTGTAAATCTATGATCTGGGTTGTGACGGACGTGGTGCTGGGCCTGGTCTGGGGGTATCTGGGAGGCCTGGGAAAGTCCCAACTCTTCCTTTTCAACTCTTCTCTCCTGAAAATGAAGCACGGCGCTTAAATGCGATGGGAAGTATATTTAGATGTCATCAACTTCAGTACGGCACATCCACCTTATAAATATGGAAGCCCATCTTGGGGAGCTGTTTAAGGCGCCTCATCAGCTCCTGGAAAATATGCAGCAGTATTAATTAGCTGGGATTTGGGTCTGATCTCATGATGAATAAATGAAGATCCTCTCTGCATAAGATAAATGACTCTTAAAAAAGAAAGCCGGTTCCCCAGATTCTTTCGCTGTTCTGCAGAGCGCCTCCCGAAAGGCTTGGCGTGCCGTCGCCGATATCAAATGATGGTTGCGGCTGTCTCTGGGGTGAGACCCAGCAGCTACTCAGCAGCTGACTGGTGCTGATGTTGAACAGAAGGCAGGGGGCCCAGCGTGGCTGAAAGCCCTGCCGTGCTAGGTGCTGTACCAAAATAGAGTGGGGGGACAGTCCCTTGGAGTAGGCACGAATAAACCCCAGCACCGCAGGAGGGGCCAGATTCTGCTCCCAGGCTGGTGATTAACTCCAGAGAGAAAAAACTCTTTCTGGACCCCAAATGTGGCATCAGTCTGAGTCCGAGCAGAGGGGCAAGGTCCTCCCCACCCCGCTTGCAGCCCGGGGACAGCGAGGGATGGGGGCTGCAGCACCGAGAGCAGCTCGGCCCCCCGTCCAAAGGCCATCGCGTGTCGGGCCCGGATGGATGCACGTGGTGACTCGCTCCGTGCCAACGCTCGGGCTTCTCTTGGCAGCTCCCGGCGCTGCCCGTCCAGCTGTGCCAGCTTGATTCATGTTGCAATTTGCATCGTTTTGCATAATTTGCCCATCACCTACTTAGCGCTGGGGTTGGGGGATTGAACGCTGCTTCAAGGAGCCCCCGTGTCTCAGCGAGCTGGGTGGAAAAAGGAGGCCGTGGGGCCTGTGGGTGGGTCATGGCCGGGCCGGGGTGAGAAGAGAGAGGAGGCCTGTCTGCACGCGACAATGCAGACGGGTCAAGGGACTTGGCCAAGGACAGGCAAGGAGTCTGTGGCAGAGCTGGGCATCAAACCCTGGTCACCAGCATCTCGCCCCAGGGCCTTCGAGGGCAAAGCTTCCTGCCTCCTTAGGAGAAGGGAGCTCTGAGCCGCTGGAGCCAGGGGAAGGAGGAGGCCACAAAGCGGGGTGATGGACTTGCTTCTCGTTAGGTGCCAGAGCAGGGGCGATGCCTGGGGCTGCGTCGGGGTGACCGTCACGTTGCTCCGAGTCCGGGCGACGTGTTGTCTGAGCTGCTTTGGATGGGGCTGATCCTGCCTTGAGCAGGGGCTGGACTGGATGTGACCCCGCGGCCCCACGGGTTGATGCTGCTGGGTTAGACCCAAGCCCAGGACGCTCCGGGAGGAGAACTGCCCCCCTTGCCCCTTCTGCCAGCCCGGGACCGCTGCCAGCCCTGCTCGCTGGGCCGTGGTGCTGTGCCAAGCCCCGCTGCGTGAGCCGCTCCCGTCCACGTTGTAGGCTCAGCTTCCGGATCGTCCGTGCTAGCAAGTGGTTTGGGGGGCGGCGGGGGGAAGTAGCTGCCAAGGGTCTGGGAAAAGATGCTCATTTAAAGGGCCAGTTTTGCCACGGTCCCCCATTCGGTGGCCAACAACAAAGTGCTGACCTGGGGGAACAAAAGCAAGCTTGTCGGATGTCCCGCGTGGTCCGGGGAGGAGGACGGAAGGGGACTTGGCTCCCAGCGCAGAGCCGCAAGCCAGGGCAGAGCTGGGGGCTGCAGAGCCACGAGGAGCAAGGCGAGATGCTGGCATCCTCCGACACCCCCCAGAGCCAGCCGCAATTGGGAGCACAAAGCATGAGCCGGGGGTGACTGCCTGCTCCCCTCCCACCCCCCTGTACTTTGGTCCCTCTCCTCCTTCCCTGCCAGCTTCGGCCCCTGCATCCGGGCCAGGAGGGGAACTTCCCGGTTGCTGTAGAAACGGGGATGAAGGACACGCTTCAAACAAAACCCCCAGAACCGGCTTTTGTCCGGGCCTGGCTGAGGCTTGGCGCTGGGGCTGGGGCCAGGCCCGCCGGGCTTCCCCGCTCACCCCGTAACAAGACCCCGAGTCCCGGGCAGCCCCAGACCAGCCCACGCAGGCCAGGCCAGGCAAGGCGAGGAAGGAGGGCAGGGACAGGGGTGCAAAGCACCCTGCACCTCCATGAGTGCACAGGGCGGGCTGCCATTGTCCCCCGTCCATCACGACGCTTCAGCAGG
>NW_005841986.1:835635-842639 GCF_000455745.1 Alligator sinensis
GCACAAAACCCCGGGCTCCTGCAAAATGGGTCACGCCGTGCCCGAGCGGGATGAATGGCAGCAGCTGCGCTCCATCCGGGGGGCCGGGGGGGGGTGAATGTATAGCTGCATGCATATGCATCGTGGCGCACAGCTGCTCGTTAGGGCCAACTGCTCGGGAGAGGCGTGGCGGGGGCGGGAGGGGGCAGGCGTTGCCTTCAGACAGCAACTGCGGCCCCCTCCGCGCCGCAGCAGCTGTGCCAGGCTGGTTGCGCTGAGCCAGCAGCTCCGAGGGGCCTGGGCTGCTTCACGTCCCCCCCGCCCCTGCACCCGCCCCAGTGCTCGCTTGGGAGCTACTGGGTGCTAGAGCCTGGGGGTGCAACGGGGAGCTTGAGGCAGACTCTGCTACCGAGCTGCCGTGGGGCCTTGGGCATGACACTTTGCCCATCTAAGTTGGGGCCACGTGGCCGGCCTCTGACATTGCCAGGTGATCGTGGTTGAGTTAAGGTGGTGGGAATGGGGTTGCCGAGATGGCCCGGGTGTCATCCTGCCAGGCCACTTCTCGGGGACGGCCTTTACCTGGGGACCACGCGCCGCTCCCCTGCAGCCCCCGGGCTGCTCCGAAGCAGCCCCCAAGGCTGTGCGGGGCGGGAGCAGGCCCCTAGCACGGCTAGGCATGGCCCCCGACCCCACCACGGGAGCAGGGCCTTGCAGGGCATGTCGTAAGGGACCCTCATAAGCTCCCACTGCTGGAAGTGTCCTGCGTGGGCCTCCACACCCGTGCCCACTCTGTGCGTGGTCCTGGCCAGCCCCAGGGAGCAGGGCGCGGGGCGCGTGTGGACAGCCTGGACATGGGATGAGAGGGATGGGCCCTGAGGGAGCAGCCCTGTGCGCCCAGGTGGGAGGAAGGTGGCCGCCCCACGACCGTGGGCAGGTACTGGGGCCGCAAGGACCGGCCGAGGAGCAGGAGGGGACGCCACGAGGGACCTGCCGCCCTCCTGCTCCTCTGTCAGCCTGGGGGGACGGGGCAGCTGGGCACGTGGCCGGTCTGCGGAGGGCCGGGAGGCTGGTGGACACGGGCCGCAGGCCCAGCGACGGCCCCCCGCATGCGGGAGCCTAATCCCCCCGCCCCTCCTAACCTTAACCCTTGCCCCCAGCCCTCAGATCACACAAGTGCCTCCATCTCGGCGCCTCGGGCTGCCACGAGCGTCTCTGGCGCACAGGTGCTGGGGCGAGGGATTGGCACAGCAGCCACGGACAGGCCGGGAGCCGGACAGCTGCCCCGGGCCACCGCGGCGGCCTCGAGAAGCCCTGCTTTGTAGCAGAGCCGCGGCTGAAAGCCTGCAGGGCCGGCACCTGTTGCAGGCGGGCGTCGCGCTCTTGGCAGGAGCGCGGGATTAGCTGCCGTCTCCCCCAGCTGTGGCCCGGCGTCGTGCCGGAGGGGCTGGGGGCTGCTTCTCTTCCTCTGCGGCTGTGCTGTCCTGTAGCCTGTGCAGAGACGGGGAGCTGGGCCCCCAGCATGGAGAACCAGATCCTCTGCCTGAAATCAGGGGGCATCTTTGCAGAGCTGGGGCTGGGGGGGGGGCCCGCTAGACCCCGGAGAGGCCTGGCACCCAGCTCGCTGCCAGGGGATGGGGTGACTCCTCGGGCCACAATAGTTAGCTCGCTTTTCCCCATCCTTCCTCCTGCAGCCCCGAGCGGGTCGGAAGTGTCTGAGGTTTTCTTTCCTCCTGACTCTGCTGCGAGGTGGCTGGGAGCGCGGGGTTCGGCCTCGGCCCCTTGGGTCCTCTCCTGCCTCTGCACCCACCAAGCCGTGTTCGTTGCCCCATGGCAAATGGAGCAGGAAGGTTAGACGGGGCAGAGTCCCGGATATTAGTTGCCCCTAGGGAAGTTGAGGTTGGATATTAGAAAAAACTTTCTCTCTTGGAGGTGGGTGAAGCACTGAGCTGCCCAGAGAGGTGGTGGCATCTCCATCCTTGGAGGTGTTTAAGCCCCAGGCAGACAAAGCTTGGCTGGGATGATGCAGTTGGGGCTGGTCCTGCTCGGAGCAGGGGTTGGACTAGATGTGGCCTCCTGAGCTCCCATCACACCCTCGTTTTCTATGATTTTGTGGTTCTGAGTCCCGCCTGGTAAAGTCCTGCTTGTGTTTCTACAACGCAGTGACTGATGTGGAGGTGTGCAACCCCCAGCATCGCCAGCGTACGTCCACACTGCCGTCCAGCTGGATCTGCTGCTCGCCTTTCTGCTCCTTTCCCTTTGCTCCCTGCCCAATTTGCCGCTTGGCCGTCTGCTTCCTGCCATATCTGTCCCTGTACCGCATGTCACCTGCAGAAGCTGCCCGTGTCGCTTCTTCTGTCCCCTGTGCCACAGGCTGCCTGCCCCTGCTACAGACAGAGCCCGTCTTGCTGTTGTGTTACCGTTTGGCATCAGCGTGTGCGCTGCTAGTTGTGCGGTCGCGGGGCTTTGCAAGCAGACCCGGTTCCAAGGACGACTCTGGAGGGGTTGGATATTTTTTCCATTTGAAAGGAGGGGACTAGACAAGTTAGGGATGTGGGGATGTACATGCATGCACACCCACATGCATGTGCATGCACACACCCATGCATGCACACACGCTTCTGCAGCAGCACAAGACTTCTGCAGCCTGATCCGCTGTCAGCTTTCTCCCAGTGCTGGAAAAGGAAATAACTGAACAGATTGCAATGTAAAAAAAAAACCCCAAACCCCACACACAACAACGCCACTCGCAGCCAACTGCGCCCTAAACTGTGATTTAGCGGCAAGCCAATGAGAAGCCTCCGTGAGCCTGATTCCACTTGAAAAATAAAAAAAGTCTTAATTGCAATTACTTGGTTGGCGTGGCAGCCCAACAGCTCAGTTGGGTGAAGCTGTTGGGGTGGATTTGAATGGATGCTCGTTGCTGACGAACGTGCCGGCCTGGCAGCTTGCCGCAGCCCCGCATGAGAGCAAGGACCAGGGGTTTCGTTGAGTGGCTTTGGGGTGGGAGGTAGAAGGGGAAGATTTCCACCTCAGCAGCCCCCAAGGCTTTCTCTGTGCTCTTCGAGGCCTTATCTAATTTGCGCCAGAAACATCAGAGACGTGTTAACTAAACAGCAGTGGGAAAACTTGCTTTTATTTCTCCTTCAGCCTGAGGCTCCCCCACCCCTTTCTCCAGTGCCTTCAACTCCTTCTCCTTTCCGGAGCCCTAAATTCATCCCATAAATGTAAAGCGAGGCGTCTGCACGCAGGGAAGCTGTGGTTAACTCTCCCAGACAAACGCAAGGTCACACGCAGACCGGTCGTAAATTAAATCGAGCCCTACTGTAAATAGCAGCAGGCAGGGGAAAACGCTGAGCTCTAAAGGCGGGGGGAACCGATCTATAATGCTGTGACACGTCAAACAACTTCCCGGGGCGTTCACTTGCCAAAGAAATGTTCTTCGCATCCAATCCATTAGGCAATGAGAGGTGAAAGTATTTCCTAGTTTGCTTTAAAAATATCCAGGATCAGTGAAAACCAGGCCTTAAAAAGAAAATAATGAAGTGTGACTATCTAGAGCATTTGTTTCCAATGGGTCTGACAGCCTGGCAGCTGTCCTGAGCATGGAGAAAAGGTTTTGATGGTTTAAAGGGATCCAACGGCTTGTCTCTCTCTCTCCTTTTTTGCTTTTGCCTGTTCGGTTTGCAGGGAGAGGCAATACAGAGGTGTCGAACGGGTTGAAAAACCCAGAAAGCTTCCCCCAAAACCGCGGATGTGTTTTCACAGAATCAACCCCAAACTGTACGCATTTCTTTGTTCCCGCTGCCCCCAGGAGAGCTGCTTCTATCGATTGCTCTCCAAAGTGATAGTGAGCGTTTTCACCATCTTGATTGTGTTTTTCAAATGAAAGCCTTTAAAAAAAAATAAAAATCAAAGCATGTCTTTTCCAAGAAAGGAGGAAAAAAGCCTGCCTCCCAAAATTCACCGTCCCTTTGGGCCTGGGGAGAAGGTTTTTTGGATAAGGACAGACAAGGTTTTTTGCATAAATGTGATATCTTTTGTTAGACCAGCTCAATAGGTGGAAAAATTGTTCTTTGCAAGCCTTTGGGCACAAACACCCTTCCTCAGTCCTTAGGCCAACATGGCTAGAACCAACACCTTTGGATAAGGATGGTTTTTTCCTCCTTTGAAAAACTGGCTTTTGGTTTAAAAACATGCTGACTGCTCCTACTCGCACCTAGCATCTCATTCCCCTGACGTGAGCCGGCAGAGCTGAAGTGCTGCAACTTTTATGCCAGCAATTCTCGACTGGGATGCCACGAGATCCTTCTGAGGGTGCCACACAACACTAGCACCGTTAGATGTGCAAACCCCTACCTACGTGTGATACCCAAGATAAACCCGGCGATTTCGAACAGGGACGTGGCGTGCCGGAACAGCTCTGCCCTGCCGGGGTCTGTGTCTACCAGATCTTTGCAACAGAAGAATTTGTCCCCCTCTTTTTTTCCCTGTTGGTAGGAAAGGAGTGAAAGCGAAGAGCTGGCATTTTCCGAGCGGGGCCTCGAGTCTAAGGAGGTAGAGAACCACAGGTTTGGTTGGCTTTCAATGCAAAGGCTTTGATTGGACTGGCCAAAAAATCAAGATTCGACGCGAGCCCCAGACGAAATGCAATCTCCAAACCAAGATGTGTGTTTCTACTAAATCGGAGTTTATTTTTATTCTTGACAGAGACATCTACACATTGAGTGGAACATGACTGAATATTGCATCCCCCCCGTTGGTCCAATTTGAAAAAGGGAACGTAAACCCTGAACTGGTGTGGATCAGACTGTCTGTCTGCTGCCGTGGGAGAGGGTGGGAGAGCAGGGCTGGGGTGTTCTTCGGGGAGTGCCCTTGGTTTGTACGGTGCCCTAGTGCACGACGGCATGATCCAGAACGAGGTGCTACAGCCTACAAATACAGCGGAGGGTGATCCAAGCACAGCGGGCCACAGCCGTGATGAAGCATACAAAAAAAATGCAAAGGACCCGGTTGGAAAATGGGAAACAAATGAGACTTTCTCCAGCCGGTGCTATCCCATTACCCAGGACCCAGGTGGAGCGACTGGGTCTAACTGGGGGGGGAAGGAGCTAAACGAACAAAGCCACCCATGTCTGCCTAGGTGCAGGAAGAGAAGCCCAGTTCTCGACTCGCTAGACCGTGCTGTCTACTGCAGGTGGGACGGGAAACCAAATCTAGCCCCCTCCCCGAGCTCTGCTTTCCCCTCCGAGGACCCAGGCAGAGATGGCAAAGAGCCGCTACCAGACAACAGCAGCGCAAGAGCCACTGGCTCCAAACCGAAGTGAGACCAATTCACCTGGAAAGCGCGTGCCTGCTTTTAGCGTGGGTGTTTTTAGCGGGCGTGTGGCAGGGGGTCCCGGGGGTGCCGTCATTCGCTCCCAGAGCCGCTTCCCAAGGGCTGTGGTTGGCTGACAGGGATGCCCTGGCCCAAGCACAAGTCGTGACGCTGGATGCAGGAGTTACTGGGTGGAATTGAATGGCCCGCGTTACGCGAGAGGTCAGATGAGACGAACATCACGGTCCCTGCCGGCCACGCAATCTGTGAATCCATCGCCTCTCTGCCCATCTCTGCGAGAGGCCTCGGCTCTCTCACCTCGCTCTGGAGGGGGGAGAGCGGGGCGAGAAGGACACGGCCCGACCTCCGCAGTGGGCTGCGGGTGGGCCGTGCTGCTGGGACGAGGGCAGGGGCGCTGCTTGGTGTTCCCGGTCAGCCCAGCTAGAAATAGGGACCTGGCCGCATGGGTTGGGATCAAAGATACCAGCTGGATGTGATGCCAGCTTCATCACTCCGCTGTGTGCCACTGGCTACAGAGAGACCACGCTAGCCCAGTGGCTTCAGCCGCAAAAGGACCTCCAACAAGCAGGCAAGTCGAACAGCCCAGCGAGCCATTTCTAGTCTCTATGGCCAACAAGTCACTCTTTCGCTCCCAAATGGGGTTACAGGAGCCACCTCCCAGCGTGCCCAAGGCAGGCGAACGGCAAGGGTGAGCTCTTCGCATGCAAACGGCAAACAGCGACGTGTGTTCTCAGCTCCTCCGCGGAGGGAGTTATCAAATGAGTTTCCTGCTCCTTTAAAAACATGATCAAAGAGCAAGGAGGAGCCCACCCTGAACCTCTCCTGCCCCGGCAGGGACCTACCTGGCCGTGGGAATTCGTTCATGTGGAAGGGAAGGGGTAGGAAAGCGTTTCGGAGGCCGGGCACCTACAGCGCAGCGGGAGCTATGGGGTTTGAGGCTCTGCCCCAACACACAGTTTGCAAGAGCTGCGATTGCTTCCAGGGCTCGCACCGAGCAGGTGCATGAACAGCAAGGAAGCAACTGCGCAGACATGCGCTGCCCTACGTTTCTCCTCCCTCGGAGGACTAGCCCCTGGGAACATACGTGGTCAATATTCCTGGGGTCCAGAGAAGCTAATGCAGCTGCGAAGTTACCGAGCGAGCCGATTTCAATGGATCTGTGCAGCTTATGGCTCTTTGCTCATCCCATGCAAAGCTGGCACGGCCGCCTGGCATCTTTAGCTCTTGCTTAACAACTGACTTGAGCCTATGTTTTTCCTTCAAAGCTTTTTTGTCCCTTGAAACCAGCTCTCTCTGCCTCCCATGCGCGTGCCCTTCTTCAGGGTTGGAGACAGCAGCAGATGCTTCCTAACGTACTAGCCTGGCGAAGCAGACAGGGCGACATTTTTCCTAATCTGCCCGTCCATCTGCTCCCTGGAGAGAAGGGGGCAGCGCTTTGCTCCATCTCTGACCCATGTTCAAACTGCAAAGTTGCCCATCGTGAGGGTTGACTATTCTGCAACCTGAGCCAGCACCCGTCTCTCTGGGAGGGAGCTGCTCCCAAGTGCTAACGACTGAGTCGTCATCAGCCAGGGCTGGATCAGAGGAACCGGTGACTTGGGGTGAAAGACACTTTCTCCCCACCCTCTCTGGATCTCTGGTCTCCTCTGACGCGTGCCTCCGCACAGGGAGGTTTTAGGCTGGCATTCCT
>NW_005841986.1:842670-873418 GCF_000455745.1 Alligator sinensis
CTGCTTGCGAGCGCACCAAGTCCCCACGGCGGGGCACGCCCAGAGCAGCTCCGGACATGAAAAAAGGACATCAGAGGAGGCCAGAGAACGTGTTGTACAGATTTACGGAGGAAAGCCGGGACCACGTCTACGAGCTCTATCTTTGCAGAATACGAGGAGGGCATGAATTGTGCTTCGCTGCAGTCACCTGGAGGGCACTGGAAGACCAGAAGGGCTTGTATGACACCAGGACTAATTTCACAAGCAGAGCAACCCGCTGCTATGCTCAAGTTGGCTGCACAAGTTCCTGCCAGCTCTAGGGGAAACGCTGCCTTCTGCTTTGGCTGAGAGAAATGCCACCCCTGCTTCTCTTCCTCCTCTTTAAATGGTCACGGGCGTGGGTTTTGCGCTCCTTTCCCACCTCTGGGCGTCGGGGGGGGGAGCACCCTGCGACTGCGCCTTGTTAAGAGAGAAGTCCCCAGTTATGGCTATAGGGCACAGCAGATTGTGCGTGACTTCTACCTGTGTTACACGCAATGCCTCGGCGTCTACCTGTTAGCTAACCGCATGGTAACACAGCAACTCATCTGTCACCGGGAAAAGCTCTCGCTGACACCTGAGAATGCCTTGAGTGATTGCAGCTCCTGTGAGTGCACTGAGATGCGTCCTTATCTCAGCCCCTAGAAAGCAGCCCCCTCCCCTGAACCCACCGGCCTGCCCTAAACCGAATCGCAGCCTTGCTTCTGGTCAAGAACTCATTTTCTAATTAGACATTTAATACTATTTATGCACGGGGGAGGGGCGGGGGGGGGGGGATGGAGAATTGCAATTCCTTTATTGGGCAAAAGAATAGGCTAAAGAGCAGGTCGAGTTCCAATTCCAGCAATCGGTTTAACTGTGGTTCCCTTTTAACAGCTGTAGCTGTGCACAGATGGAAAAACATTTGGTCAGAAAGCAGCAAATTAGTGTTTTCAGGACAGACTCGTGCCTCCCGCAGCTCCACCGGCGTCCACGCAACTCGCTGCGCTTTATTTTATTTCTTCTTGGCGTTGACGTTTTTGCAGACCCAGTTCATGCCGTCCTTCGGACAGAACGCAGACACAGAAAGGCAGCGTTAGTTGGGCGTGGAAAAAAGGGGTCTGGCCACCTACCTACTCCCCCCCCACTCTTGTATCACTGGGCAAACGGCTACTGGGGTCCTCCACGCTCGGCCCCTAAAATGCTTGGTGTCAATTGTTACAGTCTCTTTGGCCGCTGGATGCTGTCCGAGCATGGCTACAGCAGGGCAGGGGTGAGAAGTGTTGGGGTGCGACCCCTTAGAGGAAGGACCGCTAGGCAGTTGAGCTACAGGAGCAGATGAAGGATGTGCAGCTACATAAGGTTTGTGTAACCTCGGGCCAGCGCCCTCATCCTTCTGCATGCCTGTTCCTGAGGAAGGATGGGCAGACCGATGGCCAAGGTGCCAGCTGGGGCATGGGGACCTGGGCTTAACACCTGCTCTGTGACCGCTGGCAGGTCCCTTAGTGCACCTCAGTGTCTGGCCCTACAGCAGAGCTGGCCCCTTGCCCTGCTGAGGTTTTCTGATACGGGGGCTATTGAAGGACCTAGGCTCAATCACTTCCCCGTCTACAGCATGGGAGCAGTAACACTTCTCCATCCTGCAGGCATGGTGGGAGGGCTGGGCGGCCAGGCAAGGAGGGTCCAGGAATAGAGCGCCCTGCTGAAAGGCAGCTGCTGGCCCACTCGCCCTGCAAATAAACCCAGCTATGAGAGCACCTTCTCCTTGGACTCGTGCACTGTCTAAACGGTCACCCAGCTTGCCCCTGTGGGACAGCTGCCTCCAGTGGCGCTGTCCCAGGCAGGGCCCTCTGGATTTCCGGACAAAGCAGATGTGAGCTGGGAGCTGCCGCGAGAGAGCAGAGAACCCCACCCAGAGAGCGTAAGTTGTCTCCCTGGCTTGCTATGCTGTTCGATCTTCCAAACACAGCCCTACGGGCCGTTTAAGCCACCCATTAATCACCCTCCGCTGTCCGGGCGCAGGGTGGGGTTTGAATTCCTGGTCTCTCGCTCCTCGAGCCGGCGCAGAGGGACGGCCCCAAGAGCTGGTGCCTCTTGGCACAAAGCAACAACCCCTCCTTTTGGAGAGTGGAAAAGTGCCGGTCGGCTCTGTGCAGTCTGCTCTGGCCCTCGGCCGGAAAGACGGTAGCCCTTATGTACCTAATGGCTAACGAGCTGAAATAAGAGCAGGAATCCCCTGGGGTTAACAGAGCAGACAGAGGATCCCGCCTGCAAAAAGCAGTGTCCCTGGACAGCTCTTCGGCTGGGGATTAGTCACAAGCCAAACTGACCCTTGTTGCAACGTTATATTAAAAAACCAAGCCAAGCAACCAAGCCACATCAGTTTACAATGAGGACACACGCACACCTCTAATAATATCTCTAAATCTACCCTCCGGCAGGGTCTCTCAATTTGTATTTAGTGCTGCAGCAGGGATCAGCGCAAAACAAATGGCCTGAAATCCTAGGAGCAAAAGCAGGGGGAGGGTGGGAAGTCGTAAGGTAGACTCATTCAAAGGCCCCACAGCTTTTGTGTTCCAGCTTTCCGCCGGCACGGCTAACCTGCGTGTAAAACGCACAATGCTTTCAGTGATCGGTAGTGGGATTTGAAGCTTGGCGCTGTTAGAGAAGGATTCGCTGCGTGGGGGCAGCTGCAGGTTTGCCGTGGGGCTGGAAGGAGCAACGGTGAGGCCCTGGCTCCGTAGCCCTCTCTAGAGATCTGTGCAGTTCGCTTGCAAAGAGGTAAAAAAAAAATAAAAAAGATTCCCGTTTCCCCTGCCTCTGAAGCAATAATCACATTTGCACACATTATGGCATACAAGGCAAGCAGAGCCCCTCATTCATTTTGAATGTGGGTTTATTTGCTGAACGAGAACAGCTGAGACAGCTTAAAGTAATAAATATCAGCTGACACCCTCTGCTATTCAGCGCAGTAATCCCATAAACAATACATCACTGCAAAACAACAAACACGCATCCTATCTCCCAGCTAATCTGACCAGAACCTGAATTTACAGTGATTAAAACTCCGCCCGCTGCCATTAGGGAGCTGGGGAAGGGGAAAGGCAAGCCGTTTTTACTACCGGAGAGGCGAGGGTCATAAAGCAGAGTTTATGATGGGATTTACCATGGCTGGGAGCCTGGCTGCATCAAGCGTATAACGAGGGCGAAAGAATGACAATGCGCTACGAGAGAAGAAAGGTGAACTCCAGATGGGCTTGAGATGCGGAATTGGGTCACCTCACTTTGCAAGCAGGAACGGCTTTAAAACCGTTCTCGGGCATGAGTTAATTCACAAGAAAACCACGTTCGATATCTAGTTGGTTGGCGGTGAGGGGGAGACGACGAAGGGGAGCTGCTAAGAAAAGACAGTGTTAGCGCTGTCAGACATGAGAGCAAAGTAACTGGCTAGTGGCCACCTACGATAAGGGCATCCTTATGCTTCCAAGGCAGCTTCACTGTGGATGGCGTCCTTTAGGCAAGCAGCAGCTGAGCATATTTTGCTGATGGGGAAATACAACGGGAGGGAGAGGTGCAGGACAAGGGTCGGGGCTCGGATCTGTGATGGGCTGCGCTCCATGGAGAAATGCAAGGGGGAGAAGCTCCTCCGTCAGCAGGGGAAGGAGCAGGGTGAGGAGAGGAAAGAGGCAGGTCTAGAAGACGGGGCCGAACCCGCGGCAGGTTTAGCAACGAACGGTGTCCCTGTCTCCGTTTGTCTTTATGCTTTCTTGCCTCGGCATATTTAACAACGGCTCCTTGCGAAACGGACCGTTTGGGTCTGTGCGACTACGCGATACAAAGCATAAATAATAAATGCCCTCGCACTGCTGTGTTCAGAAGCGGCGTGATTTACCGTGAGCGGTTATTTGAAGGATGAGCGTGAGTGTGGCATTAGCATGCCAAGCTCAAGGAGATATTAAGTGTGAACCCTTGGCCAAGAAGAGATTTAGACTCCCTTTTGGATTTGGTTCTCTCTGTTGCTAGAGAGAGTTCGGGTAACCACAGGGTTAACTGAAAACCCAGGATTTCCCCCCTTCTGGACAGCTGAGTTCAAATCCTATATATTGGTCATGAGGGCAAAGGACACTGATGGGAACTGCTGACCGCTGTGTCCGGCGGCTCTGTGCCGAGGACAGAGCAGATGCTGGAATATCGTGGGGTGCCGTGGTGGGAGGCGCGCTGGGAGAGGATGGTGGGCGCTGCTAGAGTAACTGGGGCTGGTGCAGGTTGGGATTAACCAACCCCCACCTGCACCCCACTTGCTTCAAACTCTGTGTTACCTGCTCCCTAGTTTTAACCGCCAAGCCAGACAACTCTGAACACAAGCAGATGGGTCCCTTCCTCCCCATAAAACCCTTCTGATTTAAGCTGCCCTGGTTTAGCTTGTCGTGCAGGCGAGGCGACAAACTTCTGCCCCCCAGTCGTGAAATAAAGGGCAGCGAGGTTTAACCCCTTTACATCATCCTGTATGGGGTCAGAGAATTCAAAACTCTCCATCTCCAGCAGGTTCAGCTTTTATCTGTGAACCCTTCCTTCCTGTCGTCCCCTTGCTGCTTCTGCCATCGCGCTGGCCCTTAAAAGACATCCCAAAGCAAAATGTCCAGACTGCTGCCAGATGGACATCTCCCTTCAGACCCCTGGTGTCCTGTATTTCTGACACAGCTGCAGTGACTCTCCTCCTTGCCTCCAAATGAAATATCACAAGACTCTGCTCCTAATGTCGAGCCACGGCCTCTTACCCCAGCTGCTGGCTGCCTGCTCTCTTACAGTTGCTGTTATCCGAAGACGGACTCGATGCATTTTGAGTTGGCGGCTAACGTGATTAAAACATGGATGATCACTGGTTTGCTAAGCCGCCGTTCAGGCTGGTTAGCTACGTTGTGCTGTTGGGGGGCTGTTTAAGAGCAATGCTGGTCTTGCCCGTGTGACGCGTCCTGGCCATAGCATTCACGTAGCGCCGGCTGCGCCGGTTGAGAGTTCAGGGCAGCTGAGAAAAGGAGGCAGGCAGAGGTGGCTACAAGCCGTCTTTCCACCTCCCATAATCTTTAGGGGCCAATCAAGCTAGAGCTATTTCAGGGCTGCTCTAATTACCTCCTGCTTCATTTTTTCCTGGTGTAGCTTTGATGGGGCAACGTAACACAGGGCATACGATTTTCACCTGCTGTTAGATGCACGGTATCAAAATGCAATCCCCAAGAGTCCAAACCCCAACGAAGGATGGCTGCGAGGCAACAGTTCCCTTGCCCTTCTCTTGTATCTGTCACCAGGATCAATTACTCCCTCAATCTGTGCCTCAGGTCACTTACTCCACAGTGTCTATTATTCTGATTCCGTGGTATGTCGAACCGAACACCGCTGTCCAAACTGCAAGCCTTTACTCCAGACCGCGAGATGGAGTCCAGTCTGCTAGGGACATCTGTTTTTTTTCCTTTCCTAACTAGCTCTGAATTAGGACGTTAGACTGAAGTGTGAGCCTCCTTCAAATTCAGTTGCAGTGCACTGGAGATCCCTCTCTTTCAATATTGCCATAAAGTCTGATTAATTAAACGGATGACAGAGCTACGGCGTGGGGGAGAGGGCGAGGAACTGATGACGCTTGTTCTTCAGAAGAAAAAACAAGCTGTTTTGGGGTTTCAGGAGAATAACACGGGGCACTCCATTCAACCCAGCCATCACTGTTTGGACCTTTCTCAGGAAGTTCTCCGGTCCCAAAAGGTTAATGCTAAAGGATGAGAAGACAAGGTGGATTCCCTCCTTGATTAACATTTTTATTAAATAACCTATTTCAAGTAATAGTTAAATTCTCTAAATTTATATCATTCTATTAACCATAATCTAATCTCATTAACCTTGAAATCCCCAGTCTTAACTACCCAACTCTATACATTATGGCGCTATCAGCTAAACTAATTAAATGACCTTCAAACTATTTCTCCTTCGTTTATTGCCATTATTTATCCTTGCTCGTTGTTCTTCCTTGCAGCCCCTGCAAAACTCGCTCCCTCTAAATTCAGGTCCTGTCTGCACTCTTCGCAGAAGACCATCTCTCTTCTTAACCCAATTCACCGGCCCCATCTGCGCAGTTCACCCCTGGGTGCTGCAGCGTGCTGGCAGCAATGGTTCATGCCCTCGTTCTTTTGCTTTCATTCCAAGGATCTGATGATTCTTGGCTTGTCGCATTCTCATTTACATGCCTACCTACCTCTCTCTCTTTATTTTTCTGTGGCTAAGCTCTGGATTTTCTGAGAGGTTCTTACAGCAGAGGAAGGGGACGGAAAGTACAGCTTGCCTTGGAGCAGTGTTGGGAAGAGGTGGCATGTTCCTGTTCTCTTTTTTTAATCCTGGCCTTTAAACAAGTTATTGTTTAAGGATGTTATGCTCTCTGAGGCTAAACCTGGATGAATGATCTCTTCCTACGCTAACGGTGGAAGAAAATTCTCGCCATAGTTTTGCCACAGCCCGAAATATCACTGATCAGAAAGTTTCCTGGCCATGGAAAGAGCTTGGCTGGATGTGATGCAGGCTGGATTGCTGGGAAACTGAAGTGCTTGGGCT
The DNA here is from genome assembly GCF_000455745.1 of Alligator sinensis. Taxonomy (NCBI): domain Eukaryota; kingdom Metazoa; phylum Chordata; order Crocodylia; family Alligatoridae; genus Alligator; species Alligator sinensis. The sequence goes on from NW_005841986.1 coordinate 849,262, forward strand.
CATTTGCAAGGGGAGTGGTTATCTGCTCAAGGAGCTACAAGCAGTTTCTGCTTTGCCAGCCCCTGCCGGACAAACACTGCTGTAATAAACCACCATCTTTTAGGGTAAGAGCAGATGGGGGTGACGAAGTGGAATGCTATTTGACTTTGATGACGGCGATGAACAAAACGCCTCAGTCTGCAGATACTTAATGCCTTGGCTGCTGTCCTCTGCTATCTGGGAAGAAGCATGGGATTAGATTTTACTTTGAGGCTAGATTGTGTTAGACGGGGGCGTTTGCTGTGTTAGTTAGATACAGATGCATTGCTTGTGAACTGGAAAGCCTGAGAAACAGCACACAGTGCGGAAGCAGGCAGGCGATTCTGGATTGGATTGGGAGGGAAACATTTCTCAACTGAGGCTTCAAGATGAAACTCCTAATTTTGGAGCACTTTGTCCTCTCCCCTCCTCGTGCATTCCTTGCCTGTTATTTCCCAGATGAGGGGGGGTGTGCAAGGAGAAAGGAAGACTGACTTGGAACAGTATAAAGTGGGCATAAGCCAGGGGAACGGGAGGAGGTGACCAAAGATCCATTTAAACATCTGAAATACAAGCCCACGTTCCTTTTTTGCGCCTTGTTCCTTCAAGAGTAGCTCATGCTTGAATAACAGGCATTGAAAGGCACAAAATCATCACCCTACCTATGGTGATAGTGTGATGTTATGCTGTCCTGGAACAGCACTGCTTCACAATAAAGATTTCAGGCCTGCAATGTTTCACTAGGTTGGTTGCAAAGGTGGCTGAATTTCTAACTTAGCCGAACAAACCCCAGCCCTCAGAAGGGCACTGTCCAGTCTATGCCGCAGAAACAAGCTTTTACCGAACGTGAGATGAAGACCAGTATTTTCCTGAGTCTGTTTCTTTTGGAAAAGGAAGGTTGTGTTCTGTTGGGGGCAAGCATCCTCCAGAGCGCTTGGGTCATGACACTGCAAGTATTTTGCTAAGGCACAAAGCCTCGAGAGTGCAACTGAATTGGCGCAGGTCCTGTTTGCAGTGCAAGCTACTGTGTGGCAGGACCGGGGAGGTGGTTATAGCACCCAACTTGATTAAAAACGCAATTCAGCCTTGATTCCTGAATGCGACGCAGCCTTGTCAACAGTTTCAGCCGTGTCGTGCTGCTTTTACCTGCGTGGTACCTGCTACCTGGTAGCACTTGCACTGTAGACTGGGCCAGAGAAACCACCTGGGTTCTCTTCATTAACCCCCTACAGACAGACGGTAAGGCACAAGGGAAGATCCAGCCCGCCCTGTCCCCTCACCTGCACTCCCTCTCCTGTGAGGGCCGAACACGATTGGATCTGCCAGACTCTGTCGCGGATTGTGTGCAGGTTCAGTCCCTCGGCGATCTCGGAGGCAGGGGCAGCCGTGAGCAAATCCTGCTTGTTAGCGAAGATGAGCACGGGGACTCCGCTGAGCTTTTCCTCATCCAAGAGCTCAGCCAGCTCCTGTATCATTTAAAAGGGAGTTAGGGGGAAGGGAGATGAAAAAAAAACCAAACCCTTCCACCACCAGAGGTTGTCTCTAATTAGAATTATATTTAGGGCAAATGTTGGAAGGCAGCCTTTCAGCAAAGCCCAGATCTCCTTACCAAATAGCAAGAGTGTCTGCAATCACAGGGGCCCGAGGTCCACAAGCAAGTTCTTTCAATTACAGGTTACGAAAGGCTTCAGCTTAGTCTGAAATTAGCTGCCGGTTTACAGGCTAAAACTCTGTGCTTTGCCAATCCCTGCTCCCTGGAGACCAAGACTGATGATGCAGCAAAAACCCCATGTAAATTGGCTGTCTCCAAGAGTCTGCCTGGTGTTAGTCTGACTCATGTCCTAGAAACCAGGTGGTTCTCGCCCTAATAGATTTATGATGATGCTAGTAACGAGCTTTGGTTTTTGTCCCAAGTTTTCTGAACTGCGATTCAAATCGGGAAACTCTGCTTCAGATGTAAGAATCTCCCTTCCAAAAGGAAGCTGATACCTATTAAAGGAAGGGAATAGCTGCAGGCCAGGCCGGGAGCGGTTTTATTGGCCAGACTGTAGTCCTACGTGCATGGCACAATGTTGCGTGGGATCTTAGGGTTGACTGGCTCGCAGCTGAAAACAGTCTGCTGCTCCTAGGGCAGGGTCTGGATGTACCGTGAATCCACAGCTATTAGACCTGAATGTCTGGAAGCTGGGCAAAAACTTAATCTGAACTCAGAGCAGGCAATCCCATTTCACTTCTTAATAAGCATCTGTCCTTGTGACCAAGCTAACACAGCTGGTGCAACACGCACAGCAGTCTTGATAAAGGAGCTGAGATCTGAATGAATATGATGCAGGATGTATGTCAAGCCTCTGGACCCTGGTAAATTGTTGGGGGGGGACCTACACAGCTGTATAACTTCCCTGAAGTACCTGTCTCATTGCTGGGGCTTTACTTTCCATGGATACTGGCCTGGCATCTTCTACGAACATGTAGTTACTGTGAAACCTTTGGGTTTAATGAATGCAGTAGCAGAGACCATGCTGCATCACAAATCAGATTCTAGCCCACAACAGCAATCTGCTTGCTTGGTTTGGAAACCAGGGCAAAACAGAATCAAGATATAAATAGAGCTGGCTGGGAATTTTTTGACAAAATGTGTTTGTTTCTTTTCTGGCTGAAGAGGCTGATTCATCAAAACTGGAACTGTGTGGGGATGCATCAATTTGGCCAAACTGAGTGAGGGCATACACTGGGGGTACGAGCATCCCACGTTTCAGTTCCTGGCCGGCTTGGCTTAGGCGAGTGCCCTCGCTTTCCTATGCTAGAACTAGTCTTCCTCTCTTTGGCCTGAGGAATAATTATTTATGTGAAATGGAGCAGCTCCAACAGGAGAGACAGAGAGAGAGACTCCCCAGAGCAGCCAAGAGCCGGGTGGAGATGGGAGAGCCAGGTTCAAGCGCTTACTCTGAGCCAGGCACTTAAATCTAAGCCTACCACATCACAGAAAGACGCCTCAACCGCTGGGATCTGGCTATTCTGGGCTGGGCAGTGGGTGAGGTTGGCCTGCCTGTCTCAAGCGATTCAGAGAGGCCTCGGCTGGGTTCTCAATGGAACACAGACAAATTAGGAAACCTCAAAATTGTTCACGCGCTGGAATTCATGTTTCCCAGCCCGCCTCACTTACAGAGTCCTTGCCTTTTTTTTTCAATTGTGTTCCAGAGATGATCGAGTCACTGTGATTGCTTTTAAAACTTTTTAGAGAAGAAAATGAGATTCCTTGAGGTCTTGTTCTGGCAAGGCTCAAAGGCCTTTAAGAGGTGTGGGTTTTCAAAATGTGCTTCCTTTTGTTCATATTCAATTAATTTGAGGGAATAAGACTCCTTATTTCCCTTAGTTCTCACCTACCAAAGTGATCTGTGCTTTGTGTGCCACAGCAAAGCAAGCTGAAGGGAGAGCCCCCCAGGAAATGTAAGTCTTTATCACAAACCACCAAAGCATCTTCCTAACGTGCATAAGGAACATGATAACGTCAAAGAGTTGGACAGAGGTTACGTACCTGACCCGTTTCTTCAAACCTCTTTCTATCTGCGCTGTCGATGACATAGATCTGTAAAGATGCAGGGGAGGGTATTAATTTACAGAAGTGGAAGATTGATGTTGTAGCTGTGATGGTCCAGAAATGATGCGAGGGGCAAGGGCGTTGTTACTTAATTTATAGGAGTAGTATGGCTGGAAGAGCCCTCAAGAGGTAATCTAGTCTGACCCCAACTGAAGGATCATTCTTGACTAAACCAACCTAGGCAAGTATTTGTCTAACCTGCTCTTAAATTTCCAAGGAAGGACACTGCACTACTTCTCTAGGTAATCTGTTCCAATGCTTAACCACCCTCATAGTGATAAAAGTCTAACATCCAATCTGAATTTTCCTTGGAGCAATTTAAGACCATTGCCCCTTGTTCTGTCCTCTGTGGCCAGAGAAAACAGTCTATCACCCTCCTTTTTATAGCTATGCTTCAGGTATTTGAAGACTGTTATCAAATTCACTCCCCGTAGCCCATTCATTCTTCTCTTCTCCAGCATCAATAATCCTAGTTCTTTCAGCCTTCCCACATAAGTCATATTTCTCCAACCTCTAATCATGTTTGCTGCTCTCTGCTAGACTTTGTCCACGTATTTTTGGAAGTGAGATGCCCAAACTGGACACAGTGCTGTAGGTAAGGCCTCGCCAGTGCCAAATAGTGCAGAAGGATCATTTTCCCTTGACTTGCAAGTGACATTTCTATTACTGCAGCCTAGTATGCTATTTATTTTGCAACAAGAACACACTGTTGGTTCACATTCAACTTACAGTCCCCTATAACCTGCAGGTCATTTTCTGTAGTACTGCAGCCTAGCCAGTCCTCCTTCCCCAGTCTGTATTTGTGCATGCGATTGTTCTTTGCACTTGTCCCTGTTGAATTTTATTTGAAGAATTTTTGAAACTTTTTTGGGTTTACTGAGCTCACTCTGAATCCTAACTCTCCAGAGTGCCTGCAACTCCACCCAGCTTGGCGTCATCGTAAATTTGCCAAGTGTGCACCCAATCCTATCTTCCAAATTGTCAATGAAGATATATTAAACAGTACTATACCCAGGACAGGCCCTTAGGGAACCTTGTTTGATACCTCCTCCCAAGTAGACATTGAGCCATTGATGGCTATTTGTACAGCACGATGACCCAACCAGTTACATATCCCCCTCACAGTAGTTTCATCTAGTCTGTATTTCCTTAGCTTACTAATGAGAAGACATCTGGAAAGCATTGAACTATACAGAGCTAGTCTATCAAATGAATCGAAACCAGTTCCAAATAACATTCCTTATGCTTAGAGATGCACACATTTCATGCACTGTGCAACCATCAGCTAATTCTCTCAATAGCTCAAAAAACGAAGGGGAGCTGCATTACAGCTGGGGAGAGCAGGCTGCGACATGCTAGTGTCAGAAAAGGAGCTGGCGGTAGGATCAGGATTCAGATCGTCTTCCACCCCTAAATTCAGCCCAGGAAAACATGCTGCCTCCTGGCAGCCAGGTCTCCACCTTCAGATGATCCACCACAACAAAGGGAGTGGCTGTCAGATGAAGGACTAACTGTCATGGGGGTTGCATGCCTTTCCAGGGCAGGGCAGGGCTGGGGCACTTCAGCAAGGAACAGCAGAAGTGAAGTTTGCACTGCTACTGCCTGGGTGCATCTATGCACGTGCATTTACTACCCACTAACCGAAATTACTGTGCAGTATGGGCACGTCTACACACGCGCGCCCATACTGTACGGTAAATATGGTGACGTACGCCGATTTGAGCATAAAGTTGATACCTGCACCACGCAAGTATCAACTTTATTCCCAATTAGTAACTGCACAATAATGCATGTGTAGTTGTCTTACTGCACAGTAACCCTGTGGGTGTGGACTGACTTGTGACGAGCTTTAGTCCCAAATCAGTCCACACAAAGCGTTAATGCACTTTAATGCCCGCACGTGTAGATGCCGGCCTATTCCCACTTACTGCACAGTAAATTTAAACCAGCGTAAATGCACGTGTGGAAACGCCCTCCTGTGTTGTACCTGTTTTTTTGGACAAGGTTGATCAATTCAGCACCTTTCTCTAGCACTGAATTTGCCGATTTCTTTCCTGGAAAAACTCAGAGCTTGGTATGGAAATCCCTGGGTGCAGGTAAAGCGGCAGTACCAGAGAAGGATGAAATTTGCTGGATATTCATTTAGTACAGACAGCTCCTCCCCTCCGTCTGGACTGCGCCGTCTTTATTGCTAATGCACTTAAAGCTGCAGAATCATTTTAAATAATCAGGAGGGTTCAATAAAGGTGGAGCCTCTGGGTTTGCCTGCTGTATAATGCAGGAGGGATTATGCTGACTCAAATCAATGTGATCCAATCATGGGCACACTAGAGAAAGCTGAAAGACTCACAGTTCATGGGTAGGTAGGTAGGTGAATAAATGATGATAGGCCTATCCCAGTGTAATTTATATGGTTTGTATGCACAACCCTGTAAATGATGCTGAGATCAGGTACAGAGGCGTGTGTGGTTATCCTGGGGTAGCAGCACATCATGGGCAGCTATTATGGTATCTTCTGTTTTTTGGCAAAGAAGCAAACAGCTTATCCTGGCATGGAAGTGGAGATGCAACACCTACACCAGTGTAACTGATATCAATGGACTTTTACCCTGGTCCCTTCAGGAGCAAAGCTACCCTGGTTTAGGAGTTGATGCCATCTGCTCTCTCCATTTTTTAAACAGGTTGAATGCCACCAGTAAAATTGCGTTGTCTGTCCATACCCTGAAAGACAGGGAAGCAGGGGAGAGGGCGTGTGGGCTGGCTGGCTGAGGAGACCTGCAGTGTTTCCCAGTCAGTAATGACTGGAAATTGCTAGGATGTTATTTGACAGCTGTGCGGTGGCTTCCGTGGAAGGAGGCTGGTTTCCAGGGAATAGATGCCCACAGCACCCAACCACTTGCAAGATAAATGGCATTCCTGCTGGCAGTCTCGGCCGGAGACTCGGCCCTTCCAGGCTAATCTAGACAGAACAGTGAAAAAAGGGAACTCTGAACAGCAGTGTTTATTAAAGGTTGGAACGGCCTTCTTGTGCAGACATTTTCTCTCGCCTGCAATGACTCAAACAGGGGGCTGCAGCACCCGGGGGTGCCCTAAGAACTGCCATTTACTGGGTCAGGCCGTGGGTCCATCTTACCCAGCCCCTTGTGTCCCACAGTGGCAAAGAGTGGATGCGGAAAGGGAGAGTAACCTGGGTCTGACCGCAGTTGTTTTCTCCACTGTTCCTCTCTCACTTGCTTCCTCCAGCATTTAAGGTTAAGTTTACAGAGGCTGTATCCCTCCCTTCATGCTTAATCGCTACTGATGCCCCTTTCGTCCAAGAACGTGTCCAATCCCTTGTGAATCTGGCTGAACACTCAGCTTGCAGCACAGCTGGTGGCAATAAGCTCCACCCTTGAATGCCACGCTGAATGAAAAAGCATGTCCTGGTGTTGGTTTCAAACTTACTGCCTCCTACTTTCACGTTGTGACCCCTATTTCTTGTCTGGTGATAGAGAGTAAAGAATAAATCCCTACTGACTTTCTCTTCACCACTGAGTATTTTGCAAACCCTTCTCATGTTCCCCTTCAAGTGTCTCTTTGCTAAACTGAACATTGGACTCATCAGTCTCTCCTTATGTGGAAGCCCCTCCATAGCCCTCATCATCCTTGCTGCCCTTCTCTGGACCTTCTCTAGTTCTTGAGATCCTTTTAAGGGTGCCGTGCAATGTAGCACTGTTAGGTGTGTAAACCTGATTCTCACGATAAACCAGCAAGATTGCAAATAGAAATCTGTAGCGTTAAAAACACTCTGTCCAGTTGTGGTCTTTCTGAGTTCTTTGCAGAACTGCTCTATTTATTATTTTTCTATAGTCAAAAACAAGTCAAAACTAAGAGCTGGCGTTTTCTAAGGGATGGCTCGAGTCTAAAAGCTTGAGAACCGCTGCTTTACTGCCTCAGGTTTCCAGGTCCTTCTGTGACAGGGATACTGCATGTTGGTAAGGGATGGTGTAAGCTAGGGATGGTCGATCCGTGGCACAAGCGGCATGTGTGCAGCACATGACAGATCAGGGAGGGAGCAAAAAGGCAGACAGGGCAGGAAGCAGAAGGCAGAGCAGGAGATAAGGCAGGGAGCACAGACTAAGGAACAGGAAGCACAGCAGTAGATAAGGCAGGGGAAGGAGATAGGCATGGCACTCGGGGAGGGTGCAGGGCTAATCTGTGGCACGCCTGCCAAACAGGATGCCCCTGCATTGGCGTAAGTGCACTTGCCCAGAAGTGGAAGAGCTGAGCTTTGGTGTCGTTAAGACAAGAAGCGGAAATGACTAGAATCCAGAACAGGACGTCATCTCCCGAGGTTCGATTTGGCCAAGCCAAAATGCACCAGCAAAACCTGCCTTTGGCTGTTTAGTGACATGTAGTGAACTAAGCTTTGCTGCTCACCCAGGCCCAGCACCAGCACAGCCCCTCTCGCCACGCTGGGGCATCGCAGGAACCTAGTCACCTGATCCAACCCCTTGCATGAATGCAAGATGCTGCCTAAATCATCCCTGTTCAGACACCTCCAACGAAGAGGACTGCCCCACTTCCCTGGGGGTCTATTCTACTGCCTCACTGCTCTGACAGGAAGGAAATTATTCCTGAGATCTAATCCTAAGCCTGCTTGGCTGCAGTTTACAGCTGTTGTTTCATGTTGCCTTCTGCAGCAGCGGAGAACAGTTGTTCAGGGCTCAGAAGGAAGAATGCCCCTTGCTGAATCACCGGGCCTTTCTCCCACAGCTCCCCCAAGCCCAGCTGCAGAGATCTGACCAGATTAATGTCTGACACAGCAGTGCTGCAGGCAAACGCCATGTTGTGTAGCACGAGGCGAAGGCAGCAAGCACATGCAGAGTGCTTTCTTCCCACACAGACAACAACGAGCCAAAGAGCTGCAGGTGCATGCCTGAATGCGCAATCACCCAGATACACACACCTTATTTGCACTGGGGAGGCTTCCAAGTGCCCAGGTGTGTGGCACGGAGTGAGCTCCCATTCAAACACACCTGCACTGACTGAAGGGCGCAATCACTTCGGGCTTTATAAAGGCTTTTGGAGGACCCTCCCCCTCGGTCAGGATGGAGCTGGGGCAGGTCTCCTGGGAACAGCACCTCATCTCGCCTCCGTACTCCCTGGCTCCTGTAATGGAGGATGTGGACTCTGCAGCACAAGTCTGCAGTTTAAATCAGCAATGTAGGGGCTGTATCTGCACAGCTGAGAATGGCATTTTCCCTGCATTTTTAGGTGCTCTTCTAAAGGAGAGGGCTCAAATCCAGGGCTGGAGCAAGGGGGCTACACCCTCCCTGCTGATGGCAGATGTGGGTGTTGGTGATGACGATGTGCCATGCACAAAGTCCTGCTCAGCGGAGGGTCTCCCAGGTAAACCCCTGAGCAGGTGACTGGGAGGAAGCTGCGTGCATTCATTTTATGCCTTCCCCCAGCCATGTTTGTGCGGGGCACCTCCTTGGTCTGGGAGTGACACCGCTGCTCAGTCTGCAGTGTGTGACACAGTGCCCACTGCGACACTGCTGCTACACCCGATGTCAAACTCCCACCAGCCACTTCCCCGCTGCCCATTCCTGTGCTACCCCTGCCAAAGGCCTTGTACTGTTCTGGTTGAGGAAGACAGGGTCCCCCTCTCCCTTCCCTTGTAGGAAGAGTGGGTGTTAAGCCACTGCTACAAGGCTGACAGAAGAAAACCAGAGGATTTGAAGGGCTGTGACTTGGCCTTGGCAGCCTTGCCTTTGCAGTGCATTCATTGCCTCTTGCAGACATTGAGTGTTGGCTGTAGCCAGCAAGGGCTCCTCACTGCTGCTTTGCATGGCTGACTTATGCACTTGCTCTCCACATGCAGAACCACAGCTGAGCCCTGCGTGATCGTATTGCACCAAGGCTGTGTTCTGTGCCCCCGCTGCCTTGGTGGGAGGAGGCTACCTATGTTGGTTCAAACCCTTCACTGCAGAAGGGACCCCCTTTTCCATCAGCTTTATGTGGGCAGGTCTCTCTCCCCTTGTCACCTCTCTTGTGTGGTTTTTCTTCAGGAAGGCAAGTGGCTGAGACTCTGCTGTGGTCATGTAACATAGCACCCTGCCTTTCCTATACTGCCTCCTCAGCTTAACCCCAACCCCCCACCCCGTGTTTAAAACATGAATCATCTAATGCAGAGAAACCTTTGTATTGGAACGCTGACTGCCGTGTCCCCCGTGCATTACACAGATGCTGAGGCGTGCAGCTCTTTAGCGTGTTACGCTGAAAGATGGTGTAGTTCAGCAGTTCCAGTGCAGCAGAGAGAAATAAGGTTGCAGGGTCTCTTTCTAACCACACTGTTGGCTTTGTATTTTGTACTACAGTAGCCCCTAGAAGTCCCAATTGCTGACTGTGATCTCTAGACACTGTATGACCACAGAATAAATCGATGTTCCCGAAGAGCTTAGATTGATGCAAGGCATGCTGTGTGTACACTGGCAGGCTGCTTTCCACCTCTCTGCTTCAGTTTTCCCACGTGGAAAATGGTGATGAAAGCAATGACCTAGCATTCAGGTGAATTTATTTCTCCAGCATGAGCTGAGCCCTCACCAATGACCTCTAGACAGACCAATGGAACAAACAGTGCCAGACAATAGAAAAATACAAGATGGCCAAGGCCTGCATTTGCAGATTGTCCTCTAGAGCATCTCAGCTCATCTCAAGTGCCAGGCTGGTGTGTTACAGAGCCAGAAATTACAGCCAGAAATGCTAGGCCATTGATAAATGACAGGTGTTAAGAGCTGTATGCTCTCTGCTAGAGCCCTCTCCCCTCCCCACTTCACCTGCCTCACTACCATCTGGTTTTAGCCAGATCTCAAACAGCTCTCTGCCCCTAACTCAAACAGGTGAGAGGGGCTCATCTCTTGATCTGGGTGGAGTGACAACAGGGGCAGAGCTGACGCTTAATGATTGGAAAGCAAATCAGTACCTCATATAAAGGACTGGTGAACAGACTGATTCTTGTATACACTCAGGAAAAGTTATTCAGATTAACTTTTAATGTGACTTAAGTCAATCAGCCTGTATTCCAGCCATGTGTGGATATGCTTATTCAGAATTAAAGTTGTTTAATCCAAGTTATTTTATTTCACTTTGGAAGATGGAATTCAAGCTGACTCTGAAAATCTGTCCACACGGGGGTTTAATGCCGTTTAAACTAATCCACTTTTAAGTACAGCCTTTAATTAACTGGGATCCACTTTCCTGAGTGTCCCTCTATAGATGATCATTAGCAAGGATCCTGGTTTTTCTCTGATTAAAAAAAATCCCCAATTTTCATCTTAAAAAAATAACCCAAAATCCACATTTTTCCATTATTAAAATAAAACACTATAGCTAGATAGATAGATATAGTGGTGTTTCATTTTGATCATGGAAAAAATGTGGATTTGGGGTTTTTTTAATCCAAAAATTGAGGATTTTTTTAAAATCGAAGAAAACCAAGATCCCTGATCATTATGGATCAAAAAGGCTGTTAGATTTCCTAGCCTTGCTGGACTTCCCATTTCCCTTCCTGGCTGAATCACACTTGGGGGGCGTGATGTGTGGAGTCTTGCTTGCTGTTCCCAGGTCACAGAGAACAGAGGGTGTTTGTTTTTTCTTGTGCATCCAGGCTTTGCAGGTTACTACATGGGGCCAAGAAGGAAGATATTCACTTTGCGTTGCTACAGGTGTCAGCATTTGGTTTTGCCTTCCTCAGAAATATTAGGTGCTGGCTGCAGCCAGGCTGGGGATTTTTGACTGGGTTGTGCCAATGCTCCTGCTGGGACCAAGGCCGGAGGTTCCAGGCTAGAGGGTCTTGCCCCTCTGCTTGGGGTCAGACCAATCACTACCCTTGGGATCAGGAAGAAATTTTATCCCACAGTTAGATCTACATGGACTGGCGTGGGGTTTGCACCCTGCTCTGCAGCAGTGGTGGCATGATCCTCTTCCTTGGATTGCTTGAGCATATTTTAACTCCTCCTTGTCCTTGCAGAGACAGCACACCGACAGTGCCCTTGTTCCCCTGCTTTACCTATAGTAAGTTAAGGTGATATCTGTAGCATTATGCCTGATAGTGGGTGGCTGGTGAAGTTTTTAACTCGGTGACTCTCAAGCAGGTTGTTAAGGTTCCCTGCGGTGCAGTGAGATCCTTTTAAACACATTGCAGGATGTAGCTCAATATTAGTGCTAGCAGGTGATATGCGCGGTTCACATGATAAACTCAGAGATTTCAAATAGGAACCCAGAGTGTCAAAACCATTCTGACCTGGTGTGATCCTTCTCAGTTCTTTGCTACAGAGGAATTGCTCTCTCATTTTTCCGTAGTCAAAAATGAAATGAAAGCTAAGAGCTGGCATTTTCTGGGGGGGAGGGGGGCACGGCTCTGTGTCCAACGGGTCTGAGAAACCCTGGGTTAGAAAAACACTTGTCTAAGATTGGTTTAGAAAGGGATGATCTTGTCTTGAAATTCAGGTGTGACCTTCTGAGGCTCCATCCAGCCCTCATTTTCTATGATTCTAGGATCCCTTCTATCGGGGTAAGTTAAAGGGGCAAGCAGGTCAATGTGTGTGGATCTTTTAAATGAGGTTTCAAGATCAGAGGTCCCCACTGATCTGGATGGACCTCAAAGAACCTCTGTTCAAATGGGAGGTTTGCCGCAGTGCCCTTGCTCAGGATTTTTCCCCCTTCCTTCTTACGCAGACTCCTGCACAGCTGTTGCCTCTGTTCAGAAGCAGCTGCATTTTGGAGGCGCTATTTAACTTTACCTATACAGCACTTTGAGACTGTGCCATCCGCTCTAAGTGTAACAACCCTCCATTACAATTAAGCATTTAGCTGAGACTCTTTACAAGCATCAATCTGTAAAGGAACATAAGTCGTACAATAGAAGCACTCACTTGGGAGAGATGAACTCCCCTCCTGCATGCTTTCCTGTCAGACCTTGGACAAGTCATTCAACTTTTCTGTGCCTCAGTGCCCCCACCCCCCAGGACTGTAAAATGACCTACCTCACTGTGGGAGGCTGAGTTCATTAGCAGCTGTAACATGCCTTGAAATTCCCCAATGGGAAGCACTACAGATGTGAACTAGTACGTGTTGGGAAACAATATGCTATTTTAATGAGACTGGCACAAGAAGTGTGGGTGTGGGTCCAGTGCACTGTGCTGCAGATGTTATGAATAAGCAGAGATCTTTCTGCAAATGCCCCCCTCTCCCTTCCCCGCCGCTTGTTGAACTGTTCCGAACGATTCATGTAAGACCCGCAATGGTGCTGCTGCCCGACTTTCTGGCTGACAACGTGGAAAGCCCGTATGTTCATGTAGCACTCAGTCGTGGTTAATACTCACAAGGACATCAGTGTTTTCAAAATAGTTCCTCCAGTACGGCCGGATCTTCCTTTGTCCGCCTATGTCCCAGACGTTCAGCTTGAAGCCTTGGGACTGTACGCTTTTAATGTTAAAGCCCTGCAAGAGAAGCCATGGGCAGCATTACCCTGGATCTTGGGATTGTGTTCAGGAGAGTATGGCTTTTAACACCGTTATCACGGTGCAGGAAAGAGGCACAAGATGGGCCTGGGCTGCTATTCAGCTGCAGAAGAGGTGAGAGGGAGAGCAAACGAGATTCTCGTGCATGTCTGCGTGCATACATTCTGGGATCAGGGGCTGACATCGTCATGGCTACAAAGATGAATGTTGCAGTGGGGGCCTCTGGAGGGTTCAGGAGGGTGGGTGCAGGAAGAGGTGAGAGAGGGAGATGTGAGATAAGGAGGAAAACAGAGGGCGCACTGAGAAGCAGCATGCAGCGCAGTCTCACGCAGAGCCAGAGGTCGGAGGCTTAGTCGACACCAGGCAGCGACGCACTGAGCTTAAAAGAGCAACAGCTGCGCGGCTGAAGGGTCCGTTTCATCAATTAACGCTGCGACTGAAAGGGCGTTCAACTGGAAAAACAGGATGTGGTGTGGGCTGGCAACGTGCTGCCACCCGGCCTGGGGGAGCGGGGCTTGGAATCTGAGCGTGGGCTTTTCGCTCTGGGGTGCCGGGGGCTGGGAGTGTCAGGGGGGCGGGGAGGGGAGAGGAGTGTCTCGTGCAGCTCTCGAGCAGCCTCCGCTGGCCAGCTTGGGCGCCGTGCTGGTGGTATGTGCGACTGCTGCTCCAGTGGGGAGGCTAAAAGCAGGGCAGTTCGTAGCAACAAGGATGGAGGGGCAAGTTCCTGGGACTCCCTGGGGGAAAGGGGTGAGGGACAACTGGCCAGAAGTTGTGACATGTCCCATCAGCTGCTTGTGTTTTTATGAAGACCAACAGGGCCAGACTCTGATCTGTGTTACACCAGGGCCAGAGCAACTCTGCAGGCATCTAGGGTGCTTGTCCTGTGTATTTGATTCCAGAACCAAGCCCAAAGCTTGTGTCCCTGATGGTGACCGTGGGCTGTACCCATCATCCTGCTGACATCCTGCTATAAATGCTGGAGTGAGCTGCATCTATCTCGACATCTAATCCAGCCCCCACATTCAGCCCATAGCATTTCCCCGGTGCAACTTTTCTTTGCCCATTTAATATGGTGCGTAGGACAGAGCAAGGTGGAGGAGCAGCCTCCCATCTGGGCAGGGCCTGTCTTACCTGTGTCGGTGTGATGTGGCTGATGTCTTCGGACGCCAGCTGTTTCAGAAGCGTGGTCTTGCCGGCATTGTCCAGCCCCAGGAGAAGGATCCTCACCTCCTGGTCTGGCGCGCTCTTCAGTTTGCGCAGGATTGACAGTAAACCCTATGGCAGACAGAAAGACCACGGGTGTTAATGCTGTGTTAAGATGCCCTCCCACTGGTCCCCAAGTCTGGGCTGGGCCCGAGTCTGGGCTACGACCCAAAGCCTGCCGCATCCTTTCATCCCTCTGTTCCCCCTGTTCTAGTCTCTTCCTGCATCTCCATCACATGCAGTGTGGGGAGCAGCCTGGGCTACCTGGGCTTTCCCAGGGCTGTGTTGTTCCAGTCCAATAGCCCACTCGCAGGGTCAGAGAGTCAGTGTCCCTGGGATGCAGTACACTAAACCCAGCACGGGTTTGTTGCGGGTAGGTCTTGCTTGACCAATCTCATTTCCTTCTACGACCAGGTGACCTATCACCTGGACAAGGGAGAAGAGATTGATGTCGTATATCTTGACTTCAAAAAAGCCTTCGATCTGGTGTCCCATGATCGCCTCTTGGAGAAACTGGCCAATTGTCGCCTTGGGTCCTCCACAATCCACTGGCTGGAAAATTGGCTCCGGGGTCGGACCCAGAGGGTAGTAATCGATGGAAGTCACTCGTCGTGGTGTCCTGTGACCAGGGGGGTCCCCCAAGGCTCTGTCCTTGGACCCATACTGTTCAACATCTTCATTAACGATGTGGACACTGGAGTCAGAAGCGGACTGGCCAAGTTCGCCGATGACACCAAACTTTGGGGCAAAGCATCCACACCAGAAGACAGGCAGGTTATCCAGGCTGACCTGGACAGGCTCAGCAAGTGGGCGGACAAGAATCTGATGGTGTTCAACGCCGATAAATGCAAGGTTCTCCACCTTGGGGAAAAAAAACCCGCAGCATCCTTATAGGCTCGGCAGTGCTATGTTGGCTAGCACTACGGAAGAAAGAGACTTGGGGGTCATCATTGACCACAAGATGAACATGAGCCTGCAATGCGATGCGGCGGCTAGTAAAGCGACCAAAACGCTGGCTTGCATCCATAGATGCTTCTCAAACAAATCCCGGGACGTCGTTCTCCCCTTGTACTCGGCCTTAGTGAGGCCGCAGCTGGAGTGCTGTGTCCAGTTTTGGGCTCCACAATTCAAAAAGGATGTGGAGAAGCTTGAGAGAGTCCAGAGAAGAGCCACGCGCACGATCAGAGGTCAGGGACGCAGACCCTACGATGACAGGCTGAGAGCCCTGGGGCTCTTTAGCCTGGAAAAGCGCAGGCTCAGGGGTGATCTGATGGCCACCTACAAGTTTATCAGGGGTGACCACCAGCATCTGGGGGAACGTTTGTTCACCAGAGCGCCCCAAGGGATGACGAGGTCGAATGGTCACAAACTACTTCAAGATCGTTTCAGGCTGGACATAAGGAAGAACTTCTTTACTGTCCGAGCCCCCAAGGTCTGGAACAGCCTGCCACCGGAGGTGGTTCAAGCGCCTTCATTGAACACCTTCAAGATGAAACTGGATGCTTATCTTGCTGGGATCCTATGACCCCAGCTGACTTCCTGCCCTTTGGGCGGGGGGCTGGACTCAATGATCTTCCGAGGTCCCTTCCAGCCCTAATGTCTATGAAATCTATGAAATCTATAATGACCTGCAGCCAGGCTACCGGGTGATCTGTGCTGTCTTTCCCATCAGCAAAACCCTGTTAATCCAAATCTCCCTCTTAGCTGGCTCTACCTTACTTTGGACCCTGGCATGGTTCCCTTACCAGTAGCCTCTCCCCCACCATCCGATTATCTCCAACCTCATTTATCAGTCTCCTAAGCATGCTGGACAAATGAGATTGGTGCAATTCTGGACACTCAGGACACATTAGCTAATGGCACCCTTTCGATCCCTGAACCCCCTTGACTAGGAAATGCACCGCAGACTCAAGATGCTGACCATATCGGTCAGAGTTCAGGAATGGACTATCTGTGTCGCTCAACCTGCACTGCAAACCACTGGAAAATAAACTGGGCCATGTGCATGGCCCAAAGCAGAGCTCAGACACCTGTGCTGCAAGGAAAGGGCATCAACTGGAAGAGCCTCCTGCGTGCTGCCATGCAATTGTAAATCACTCGTTGCCTTCATTCGGTTCATGGGGTCTGGGGCTAACGCAGCTGCTCCACAGAGGCAATGGAGCCAGTGGACTCTTGAGTCAAGTACTCCACTGCTGACCTCATGAGTAGGGACCTACTTAATTCATGATTTGACGGTTTTTGCGCAGACCATGAAAATCAGTGGTATCCACTGAGAAATATTCCACTGATTGCAATTTCCTGCAAAATCAACTTACCCCCACCCCCCAACCATACAATACGCTGTTTTACAATCTCCCAATCCTTACTGCGATACTTGACAACGCAGCAATCCCTGCAGCCACTCTCATGTGCTTGAAACTCGCTGCCTCTCTGCCAATCTGTGGCGACAGTGGGGCCGCTGGGGAATGCCCGCAAAATTGGGCCTTCATGCCGTGAACAACCCACGAAGATGGCTTCATCTCACCGCGAGTTAAGTAGGCCCCTACTCATGAGTAGCCTCGGGCTAGTCCCATTACCCCTCTCAGCCCAAGGTCCCCTCCTGCCCCATCTCCGACTCCACTGTTTTGGAGTTAAACTCTTCCAGGCAGAGAGAGATGTTTGCTCTGCGTGTGGGGCACCCACCACGGCAGAGCCCAGGGAGAGAGCGTGGCTGATGCCAATACATCCTTTCTGGGGCTTCTGCATTCCCTTCCAAGTCAAGTGGCATCCAGTCCAGCTCTACTGGGCATGTGTTCCCACCAGGAACCACCGCCAGAGCCACCGCTTGGCAGCTGCGCACGACCCAAAGTTCAGACCCCTGAAGAAACCTGGAGTCTGCAACTCAGAGTTCAAATACCAACACTGCCCCAGGCTTCTCCGGTCCCATGGACCTAGACCTCCCCAACAGTACGACAGGGACAAAGCTACTGGTCTACCTCATGATGTGGGGAAGAGGATGACTGAGTTATGAGTTGTAAAGTGCTTTGAGGATGGGAAGAGCTATAAGCTGTAAATATTTTTTACAATGGGGAGTAGTAGATACCCTGGAGGGTAGGGCTAGGATTTGGAGAGACCTTGACAAATTGGAGGACCGGACCAAAAGGAAATCTCATGAGGTTCAATAAGGACAAGTGCAAAGTCCTGCACTGAGGAGGGAGCGATCCCCTGCACCAGTGCAGGCTGCGGGGGACGGGCTGGGCAGCAGCTCTGCAGAAAAGGACCTGGGGGACAGGGGACGTTAAATGAATAGGAGCCAGCAGTGTGCCCTCGGTGCCAAGAAGGCTACCGGCATCGTGGGCTGCATGGGTAGGAGCGCTGCCAGCAGATCGAGGGCAGTGATCCTTCCCTCTATTGAGCACTGGGGAGACCACATCTAGAGTCCTGTGTCCAGCTGTGGCCCCCACGACAAAAAGGATGTGGACACAATGGAGAAAGTCCAGCGGAGGGCAATGAAAATGGTTGTGGGCTGGAGGACAGGACTGGTGAGGAGAGGCCGAGGGAACTGGGCTGATTTAGTCTGCAGAAGAGAAGATGAAGGGGCGATTGAATAGCAGCCTTCACCTCCCTGCGGGTGGGGGCTGCAAAGAGGATGGAGCTGGGCTGTTCTCAGTGGGGGCAGATACAGGATAAGGAGCAATGGGCTCAGGCTGCAGCAAGGGAAGCTTAGCTTGAATATGAGGAAAAACTCTCATGAGGAGGGTAGTAAAATATTAGAACAGGCTACCCAGAGAGGTGGCGGACTCTTCATCCTTGGAGGTGTTTCAGACCCGGGTAGACAAAGCCCTGGCTGGGATGTAGTCGGGGCTGGGCCCGCCTTGGGGCGGGGGGTGGGCTAGAAGGGACTTGGAGCAGGGGGTTGGACTAGATGCGACCTCCTGAGCTCCCTCCCAACCCTCATTTTTTATGTTTCTAAGATTTTCCTTGGAGGTCAAAGGAGAAACGGGCCACAGAGACTGCTCCATGGGGGTTTCCTCCAGACCGGGATGGGGAACACTGCCTGGGGCAACAAGAACTCTGCTTTCCCTGCAGCCCGGTTCTGGGGCTAAAGGGCTTTGAGGTGCAGCAGAACGAACTGTCTAGTGCAAAACCACTCTGCTCTGTCAGGTGGCTGATGCACTGCAGGAGTACAGGCTCCCGGCTACCTCTCTCAGCACACCGCGTCTGAGCACAGCCAACCTCCGCTCCACACAAGGGTGGCATTGATAGACTCGGAGGAAACCGCATGGCACAGATAGCCTTGACTAAACTGCTAATAACGCTGGGAGGACAAAGCTCTGTTTGAACACTTCCTCTAGCCGCTCCTGCTCGGGGAAGTCTGTTACGGTGAATCCATCTCGCCAACGCACAGCCCAAACAACAAACCAACGTCTGCCTGCCTTGGAGCAGGGAGCTTCTTCCAACCAACTTGCTTATAAAACCATCGGTCACAACTCCAGGCTTTTAAAGACTGCTCGTGTGACGGCAGAGCTGAGGAATCCAGCACTTGGGGCTGGAAATGCAATGGCAGGATTGAATCTCACGGTCAGCCCTGCTTGCTTGGGCTTTCGTTCTGCCTGCCTCTATCATCAGTAGCCTGTCAATCTAGCCGAAATGCCTATACCGCTGGTTGTCAAGCTTTTTAGCCTAAAGGCAACCTTCGTCATTTTTTGGGATTGGAGCTGAGAACGACGGAGCTAGAATCTAGCCGGTACCAGGTATGGGCAGTGGGGGCAAGACTTCACCCCACCGTGCCCTGCTTTTTCCACCATCTGCCCCTGGTCTGTATCTAAGGGGACAAGCAGGTCCCCACCAGTACAGCTGCTCCACCAGCGACCTGCATGTCAGCAACCGAAACCACGTGCATCCAAACACTTCCCAACAGCCCTGGGGATGAGAGGAGCTGGGCTAAAATTTCCAGCCAAGTGACCCCATAGCCACCTGCCCGTGCGAATGCCCATGGTGGAGCACGCTGCTGGGGGGAGATGGGAAGCAGCTACAAGTGCACCCTCCAAGGGAGGAATGATTGCTTACCTCCCGGCACAGGGGCCTTCCACCCTTCAACTGGATATGCCAATTGAAAATCATTGACCTAGACCTTCATGATGTTACGTGTTATTATGGTAGTGCCATGAGATACTGCTCAGGAACAGGCTGCTTTTTACTGAGTGCTGTGCAAACAGTGTAAAGCACGGTGGAAGCCCCTAAGAGTTTACTGCTGGAGATGAGCAACGAGAGAGGGCGCGAGATGGAGGCAATCGGACACATACTCCCCTGCTTACTTGCTCAGGTATAAATGCTAGCAGCCTGACATTTTTTAAATATGATTTTTGGGTTTTTTTCTGTGCTAGAATTTACAGTCATGGCACTCAGCTTGTTAATACGCAGCTTGAAATAACGCGTGCATACACCCCAAATTAATAGGCGCCTTGTGACGCACAAATTCTGCTTCTTTTTCCAGGGTCACACGGCTGAACAGAGATGCAGCGAAACTCCCCATTGTTTTATCTTTATGGGCATAATCCAAAACCAGTCCAAGTCAATGAAAGTATTTCCATTGACTTCAGGGGGCTTTGAATCAAGCCCTATTATTTTAGGTTAGTGCTCCCAGTAAAAGGCTGATGAAATGCTAATCCTATTCGCAGCAGTGTTTGCTAAGAGTAGAACAATACATCCCCTGAGCAGATCGGGATTAGAAACCTTTATGACTCTAAATTCAACTACAAAATTCTGAATGCGCAAAGGGCCGTGTTGCAAAGTCTCATTTATCTGCCATTGAACAAGTCTCAGGGGCAGGAAAGAGCAACAGCGGCAGACGTTAGGAGATCCCCTCTTATTACATGATGATGATACTGCAGAGCAAGTACAACTGCCTACAAGGAAACAACCGCTGCTATTCAAGTGACACCCCGGCTGCACGGTTGATCACAGGATTATCTGGGTTAGCCAATAGAAAAGGAGATATTTATAGAAATAAAAGTATTCTCTAAGGTATAAGGTAAGCTGATTTAGAAGGCTGGAAGAAAAGCAAACTGGGATCTAGACACGGACTCTCCTTCAGCAGCTCCGGGGGCATTTGCATTACGCAATTCACGCCTGGAGTTCAAATGCAATCCAGTTTAACTTGAAACACACAATAATTTAGGCTCCTGGTTACACCTGATTCTAGTCATATAGTAGTTTTAATATGTAGCAAAAGCCTCACTCTGTAAAACCAGCAGGGTGTTTTCTCTCGTTTTAAATTTGGCCTTATAAACATCCAAGCAGGTGAGCGACGAAGGCATTAATTGCTCCTTGATGGCTTAGCAAACTAGAGAAGTAACTCAATTAATTTCCTGGCTGCGTGGCTGCGCTATACAATGCATGGCAACCTGTACTACACACATGCTGAGGGACTGATCTTTTTTTTCTTTTTTTTTTACTGGCAAACAAAACATTTTAAATTCACTTTTGAATGGGAAAGCCATAAACGTGGGCAGTAAAGAGTAGGGTTACACATATTCCAGAGGAGAGGGCAAGATCACAGGTACTGCAGAACAAACCTCCTGGGAAGGATTATTTATTCATTCCCTATATTACTGCAGTGCCCAGAGCCCTAGTCGCAGACCCCGCTGCATTGACACGGTGCAAATGCAGAGCTTACAGTTATAGTTCAAGGCTTTGTCTATGTTACAAAGCTGCACCATCCTCACCGAATCAGCCAAGGGTATGGAAAGATCAGGCGCACACCTGGCCAATTTACCCTGCCTGGAAAACACACAGCCTTCTCGCTGCCAGACACAGCTGTGCTAAGAGAAAGGGGACTCTGTCGGCTTTGCTTCTGGCATTCGGGGAGGCGGTGCAGTTATACCAATGGCAAAACCCCTCCTGTTGCCATGTGGCAGGACTCTGGTAGGAGACTCTGTGGATATAGCTCTCCTGGCAAAGCTGCAATAGCAGCAGCCTTGTGATGTACGCAAGCCTCGAGACAGAAGATGGAAACAGCTCAAGGGCGAAGCATGAGGAATCAACACGGGTCAGCAGGACAGGCCCCGGTTTCCATATGTCAGCAGGAGGGATGCGAAGGAGAACAGTGAAGTGGCTTGGCTTTATGTCTGTAAGGAGCTTCTCCCGGGTATGGAAGAAAGCACCGATGTTTTTGTTTAAAGGCAGGCGTCATGGGCTGACCGGAGGTGGGAGATGATCTAGGAAGCCGGTGGATGGATGTAAAGGACCAAAAATGATGGGTCTTGAACAGGACCTTCGTAGCAGCGTTCTGGGTGGAATATGAGCGCAGCAAAACTCGGGCTTGTCGTGGCTAGAGGAAAGGGTGGCGGAGAGGTTAGGATGTGACATAACCATCAGTGAGAGAGTGCCATTTTCTGGATGAAGATATTACAATATATATTTATATAGCACAGTTTCAAAAAAAAAATTCAGAACCCAGTATTGAATATTATGTGCCGTCTTAAGAGAGAAACAGAGCAAGCTGGAAATGAGGGAAAGTTACCACCGTAACCTTCAGAAAATAAGGATGTGCGGTTTAGGGAAAGTGTGTCATTTCTAGGTTTTAAAATACCCACAGAATCACCAAAGGACTTTTTGTTATAGCTCCATGCAGTAATCCTGTTTTCTTTAGGAAAAAAGCTACATGTATATAAAAATGCAATGACATTTATAGACCTAGCTATGGGGTTTGCGGGTTTATTCAGCTTTAAATCCAAGCTGTATGGCTTTCTAGAACTAGCTGATGCATGTAACTGCGTTCAGTGCCACAGAAGCAGTTCAAAGCAAGATTCACATTTATAGGCCAAATAAGAAATTAGTCTTGGGGGAAGAGAGCATTGAAATAATCTGTGTAAATATCCTCTTGGAACGGAGGATATAAAGGGTGTAATGGAGGGAACAATCTCCTGTTATGTTCTGAGCTTAAAGATGGGGCCTCGCAGTCAAAAGAGAGCAGAGAGTCACGTCCCTAGAAGTAAATAGCTTCTCTTTAGCTGCATTAGCCGCAAAGCTCAGATAACGAATATAAAATATAACTGCAGGGAAACCTGCCCTTGGTTACCAATAAATGTTTGCCGAGCAGATGTGGCATTAACTACAGCTCCAGTGAAGTCTGCTGAAGTACAGGCCTGCTGCAAGGGGTTTCGCTACCCAAACCATCGCTTGGACCATGTCGACTCCTCTCCTCGCATCTTCCGCTGGCTCCTACCCCTCCGTCTCATGAAGCGCAAACTATTTGTCTGTACTTTCAAGGCCCTTCATAACCTCTTTGCCGCTGCGATGTCAAGCCCAGTTCCAGCCTCCATCCCCAGCTGATTACATTTCAAGCCGGCGCCTTTGTGCTTTCCCCTCTGCTGCCAGATGCTGGGGGAGGCCTCAACATAAAACAGCCTCCTTCCCCGCCTTTACGTCGATGCCTAAAAAACTTTGTCCTCTTGCCAGGAGCTGAAGCGGACCCGCTGTCACCACCGCCGACCACATTGACCCGACTGTCTCGCTGCTCCCTGGACCCTGCAATGCGTCTGTAGCCCTACGTGGTCGTTAGCCTCATGGGTAGACTGTGCGCCGAGTGGGGCAGAGACCATCTCTCTACTGCATGTTTGAGCACCGTGGACTCTTGATCCGCAACCTAGGAGCCCCGATCACAGACTACGGTAGGCAAGGAGGGTCTCTGGATTTATACCGGACTCACCAGCCATTTCGAGCAAACAGTGTATCGTACCCAATCTCTCGCCTTCAGCCGCAGTTCACGTGCGGCGCATCATTATGCAACGCTTGTGCGCCGCGCGTGTGGAGGAGGGGAATCCTTCCCGACGGCGGCACCTGACTGACTGATGCCCGGATGAATGACGTTTGATTGCCTTTCTCTGAGCCCGCATCACCACCATGTTCCTAACGGTCATCCAATCACCCAGCCTTTTTCGAAACACAACCACAGTAAATTAATCTATTGAGCGCACTTTATTCAGTACTTCTTACACTGGCAAAACTCCCAATGAAGTCATTAGCTTGCTGTGTCTCCACCATATGGTGTCATTCAATGCGGGCAATTTCTTTCCGTGCTGAAGTCTAACATTTGCTGGATTCAATTCACCTAGACAGCTTTCCCCGCTCAAACCCACTGACACAGCTTTCTGTCAAAAGAGGTCACACGCGGTTTTCTCTTTTGCCGCCCGACAAGAGAGCTACATCTCCGGCTTTGCACGTGCAAAATTAAACGGGCTATACGAAAAAGGAGGGGAGGGGAAAAAAAAGTCAAGGAAGCCCAGCGGAGGAAGTCTGGGCAGATTTCCATAGGAAGAAAGCTGGCACGTGAAATCTGCTTCAACCGGGACGCTGCCAACCTGCTCCTTTCCCCGTGTGAAAGGTAGGTCTCTTTTCTGGAATACTGACACGTTTTCTCCGGCCGTACCTCGACGGCTACCGGCGGTCGGTCGGCGCCAATTTTAAGACCTAATTAAAGAAAAGGCCTGACCTAACGGGCTCGTACGAGGAGGAGAAAGTCGGAGAGCTCCTCGGTCCGCTCTCCAGGCCTCCTCGAGGGACGCCGGTTTTCAAGTCGCGTCTCCGGCAGCTCGCGGTCGGGGGCAACAATCCCCGAATCCAACGCGGGGTGTTTCGCCGGGCTGGCAGATGCCTGCGACTCGGTGTTGCCGTCTGTGAAATGGACCCTGCTCCCGAACGCCGTGGCATGTTCCTGTCTCGGACGGACGCCGGTCACCCAGGCACCGTCGCCGCGGCGCGGAGGGAGCTTCTTCCAGCCGTGCAGTCCTCTCCATACCGGCCTTCCCCAGGCGCGGAGAGAAACGGCGCGTGCCGCCCCGTCGCCGCC
>NW_005841986.1:873986-874410 GCF_000455745.1 Alligator sinensis
AGCGCGTGCAGTGCGGGGGGAGGGGGTTGCAGTGTGCCGGTGTATTGCAGTGCGGCATGGCGCAGCACGTGCCAGCGATGCGCAGGTGGGCCTGTGCAGCGTTGGCTTGTGCAACGTGTGACACTGCCGTGCAGCGCGGCCTTGAGCAGCACGTGCCAGCGATGCCCAGTGTGGGCGCAGTGCTGGCATGTGCAGTGTGTGGCAGTGCAGTGCGCCAGTGAAGCGTGGTGGGGGCCCGCGCAGCGCTCGGGGCGAGTGTGGCTGCTCTGGCGGGGGGGGGTTGCAGTGTAATGCAGTGCAGTGCAGTGCACGCCCAGGGGTGGGGGAGCCCAGGGCTACCCCTCGGGGTGCTGCACATCCCCTCCGCCAGGTCTCCAGCCCCTCGCCCGCAGCGTTTTGACGACGCCCCCCGCCTCCGCCTCCG
>NW_005841986.1:874431-895558 GCF_000455745.1 Alligator sinensis
GCGCGCCGGGCATTAACCAGGGGGTTAATCTTTACTCGGAGGTCGGAGGCCCCGGGCTCGGACCCGCCCGTCCCAGGGTTCGCGGGGCTGACCGCGCCCCCAATTAGTAACCAGGCTTTGCAGGGGGCGCCTCTTGCCCCCGCGGGCACCGGGACAGGAGCGGGGTCAGGGGCCCTCGCGATGCCCGGCTCCTGGCGCAGCTGCCGTCGCTTCACCACCCCCGTGCCTGCGAGAGCAGGCCGGGGCCGCTTCCCAGCTCTGCTACTGCCCTCCTGGGTGTCCCGAGGCATGTCCCTTAATCTGCCTGTACCCCGGGCACGGAGCAGGACCCAGCTCCGGTTGGAAATCTGCCTCTTCTACGATTTCCCCCGTCTGAAACGGGCGCGCTGGTTGGCGCCTGGCGCAGGGCTGCACGTCCCCTCTTCCAAGTGCCTCGTGAGGATCCTCGGGGTCCTGTCAAGTGCCCCAGAGAATTGCGAAAGATGCAGCATTTCCCAGGCAGTGATGGCGCTTTATAAGTCACCTTTTTTTGCATTCATCCAGGGAATAATTAACTTTCTCTAAGACTCGGTGTGTGCGCAGCTGGCGAGCTCCAGCTAAGAGCCGGCAGCTGGGACCGCGCTCACGGTAAGTCAGCTTGAAACCTTCTCCTAGCCTGGGAGTTTTTGGCACGGTTGCTTTGCCGGCCCAGAACATGGCAGCGCGGGTGCCGCTTGCTCCTGGCGGCTGTTCCCAGTGCTCGGATCCCAGGATCTTCCCCCTGCTCCCAACCATTAGCCCTTGGCTGTTTCGTCCGGTGCCGCCACCTCCAGAGCGCTGCATGCAGCGGTTGGTGGTTGCAGCCAGCTCTGGGGAGGCAGGTGAGTCTCCTCGTTGCAAGGAGCCGTAGGGAAGTGGGGGTGTCCCAGGTCGCAGTGAAACCCCTCCCAGGCCCACGTTCTAGCCATTGCTGCCACACTAGACCACAAACACGATCCTACTTCGCGTTGACCCCGCGAGGATCGTGGAATCAGCAACGTGGCAGGTTCCCGCTGGAAATGTTCTGGCTCGTTGTGAAGTATGCGTGGCAGATGGAGCTTGTAACCTCTGCAGACCCAACAACGATATCCGGGACACTTACAGGAGTCCGTGGGACTGGAGGGCAGCTGCAGTGTCTGAAAGCCCTGCCTGGGACAGCGTCGCTGGCCTCAAAGGAAAGGATCGGAGGCCTCTCGAGCCTTGGCTGAAAGAGCTGCAGGGTCCCCAGCGAAGCACCCGCACCCGTGGGGGGGCTTTAGGATCGGGGGGCTGCGAAACATTAAACCGAGGCGGTGAAGCAGTCAGGCCAGGAGGTCCAAGGGAAGGTTTCTTTCTCGGGGTTGCAGAAGTGCCGGGTCTGGCTCCGTATTCAGTATTACCCCCCAGCCATGGCTTGGTTAGACCCGTGATTCCCACCCGGGTGCTGCAGCAGCTTGGGGGTCCCGTGAGATCCTTGTAAGGGTGGCGCGCAACATTGCAACTGCCTACGTGTGATTTACAAGCTCGGCCCAGATTTCAAATAAAAATCTGTAGTGCCAAAACCCTTTGGCAGTGGGAGGCTGTCTGAGCCGTTTCATAGTCGTGAGGGGCTGGAAGGGACCTTACGGGTCATCGGGTCCATGTGGGCAGGAAGAATGGCTCTAGGATTTTTCCACAGCCGAAAACCGAGTGAAAACTCGGAGCTGGCAGTTTCCTGGGAGACCAGGCTGAGAATCGCTTGCTTGGACCGGTGAGATGTGTAAGGCTGTGATGAGACGCAGAGGACAACTGCTTTACCAGGAGAGCACGTCGGGTGTGATGTGACCCACCTCTGCAGGCCCCCGCAGCAATGCAGCGAGCCAAACCCCCGTCGTTCTAACCCAGAATAACACCACGGCGGGGACAGCAGGTTTGCCCCTCTTGTATCACCATAAGAGCGCAGAGGCAGCAGTTTTTCAAGCAGCCAGTCCGTGTCATGGTGTGCCGTTCGATGCTGGTGTAATTATTACGTCTTATCTCTGCTTCTGCCAAACTTGCGGTCCCGAGCGCAGCATTGGCTCCGTCCGCAGCGGTTCTGGAGCGTGTCGAAGGCTGGTGAGGACAGAATCGGAGAAGCCGGGCTGGAGGGGACCTAAGGCAGGATCAGCCCTATCCAAACCATCCCATCCAGGTCCTGCTACTAAAGCTACACAATCAGCTCTCGCAGAGCCGCAAGGCAGAGCCCCCTGCCCTGCCCCCGGGAAAGCAGGGGGACAACGGCAGTCTGTGTCCTGGTGCTGCAGAGGTTGTTAATAGATGCTCGAGAGATCCCAGGCAGAAGCCATGCCCCATGCTATGGAGGATGACAGTCCCCTCCCAGTCCGTACCAGTTTGATCATGGGGGGGAAAATTCCTTCCTGACCCCAAATGGGATCAGTGTGAGTAGAGGGGCCTGCTGATGGGCTCAGAGGGCTGGTTTAAGGAGCAGGAGAGCAGCTCTGTGATATGTCCCTGCTTCAGCTCCGCTTAGCCAGCGAACACGGTGGTACATGGCCACCTCCGTGCCAGCAGCTCTTGGATCCCGGTGCCAGGCTGAAGATCTCGGTCCCTGTTTGTAGGGAGCAGCTCCCGAGTGGGATAAAAGCCACGGCCTGTGCTGGGCACAGAGTCGTAGTGAGGTCGGGCTGGCAGGGCCCTCTGGTTGCCACGTCTGGTCCAGCCCCATCTGAATCATCCCTGTCCACAAGGCACGATGGAAACCGGTGGGTTGTGGTGGTTTGTTAAGAGCTGGCTTGCAATCGCCCCCATCGCTGCACATCAGTCCCTATAATAAAGCTTAGGTGGCGATGCACCAGGGATGGTGCACAGGTGAAAGCTGCTGTGTCCCCCACCAGCTGCTTGGAGCTACTGGCACCCTTGACCTCCTTGGTCAACGGACTTGGCCATTTTGACCTTGACCTTGGACACGGGAGCTGGTGTCGTGCAGGAGCCTAGCGGAGATTGCTGCCTGCACAGAGGCCGAGCCCCGGGGGCTCTGACCCCCTGTGCTGTGCGCTGTGCAGATGTGTGACCGTGGGCCTGTCCATGTTACACTCGTGCCCAAAGGAGGATTTTGCCGATGGACCTACCTCGGCTTGGGTAGGGTGCAGTACTTTGTCATGGCCCTGAACAACAGGAGATGGCAAAGGTGGGGTTGGCTTGATGCCTTGTATGGTAGGGGCTGAAGTTCGGGGTCTGGGTCCCTCTTCGGTGGGTGAACACCAGCAAGCCCTACATCGCCATGCTGGGAGAGTCTCGCAGTGTGGACGAGCCCATGACACGGGCTTATTCGCTGCTTCTCTCTCTCCCTGGGCTTCTGCGGGGTGGCCTGGGACGGGGGGTGTTACCAGAGACTGGTTGGTTGCGGAGGCTGATCTCTGGGCAGTGTCGGGCATGGGAGAGCAGGGTCCGTTTACCAGTGCTCCCCTTCTCCAGCTCAGCCTTACAATGGCACCCGCTTCGGCCAGCTTCGACATCGATGCCCCGCGGTGGGACCAGACCACGTTCGTGG
Source organism: Alligator sinensis (assembly GCF_000455745.1). Taxonomy (NCBI): domain Eukaryota; kingdom Metazoa; phylum Chordata; order Crocodylia; family Alligatoridae; genus Alligator; species Alligator sinensis. Next base: position 877,958 of record NW_005841986.1, read on the forward strand.
GGCGCCTCAAGCACTTCTTCAACATCACGGACCCGCGCACGGTGCTGGTGTCGGAGCAAGAGCTGGACAGGGCCAAGGCGCTCGTGCAAGGCTGCAGGTACACAGCTGGGCAGCCCAGGCGCCTGGAGGCCTTTCTCAGGGCTACACCATGAACCATTGAGGGGTTGGGATGGGGGCGACATGCAGCACGAGGCTCCTCACTGAGCCCTCCCGGTGTGGGTTCCCATCCAGCCCCCGCGGGTAGGAAAGAGGTGAGCAAAGCCTTGCACTCCTGCCGACTGGGGGAGTTTGAACCTAGGGCTCCGGGGTACTGTGAGATCTGGTGGAAGGAGTCGAGCAGCCTGGCTCCCGCGTACTGGAGCACATGTCATTTGGGTGTATAGCTCCCTGATGCCCCGTGGCGGGGGAAACCAGGCTCTGCCAGGGGAAAACCCTTTTCCCCCTGGCAGAGCCGTGCTCAGCAGAGCCCTGCCTCTAGGCACCTTGGCAGGACATCGTGGGTGGAGGATCATGACGGCAGGGCACAGCTGTGCCCAGGTGGGTGCCTCCCAGGTGCTGATGGCTCTCTGGTTGGCAGGGCAGGCGTCGTGCCGCCGGGGACCAGCCAGGAGCAGCTGCTGTATGCCAAGAAGCTCTACGACTCGGCCTTCCACCCTGACAGCGGGGAGAAGATGAACCTCATCGGGAGGATGTCGTTCCAGGTGCCCGGGGGCATGGCCATCACGGGTTTCATGCTCCAGTTCTACAGGTAACGCTCCCTGGACAGGTTGGGAGCCAGGGCGGACGGGGTGGACCAGTGCCCCTTGGTGGGAAAAGGCTGTTGGACAGGATCTCGCCCTCGCGGCGTGCTGCAACGTGATGAGCAGGTCTCGCTTGCAGCGGGCGTCTCCATGCCAGGGCGCCCTTCGAGGGGTTGCAGCCTCCTCCCTCTCCTCCCCGTCCTGGCCCAAGCTGTCGTCGCATCCTGCCCTCTCTTCCTCTGCCACATTTCAACATGCCAGCCTTTCTGGGAGTGATGCGGTGCGGGCAGAAATCCTGAATTCAAGGACAAAACGCATCCTGCCTGGGAGGCTGCAGGGAGCGGGCGGGCAGCCGAAACACCGGGAGGGCGGTTTCATTCCCTGCCAGCAGGCCTGCCAGAGCTGCAGTGGAAGGAGCTCAAGTGCCCTGGTTCCTAGCCCGGTGCCCTCTTCTCTAGGACACACTTCATTCAAGTGTGTCGCTCCCTGATGCCCCATGGCAGGGGATACCCAGGCCAGAGGAGCACCGGCCACTCTTTCTGGTGTTTCCCTGGTGGGGTCCAGTTGTGCTGGGGCTTTCCAAACTGTCTGGGAGGTTCCACGCTCCCTGAAACGTGGCAGTTTCTGCCTGTACGTCCTTCCCCACCCCCATCTCTAACACAGCCTAATAGCGGGCTCAAAACCAAGTCTGCAGTGCCTGATGGAAATGTCTCCCGGCCCCACCAACCCTCCCCATTCTCCCTTATCTTATTAACCAAGCTCCACTGCTGATTCAGGCTTTTTCTAATGATTAACCAAAGTCAGCCGCCTGCTTTTCTGCCTTTTTCTGTCCTTTGCATCCTCTGAGATGGGGGAGCTCCTGCCCCGGGGTGCTCCCACAGTCCCAGTACCGTGTTCCCCTTCTCCTGCTCTCTGCCCTGGGGTGTTTGGCAGTGTTATGGGGCCTGCCTGCTTTGCTTTCCCATCTCAGTGCAGCTCTCTGGTGCATTCAGGGACCCAGCTTGTGCTGGGCCCCATCGTTGGACCCAATGCTGGTTGCTTTCTTCTCCTCTGGGATGATCCTGAAGAGACCAGCTGGGGTGGGTGCATGGTGTCTTGTTCCTCCCGCACCCCGCTCTAGCACGTGTTTGCTCTCCCCTGCCCCGGCACACCCCAGATGCCCTGCTTCTTGGGGGGGCCAGGCCCCATGTGCAGCCTCCTGCACCCACTCTGAGCTCTGGCCTCCCTGCCTGGCAGGACGGTGCCCGCCGTGGTATTCTGGCAGTGGGTGAACCAGTCCTTCAACGCCTTGGTGAACTACACCAACCGGAACGCCGCCTGCCCCATCTCGCTCACGTGAGTGTTGCCCCGTCCCTGCCGTTGTGCTCCGGCTGGAGCTGTGCACCCTGACTCCAGACATGCCCAGAGGCCCCGTGCCCCTGGGTGTCTTGGGATAGTGTCCCCCCCGCCCCGTGGACGGGACGCACTGGGAGTTAGGAGCCTTTCTCTAATGTTTCTGCTGCCAGCCGAAACCTGGGACTTTTGGGAGACGTTCCCCGCTTGAGCTGCAGCTCGCCTTAGGTGCCTCCAGTCCTAGGTTGTGGCACCCAGACTCTTGAGCAGGGTTTGAGGGGTGGGGGAGGCCTGCAGGTATCTTCAGCAGGGCTGGGTGGTGGGAACACTGGTCTTCCAGGGCCACGGGCACTGCCAAGCCCTTCAGCCTACCCAGGCAGACTCGTGGAGCTGCATGTGGATCTCATAGCCGGGCTTTACCGGCCTAGCTGCTTCCTGAGATCCTCTCTGCTTTGCATGGACCTCTCAGGGCTCCCGGTCCTGGCATCCCTGTCCCAGGGGAGAGCCCTGGGCCTGGGGTGTCTGCGACCACGTCTCCACAGGGCCAGGCTCCTTCCCAGCCAGGAGCGGTGTAGCTACGTCTGCACCGTGGGTATGGCCAAATAACAGGGGTGTCCTGGGCTCCAAGGAGGACACCGGCGGCAACCCCAGTGACCCAGCCAGGGGCTCGGTGGCTGTGCTGGGGGACTGTTGAGTCACAGATGGGTTCCCCCTTCTCCAGGCAAATCGGAGTGGCTTATGTCACTGCCACCAGCACCGCCCTGGCAACTGCTGTGGGACTCAACCTCTACACTAAGGTACTGTGGGCAGTTCCAGGGAGCGGGTGGGATCAGGGGGCAGGCAGGGGACTTGCTTCTGGAGGCCACTGCTAGCCCCTGGCTGACCCCTCCAGCGGGGTCAAGGAGCCAGGTCTGGTGGTCTCAGGAGACTGGGTGCAAGGTGACAGCCTGGGGCTGTCCCTCTGCCCTGTCCCGGGGCCCTAACAGGGCTGCTCCCCTTCTCTGTCCATGCAACCTTGATGCCCCCCCGGTGCCCGGCGTCCAAGGGCCTTGTTCAGCTCGCTCTTCTTCCTCCTCAGAGAGCCCCACCCCTCGTGGCACGCTGGGTCCCCTTCGCCGCGGTCGCAGCCGCCAACTGTGTGAATATCCCCATGATGAGGCAACAGTAAGTCAGTCCTACCCAATGCTCTGGCCTGTGGGAGTGTGACTGGGGGGTAGATCTGGAACCAAGCACAGAGGAGGCAGGGGCAAGGAGAGCTCAACCTGGGCAGCCAGGACTCCTGGGTTCCTGATTAGAGTCGATGATCTCTTGAGGTCCCTTCCAGCCTCACTTCTCTGTGATTGAAGTTAGTGCCAACTTAAAGTTGTTACTGGATGGTTTTCAAACCCACTCATCCGGTTGTTAGATAATGGCTCCATGGGGCAGAGAAAAAGTGTTGGTCCATTGGCTCGTTATAGAATCATAGACAATTCAGGTGGGAAGGGAGCTCAGGGGGTCACATCACGTTCATCCCCCTGCTCAAAGCAGGACCAGCCCCAGCTACATCATCCCAGCCAAGGCTTTGTCTCGTCAGGTCTTCAAAACCTCCCAGGATAGAGATCCCACCACCTCTCTGGGTACTCTGTTCCGGTGCTTTACTACCCTCCTAGTGAGAGTTTTTCCTAATATCCAACCTCAACTTCCCTTGCTGCAGCCTGAGCCCATTGCTCCTTGTTCTGTCATCTGCCCCCACTGAGGACAGTCCAGCTCCATCCTCTTTGCAGCCCCCCTGCAGGGAGGTGAAGGCTGCTATTCAATCGCCCCTTCATCTTCTCTTCTCCAGACTCGATCAGCCCAGTTCCCTCAGCCTCTCCTCACCAGTCCTGTCCCCCAGCCCACAACCATTTTCGTTGCCCTCCACTGGACTCTCTCCAACGTGTCCACATCCTTTCTGTAGCGCGGGGCCCACAGCTGGACACAGGACTCCAGATGTGGCCTCCCCAGTGCTGAATAGAGGGGAAGGATCACTGTCCTCGATCTGCTGGCACCGCTCCTACCCATGCAGCCCAGGATGCCGGTCACCTTCTTGGCACCAAGGGCATGCTTGGCTCACTGTTACGGTGAGATCATCCATGATGAAAGCACATGGGTGCTTCCTCTGCCTCTGGGTGCTATTGGGAACAGGATGGAAGACTGGATGGACTCCTGGAGTGATACCAGATCAGAGCTGATCACGAAGGCTTGTGTCTGGCTCCCCTCCCTGTAGCTGCCAGTTTGGAGGAAAGTGAAAAATCCCCATGACGTGGCCTAAGAAGAGGAGCCAACGGTTCCATCCTCAGTGGCCACAGAGCTTGACGTCTGGTTGTCTTCACATTGGCATATGTACTGGCATTGTGCAAGGCAACTTGCATCATCCGCGAGGGCTCCCGATGTAGGTTACTGAGCCAGCCGTTGGCAATTCTCTGTTCAGAGCCTTTGCTCGGTGCTCCAGGACCTGTTCTGGACTTCGTTACCATGCCAGGCCATTGTGACTGACCTGAGGATACGTGCGTGTGCTTGTGCATGCAGGTGTGCCCATGGTGCGTCTCTGGCCCACACAGGGGCTCAGCACCTGCTGTTATTGCAAGCCTTGGCGTTTTCCTGCAGCTCTCGCAGTAGAGGCCTATGTTTGCCTGCGCATGGAGCAGGATTCTAGTTTTGGCTCTGCCAGGCCTGGGTGTGTTTGTGTGTGCGTGCGCGCGTGCATCTATGTGGCTGACCTTGCAATTGCCCACTTTCTGCAGCGGGTGGATTCAGTATTATGGGGACAGTTGTAGGGCAGATAACACCGAGCTGTGGGTACTTCAATGTTTGGCACACAGCAATTTTCCTTGTGCCAGGAGGTGCCTGGTGATGAGCCCTGTAGAAACAAGGCCTGGGCAGAGCAGCTACAAAGCCCTTTGCTCAGGTTTTCCAACACTTTCAAAGTCAGGAGGCGGTGACCCAGACCCCCTGCCCAGTTCTCCCCATACAGATTAGCCAAGGGCAGGGCTGGGGAGCAGCACAACCCATCTGTAATGGGCCCAGATGTTGCACCAAGACGGGGCGGGTGAGCGCTGTTCCAGCAGTGCCCCGGAGATGGCAGCATTGCTTCAGCTAGTTTAAGTTTGCCCGGCAGCTGGGTCTGTACCCTGGATCTACACCCTGAAGCGGGCAGACCCTGGCCTGGGGATGCTGGAGCCGGTTTAAATCCCCAGCCAAGATTTAGAAAGCTGAATCACCAGTTGCCTCCTAAGGGACTGGCCTGCTTGCTGTGGGAGGTGACTAGTGCAGCCTCCAAGCCGTGGGCACAGCGTCTTCCCAGGGATTGCAGGCAAGGGAGCAAGACCGGATTGGGAAGAGCCGGCTCCTTTGGGTTAGGGCGGGAGGATCTGTTGTTATGGCAGCTCCCCTGTCTCAGCCAGGCCCTGCATGGGGCTGGGCAGCACCAGGCCTCCCTGCCTGTGTCCCTTCCAGCCTAGAGAGCCTTAGCACAGCGCTGTGCATGGGACAGGAGTGCGTTACCTTGGGCATCGCATCCTAAAAGGGGGTCAAGGCCCAGAGCCAGGCCTGCTGAGCAAGCATAGGGGCCTTGCTGTCTCTGGAGAGTATGGGGAATCAACCCAGTTAAAAGCTAGGCTGCACCCCCCTGGGCAGTGGGCCCAGCTCCCCTATGACTGCACCTCCTTGGTGCTACTCGGGCCTCGTTCCCTACTCACGATGCACTGGGATGAGTGGCTAAGCCTAGGAGATGGGCTCGCGTCAATGGGGGGCAGGGGCTGTTCTGGGTGACAGGAGGAGGTGTCATTGGGCTCGCGGGTGCAGCTGCCAGGGGGCTGGTTGCAGCCTGTGCCTCGGCCCCGAGCACCCACAGCCGCCTGCCTGCTGCCTCTAGGGAGCTCATCAACGGGATCGCCGTGACGGACGAGAACAACAACGAGCTGGGCCTCTCCAGGGTGAGTCTGGGCTCTCCAGGGCGGGTGGGCTGGTGCCGACATCCATGCCGAGGCCTCTCCCAGGCTCGCGCTTCCCCGGAAGCGGTCGCAGGGCCAGGGCCAGGAGAGGCATCTGCAGAGCTGCTGGACATCCGCTAGCCCCTTTGGTCCTCAGCATGCCGCGGTGACCCCCAAGGACATGGCTGGAGGACATAACCGGGCCGCTCGGACGATGCCACAGTCCTCATAGACATGCTGGGGGCCGACCCAGCTGGTGAGCCCTTGGCACTGCCCGTGCCTGTTCTTGCTTTCAGAGAGCCGCTGCCAAGGGGATTACACAGGTGGTGATCTCCAGGATTGCCATGGCCGCGCCTGGCATGAGTAAGTGCCTGCAGAGAGAGAGGGGCAGGGATCCTGCAGCGGCTGGTTGGGTTGCGGGGGGGATGGGATGGCTGCACCCCTGTGGGGTGCTGGTCCCCTTCGGACACCGTGGGCGGGAGAGAAGCCATGCTATGGCTCGGCGTGCACGAGGGTAGCAGACGAGGCCCTGCCCCACACAGACGGTGTGCTCGACTGGCACTGGGGGCGGAGGAGGATGGCCTTCAGAGCTCCCATTTTAGGTGAATCTTGCCATGTTGGGACCAGTTGCCTCTTTGAGGGCCCTCTGGGAAGTGCTGCGCTGGAATTGGGCTGGAGGTTGCTGAGGACTTTGGCTCCTCTCTCTCTCTCTCTCCTTTTTTTGCTAGTTATTCTCCCGATTATCATGGAGCAGCTGGAGAAGTTTCCCTTTATGAAGGTGAGGCCTGAGCCGTCCTCTGTTCTGCCCCAGCTCCGCCTTCCTGGTGGTCAGGCATCTCCGTGGCCCTGCCGACCCCTTCCTGTCACCCGTGCTCTCCCTGAGACCAGCTCCACAGACATTGGCTTCCTTCCCTTGTGCCATCTTTAGTTCCCGGCTCCCCTCGCTGGCCTGGGGAGCGACAGAGGCCCGGCACTGGGTGTTGAACGGGGGCGCACAACCCTTTGCAAAGGGCCAGTCCACAGGTCTGATCCCAGAGTCGCAGCAGTTGATGCTGCCGGTGCTTCCTCACTACCAAATTTCCAGACCCATCCAGCCCGCAGGCCATAGCCTGAGCACCAGTGGTGTAGAAGACCTTCAGCGATGCTCAGAAATGCATGCACATCTAACACGCAGGAAAAAGGAGTTGCTGTACTAGACCTGGCCACAAATTTAGCTCCCTTCTCCATGAGCAGGCGTTGCGGTAGCCGGGGCTTGGGATTTCAGGAGCTCACTCCTCTCCTCTCATCCCTTTGCAGAGGATCCGGGTCCTCCACGCACCTTTGCAAGTGATGCTGGTCGGGGGCTTGTAAGTACCTCGCAGCTGAGCCCGTGGCTGTTCTCCAGATCCCAGGGATGCTGTCTCCGTCAGCTTGTAGAGCCCGGTACCCAGCACTTGTGAGCGTGCCCAGCTCTGGTGGGACCCCGCAGAGCACTCGGCGCTGCTGTGACCGGGCACGGCCTGGTGCAGTGAGAGCAGTGTGCCCTGAGGGGCGGCCATCCTCTGCTTTGGCTGTGGGCACTGAAGAGCCTAAGGGCCTCTTGTGCTGTCCCCCCCCAGAACCGTGGCCTCTGAGTCTCCCAAGCCTTTGTGAGTTCAAGGCTCCCTCCTGGATGGGACAGGAGCCTTACGCCCCTTGTGGGGGCTGAGATGCCGAAGGCCAGATGCTGAGAAGGGCTTAGGTGGCATATGAGTCCCTAGGTCCCCTGGATCCATTGCCAATCCTGCCTACTCCTGTAGGCACCCAGAGGATGCAGACGCTGGGGGGTCCCTCAGTCCCATTGCCTCTGTTGGGCCTGGGAGAGGGTGATTCCCAGGCCTGTAGAGGCCAGGCTGTTGCTTGAGGAGCAGGTGTTGGTTGTCTCCGGTAACGTGGTTGCCTGTCTCCCCACAGCCTCCTGTTCATGGTGCCGGCGGCCTGCGCGCTGTTCCCGCAAAGATGGTACGAGCCCGGCGGTCTCTCCCCGTCTCCCTTAGGGCTGCAGTCCCCCTCTCACCATGCCATGTGCCAAGGGGATGTTTGGCTTGTCCTTCCCCCCGCGGCTCTGGGGCAGAGCTCCTCTGTCCAAACGATTCAGCCTCCCCCACCCAGGGGCAGCGTGACCTCCCTGCACCAGGAGCGGCTCCTTGGCCCCATCGTGGTGGTGGCGGCTGCACTTCTCCCATGGCAGCTGCCCAGAAAAAGGCTGGAGACTAGCACCCTCCAGCCAGGTTGTGTCCGACTAGCACAGGCTCTCACCCTCTCTCCTCTCCCTGCAGCTGCATGGCGCTGTCCAGCCTGGAGCCGGAGCTCCGCGCCCACATCGTGGCCACGCACGGAGACAAAGTGCCTTACGTCTACTTCAACAAGGGGCTGTGAATGGGGCCTGGAGCCCTCCAGATCCCTGCACCCTCCAGTCGGGGCCAGTCCCACCTGGTCCCCGTCCACCACCGCCACCCCTGCTCCCAAAGGAGAGGACCTGAAGCGACTCCTGGCTGCTCTCTGGTTGGATTCTGGGTCTCATTTCCCCCCCGGAGGGAATTCCCTCTGGCTGGGCCCACGTGTGAGCTTGGCTGAGGTGCCGTCTGCTGCCCTAGCGAGCAGAGGGTGCCTGTCCGGCCCGGCTGCCACGTGGCACCATAGGTCCATCAGCCACGAGCCTGGAGAAGCCTCTCCGGTCCCCTGACCTTTCTGAGCAGGCGGCCTGGCGTGTGGGAGGCTTGAGGCCTGGCTCCGATGCTGCTGGGGTCCCAGCTGCTCAGCCTCCCCCATGCCTTTCTCCAGGACTGTGCCTCCTTCCCCAATTTAAACAGCTCCCTGCCCCTGCTGAGCAGGGCCTGGTGGGAGTGCACACATGGTGCTACCCCTCTTTTTTCCCAGGGGAGGCTGGTCTCAGCCAAACCTGTTGCGGGTCAAACCCATCACACCCCAGGACCTTCCACTGCAGCCGGAGCCGCGAGCCCTTCTGCTCTCAGACTGGGCAGCTTCGTTTCAAACCTTCACCTTTGCCCCCTCCGGCCTTACGTAGGCATCCTCCTCCTCTCCCTGTGTAACGAGTAACCAAATGTCTTAAATGAACAAGGATCTCTGCCGTGGCCTTGGGCTGAATTGACTGAGTCAGATTTTCAGTCCCCGAGCTGTGTGGCAGACAGACCACAAAACCACCCGTCTGCTCCTGCGTCCTCAGCTCAGCTTAGACGTGGGTTGCAACGAAGCCTGGAAATGCCTTATTTTTTTTAAGATGCTTTTTATCCACCGAGCCTTCACCTGCAAATGGAAGCACGCACAATTGCCACGGTTGCTATAGGTCCTACCCAGAGACCCTCTGATATGCCTCTGCTGTGGCATTCAGCGTGCGAGCTGCTGTCTGAGCCACGCTGGCATCGACGGTGCAGGGGTCCGGCTGGGACCCGCATTGGTTTCAGCCTGTTGTAAGACGAGGGAGCAAAAAATCATGAATCCTAAAACTAAAGGGTAAGGAAATGGGACATGTTGAGGTGCCAGATAAGAGGAGGAAGAAATAAACGTCCAAGGAGTTTTTAAAACCACTGCTGATGCTGCCACTGTCTTTTGTCACCAGGCAAGGGGTATCTCCAGTGATCCCACCAGTGACCTCCATCTGTGGCCACTCCAGGTGGAGGAAATGGGCAAAGTAGTGGTAGGTCGTGTACGTAATTCAGGAAGAAGAAACCAGGAGCTGGAGGAAGGAGGAGGGGTGGCTGAGCTGAGACAGGGATTGGGACCTGGACCCTGGCTACAAGGATTTAACCAGCTGCCCCTGGTCAGATCAACGTGGACTGTGGGGGTTTTGCCCTCCTTTGCAGCGGGGACATGGCCTCTGCCTGGTGTCTCTCCAGCATATATTAACCTTCACAGCAGCAGGACATTGGCCACCACCTGCTTGTGGCCGGTCCGAGGGCTGTGCCTCTCGTTGCATTGGGGTGGCTGTATGGTTTTGCTAAGAGATTGAGCACTGGATTTGTATAGGGTGTTTTGGATAGGGCTGAGCCTGCCTCAGGCAGGGGGGTGGACTGGATGACCTCTGAAGGCCCCTTCCAGCCCAGTTTTTCTATGATTTCGTTTGGGAAGAAGAACCGGGGAGTCTGGAGGGCCAAGCCTGTGTTGTGCAATGCTGCTTCACGTATTTGGGTCTGCAGACACATGGCTGTGGAGGTCCCAGAGGCAACTGCGCTCCCAGGCCCTCTGCTCTAATGGGTGTGTTGTGGGGTAGGGGTGGAGAGGGGCTACACCTTTTTCTTGTCTTGCATAGATACTTGCTCGAGAGCCTGGAACGGGCTTCTGTAACGCCAGCTGCTGTAGCCAAAAATGCCGCTGGGTTTGAACCGTTCTGTCAAAACAGCCGGTGTCTGAATCCTGCCTGCCTGCGGGTCCAGGCAGCTCCTCTCATCTGCAGCGAGCTCCTTTGTGGCTTGAACCGTGTCCTGGCTGAGCACAGGCCGTGCCCATGTGGGGAGCAGCCTTTGCAGTGCTGCCCAGCCAGCAGCATCCCAGAAGGCTTCACAAACAGAAATGCCAAGCGCCTTTGTCACAGCTCCATCTCATTCATCGCTGAAATGCGGTCACCTCTGGGGTGGAGCATCGCAGTTGGGTTTAAGAGCAAGGCCCAGCCCTGTATAGGACAGGAATTGAAGAAGCGTCCTGTATCCTAGGGGCCTGATCCGGCCCGTGGAACCGTCCAACTGCAGTGCTCCCCGTGAGTTGGAAATTTGGCAGAGGCAGCAGTGCTAGCAGCAGTAATTGCTCCTGGAGCCATGCCAATTCACACTGCCACCGCTCCCCACTGCCCCTACCACCTTTCCAGACCTATGCAGAGCCCTGCAGTCTGGATGATGTGGCCCCGTGTGCAGGTTGCCCCATGACTAGATTCAGGTCATGTGGACTGACTCCTGTGCACCGGATCAGACCCACGGACCAACCTTGCACTCCAGATCAGGCATGCAGGCCAGCCCGCAGGGCTGGAAAGGTTGAGCACCGCTGCTGTGTCCAAATAAATCTGCACCTGCGTTTCAGGAAAGCAGTAAGCAAGGGTCCCAGGTTTGAATTCAGCGATAGCTGTAGCAACTGGGTCTCCAGGGCCTTGTCTGCACTAGGGCTCTTCCACCAACCTTTCCATCATCGCTGCCATTTCAGCTCTTGGGCACTAACGACCTTGACTCTGCCTCCTAGTCGGCCAGTGTGATTTACAAGCACGATTAAGGCATTTTAGTTTGCTGCCCAAAAGGATTCGAGGCTGTTTAGACTTGCATCGTTCATTCATCCGGGATGCTTTGCACAGAGCTGATCCTGCCTCCGCAGGAGTTGGACCAGATGTGACCTCCGTGGGTCCCTTCCAGCCCTGCGGCGCTGGGATTCGCGTCCCTTTCATGGCATCTCCCCAGGTTTAGGCTCTCGTAGCTGTGCTTTAACGTGTCTGGATTTCTCTTACGGGCGACTCAGGCTTTGCTGGGGTGGAAGGGCTTGTTTTGGGAGATAAAGACAGTCTCCTTGCAATGCTTTTTTTTTTTACCCTTCGGGTATTGATCTGTCTCATCCGCATGATCGAAGCTGGGAGAGAGAGTACAACGGGAGGGGAGGGGAGCACGTGTGTTCGGTGGTGGGAGGGAGCGCGTGTGGGTGTTGTGCCGTGGTCCGTAGGGTAGTCCCAGGGGCCGTGCACCCCCGGCCTGGAGATGCTCCATCCAAAGTCAAGAGGCCTTAGCGTTCCTGAAGGTAGCGGCGCTTCCCGGCGGCGATTGCCTGACGTATTTGGGGAGTGTCCCTGAGTCCAGCCAGCGGCGCTGGACGCAGCGGAGCGGGTCTGAACGTCCAAGGCTGCGAGCTGGGCCGCGGCCAAGTGCCAAGCAGCTGTCTGGCTTGCTCAGGTACGCCCCACGGCCCCCGAATCGCTGCCTGGCGGGGCAGGGCCTGTGAGCCGTCCCACCCCCCGACTGGACAGGCGCTGGGATGGATGGGGGCAGGCAGGCGCTGGAGTGGCAGCCCCGCGTGCCTTGGCCCGGGGAGAGCGCTGGCTCCGACCCGGCGTGTTTACCCCGAGCGTATCGGGTGTTGCAAGAGCAGCAATGTTCCCGGCCTCCGCCTCTTTCCACCCTGCCGGGCAGCTTGCTCCTGGGTGCCACCTGCCCCACCGCCCCCCTTCGGCTCAGTGGCCTGGGGCCTGCCCTGTCTGTGCCCTCCTCCCTCCTGCTGCACATCCCGATCTGCCGGGAAGCCTTGGAGCTGGAAAGCCCTGAGCGACCCCCTTCCTTGCTCTTGCCCCTGTCTCTTTGCACCTTCCCCAGAGCCCGAGCCCGATCCCCCTCGGACGCGGGCTCTGATCTTTCCGTAGCAGAAACAAGCTCAGCGGGTATAAAAGCCCTAATTGAAGTCTCCATTTAGCAATGCACTTGCCAGACTGAATAACCCCACGTTCCTTTTTGCCCTCCTTTCCCTTCCCTTTCCTCTTACCCCAGCCTGCTTTTGCCAGGATCTCGATTTGGCCCCGATCCTGCGGCTGAGGCCAGATTCTGGGGCCCTGCTGATTTTTTTGGATGGACTAGATGTGACCTCCGGAGGTCCCTGCCAGGCCTCCTTGTCTGTGACTACAACCAGTGCTTGTTTAATCTGCACGCAGCTCCCAGGGATGGAGCTTCTCCGGGCAAACCTTTTCCTGGTCTTAATTACGTTTCTCTTTCACTTGCCAATGCAAAAAGGAGCAGGTGCCCAGATTTGGCGCTCTCTGCTCCTGGCTCTCGGCGCGCAGTCCCTCTTTGCCCCGAAGTCCCGCGTTGCGCGGCGCACGCCCGCACCAGGCTGGGGTTGGCACATCCCAGCTGTGCCTGTGCCCAGCCCCGAAGGAGCCTCGTGCCTTGTAATTAGCAAGATGCTTCTTGTAGCGTGCCACGCCGCGGGTGTGCAAAGCCGGTGCCAGTGCCTTGTTTGCACAGAGCTCATTAGTGGGCTGGCGGGCCCCTCCCTGGGACAGAAACCTGGCAGGCTGCAGTTTCGCTGTTGATGGGGCGTGGGGGTTTGGGACGGGGAATTTCAGCGTTCCCGGACGCCAGCGTGGGAATCGAGCTGAAGTTAGGGGGGGCAAAGCGAGGTTGACAGCTTTCTCGGGCGAGGGTCTCTTGGTCCGCTCCTGTGGCTGGAAGGAGCCTCTCGGTCTTGAGTGCCAATGCCGTCCTCCAAGAAAGCCCTCGATCCCGTCCAAACTCATTTTGCCTTGGCTGTCTCTTCCACTATACTTGAGGCACACGGTGCTCAGCAGCTGATGAAGAGGCCAGGGTGGTTGCTTTCCATCCGCGCTTGGATAAAGTATATGAACAGGCGTGGGAGCAGGCCGTTCCCTTCCCACTGCCCGGGTGAGTGCCCTAACCCTGCGGCAGAAGTCGTCAGGCTGGTTGTGGCCTGACCAGCCCCAAACTGGTTTACCAGGAAGGGCGGAGGCTGCCCCCAGTGCGGGCGTCTGCATCCTCTGCTTAGGATGCTCTTCTGAGTTTGAATTCCCTCGGGCGAAGGTCGGCCCTGAACCTGCTCTTCCTCCTCCCCAGTGCACCAGCCACGGGGCTTTTATGGAAAGAGTCCTGCGGCACGTGCGGAGGTGGCGCCTGGGTGGGGGATCTTGGACTGACGTGTCTCGGTCCCACTTTAGGCGCTGAGCTGGACTTTGAATTTAGCCTCGAGGGGTCAATCGTGGCGCCACGTTCCACCGAGCTCAGGCGAGGCGAGGGGGTCTCGGACCATCTCGCCGAGGAGACAGAGACGGATGCTGCTGAACTGTGCGAGCCACCACGCATCCTTCCTGGATGTTCGCTCCGGCCCATTCCCCGCTGAGAAACGTGGGATTCGCCCCACAAGGTCCTTTCTAAGCCGTCCCGCAACATCCAGCCGCGGCTCCTTTTGTGTCCCAGCTCTCCTTTATTTTCCTCGTCGCGCTTCTCCCTGCCGTGGAAAACGTGCACTTAATTTCATCTCCGAGCAGCCCCCGATGGAAACGAGGCCAAGCTGAGACTGGGAAGCGCGAATGCGTGCAACTTGGTGCGAGAGAGCCCGGCACAGCTGCTTGGTCCGGAAGCCCTGCATTGTCTCATCCGTTCCCCCCGGAGCCCACCCTCGCAGCCCTGCACCAATTTTAGCAGCGTGACTCTTTTTCCATGCCCCAGCCTCCTCCTCAGAAACGCTCTTGGCTCCCCGAGCCCCCTGCAAGCCCCGAGGGGTTAACGTGCTTTGAGCTGAAGTGCCTCTGCCTGATGTTTTCCAGCAGATGCTCGCTGGGAAAATGCCAGTTTGGAGCCTTGACTCATTAAACTTCACAGGGGCCAGGAGAGAACAACGCTGTGAGTCAGATGAGTCCATGCAACCGTGCACACGCCAGGACAAAGGGGCAGCCTCCGAGTGTGCCTCCGATCCAGTCACCTGCTCTGCATTCCCAGGCGGCATGCCTGCCAGGGGCCCTCGGGCAGGACGAGTGGGTTGTGCAAAGCTCGGCTGCAAGCCGGGCACCTCCTCGGCGTGGCAAATTGGGGCTGGGATTGTGGTGCTGCGCCTCTGTGTTCCCACAGCCTCGGAGGCCGCAGGCAGCGTGGCGATCCCGGCACCGTGCCACGTCTGTGGCAGGGCTGTGAATTCAATTCCAGCATCCCAGGGGAGCAGCCTAACCACTAGGCCAGGGAGCCGTGGCATCCTACAGTGCCTTGAGCCCCTTTCGAGGGTGCCGTGGGCTTGGGCACTAGCCCTGAGGGGTGCAAAGAGACGACCCAGAGTGTTAAAAGCGTTGTGCCGTGTTGATACAGTTCTTTGGGTAAACCTGATATCTTTTTATCAATAGTTGCAAGCTTTCGGGCACAAACGCCCGTCGTCAGGCTGAGGAAGCATCCTCGCTTCGTCTGTGCTCTTAACTGCAAATGCTTCCTCAGCCTGATGAAGGGTGTTTGTGCCGGAAAGCTTGCAAAGAAGATTTTTTTCCAACTATTAATAAAAGATACCAGGTTTACCCACAAAACCTTGTCGGCCCATGCCCTTAGACCAACACGGCTACAACCTGCACCTTCTGCCGTGCTGCGAGTGCTTTGCGACAAAAGAGCGTTTCTAGTATTTTTCTGTACGCAAGGAAACAAGTGAAAAATGAAGAGCGGGCATCTTCTTAGGGGTGCCTTGAGTCTGAAAAGGTTGAAAACCACTGCATGAGGCCGTGTCTCCCCTCGGCAGGGACCATTAGCCCATCCAGCCCGACCTCTGGCACCGCGCAGGCTGGAGAATTTTGCTTTGTTCCCCTCTGCGCAGAGCCTGGTCGTTTGTGTCTGACCCGAGCAAAGCACCCGGTCTGGCCTCAGAGGTGGAAAATCCAGCTCTCCTTCCCAGGGCAAAGCACCTGGCTGCTCCTGCCTGGCACACGCTGCTTCGTTACGATGGGAAGGCGCCAGCCAAACAATGGCGAGGTTCAGACTCGGGCATGATGTAACTTGTGAGGCATGCAGGAAGCCGTAGGTGCAGGTGAAACGGGAGCTGCTCGCTGGTCTTTGTGCTAGCGAAAGCACCCTTTCATGCCGCGGTAGCAGCATCCTCCTCCGTGAAGGGCACGGAAGGCTGAATCCCCCGGAAAGGTTGTTCTTGCCACTGAAAAAGTGAACTCGCCTACTGCTTGCAGGGCTTTGTCCCCATGCCCCCCCTGTATTTAAGCAGAACTCCACAGCCCCCAAATGAACCAGGACGCGGCATGTTTTCCCAAGCCCGAACACCTGCCTGCGGGCTGAAAAAGAGCTCGGAAGATTGTGCAAGACCCTCAGCTGTGGAGGCCAGCTCCACATATGGGTATGCCTGTTCCAGATACTTTTGTGCCTCTTCCAGATCGGGTTGCTTTTGCCAGACTCTGCCCATGCTGCGGTGGAGCTGCTGCAGGTTTGGCCCCACTGGTCTATGCCTGCATTGCCGCTCATCCTTCGTCTTGATGCAACAGCAGCAAAGTCCATACACCTGCATGGCACCTCTTGCATCAGGGTTTTCTGGATAATGCTGGCTGGGGAGGAGGTAGTGCAAGGGCTGAGCCAAACGAGAGGATGTTGGCCTATGCCCTGTTGGTTCCCACCATGAAAACGTTGCAAGGGCTGCCCCTGCTGTCCATAGGAGTAGAAGTGGGGTGCATGTAGTGACAGTAGCCAGCTCCACTATGAAAGCCAAAGAAACCAGGGATAGGTTGCGTGTCTCTTTGCCAGGTCTCCCTGCAGAGCTTAGGAGCAGCAAGGCTGCCCGTGGACGGGGTTTGGGACACTCACAATCAAATAGCATGTGCTGAGTTCAGACCAGACCAATGATCTGGCAGACAGTGGATGATACCCCAAGAGCTTTCTTGCAAACTCCCTTTCAGCTGAATGCAAAGCAGGCAGCACCATTCTCCAAGGGCAACTCGCAGCTTGGCTGCTCAGAAGTCCTTTGCCTCGCACATGGATTTGGGTCTTGCTGAGAGCAACCCCAGCAGAGAGAAGCTAAGGGCAGGTTGGAGAGGCAGCACCGCAGATAGCAGGAGAGAATGGAAGAGAGAAGGAAAAAGGCAAGTGCCACAGCCTGGATACCTGACACCAGGGGAGTTGAGTAACCCAAACCTCTTGACATGTCTTTTTCAGGTGTACCGTGTGCCTTGTCAGCTGCCGAATATCCTGGAGTTGCAAGCTTTCCTTGAGTGGAAATATGCAGCTGTATATAACAAAAGTTGAGATCCTGATGTATGATCCTATGTGACCCCCTTAGTCCTGGGTCTGCAGCCTAAAAGGGCCAAAGATGTACCCGAACCTGGTGGCTTGTTGGCCAAGCGCCTGTGCTATACTTCAGTCCTGGCTCTGGGCATTGACCTCCGGGGAGACGCGGAGAACAAGGGGTGCCGTTCAAGCTCTGGCGTCTCTACCCCTTCAGACCCACCGATGATCCCTGAACATGGCCAGGAGAAGTTGAGAAGCTCACAGTGGTTCGTTTGACCCACTAACGAGCATGTAGCTGCTCCCTGCAGGCTTCCTAGGCATCTCCTCCAGCTCCCTTGCACTTGAAATGCTTGCTTCCTCAGCCTGACGAAGGGTGTCGAAACCCGAAAGCTTGCTACGAATTTTTTCCAACTATTTGAGTTGCTCTAATAAAAGATATTGGATTTACCTAGAGAGCCTTAGCCTGAAAATGCATGAGGATCACGTGCCAGGCTGGCGGCAACAGGTTGGGGGCGAGGTGGACACCATCCCCTGCCCCCCAGGGTGTGGGCTGTGCCCTTGTGCTACCTACAGCACTCGCTTTAGTTGGTCTACATGGTGCAAATCTAGCCCGCTTCCTACTTGGTTGGTGGAGAGCCAGAGCGGTGCTGGGGCGGGGGCTGATTTGACTTCACGTAGATGGGTGAGCGCCTTTCGAATGGGCCAGCTCAGCACTGCGGATGCGAAGGGCATGAGGGGCAGCTGGTGAGGCTGGACAGGGTCAGGGGGAGCCCTGAGGCTGCTGGTGTGGGCGCAGGTTGGCAAGTAATGGGGGACCAGTTGGCACACGCGTGTCGGAGAAGACCCAGGCGGGCATGGCAGCACGTGCGG
>NW_005841986.1:896112-902086 GCF_000455745.1 Alligator sinensis
GGGATGGGGATGGCAGTCCCCGGTGTTGCAGGGTGGCAGGGGAGGCGGCGGCGAAGCAGTCGGCAGATGTCGTCCCGTGTCACGCGTGTGCGTGTCTTCGCAGCCGTGCTTGGAAACGTTTCTGTGCGTGGCTTTGAGCGGCGCGCGCGTGTGCACGGGGCGGTACGACGGCTGCCGGGCTGGAGAGCTTAATCTCTGCGGGATTCTCTCAATTTGGTCCCGTGCTTGCAGGAGCAGGCCTGCCCGTGACTGTGGGAATACCGGCCGGCTCGGCTCAGGCCGTGTATCCTCCGCGTGGGGGGCTGCCACGTTGCGTGCCCTCCGTGGTTCGCCACCGGTCCGGTTTTAATTGACGCAAGTGACGGCATTTCTAATGGCAGCTAATGTCAGTCGCCGTCTCAGTTGTGTTGGAAAGACGAGCTCCGCTGGTGGTCTTCTGGTCAATGGCAGCACTGCCTGATAAGAGCAACAGCTGCTTACCAGCAACAGGAACCCCTGGAGCCGTGTATTTGCTCCCTGTGACCCCAGTGGCTCTCACGAACAGCAGGGCCTTGATGTGCGGATGGTATTCCCAGAAAGTTGGGAAGCCTGTGCCCCTTTGCACGCTGATAAGATGTTGTATGTACTGCAAAGAAAGCAAAAGAGACAGTCCCTGGCCTCGAGAACTTGCAGTTGGGGAATGATAAGTGGATTAAACAAAGAGGAAGTAGTAGGGGAGGACGACGCAGCAGGCAAACAAGCTGTCTTTGACTGGCTGTGCAGGTTAGGTTGTACGTTTAATCTTTTAAATCAATACACCAAAACAAAATACAAAAGCAACCAGACCTGGACACGTCTGGCACATGGGAGTGGGGCGGAAGACGGCGGGAGGGGAGCGTTTCTTGGCAGGGTATGCTTCCTGTGGGGAGCAGGTAAATGCAAGGACATCTCTCTTTGCTTTCCTTTGCATAGTTTATCGACATAAAACTCCTTTGGTTTGACTGTTTCAGTGTGCCTTTGTATAGTATTATCTTGCTGCCTTCGACAAATTAACATCAGATGTGAAGTCCTGAAGAGGCGGTGGCCAAAAACCCCTTTTCCTATCCCTGCCTATATGCCACCTGTCACTTGAGCTGTCATTCCTCCATTGGGCGCTATACGTATGCTCAGTTTGGGACATCTGATTTCTTTCTGTGGCTTTATAACTAACAGTCTCCATGTGTAGCACGTGAACCACGTTCCACCAGATTGAACTGCATGCAAAGTTTGAAGAGCTCTGTGCTTCTCTGTGGCAATAATTTGAGACGAACAAAAATCTAGCAGAGGATAATGTTGCTGAGAGGACCTGTTTGGTAAATGGTAATTTCATTGAAGTAAATGCTGTAGTTTGGGGGTTGATTCTCCCTTCTCTACGTAACGGAGAGGCTGGATCCCTGCTTGTGAGGGAAGAGCTCGACTCTAAGCAGAGCGCTCTGGTGAGCCCCTCCATCGCACGGCATCGTGACCTCTGGTGAAACCTCCCTTGTGCACATACAGGTGAAGTGAAGGGACCGGCCCCTTTGTAGACTCCAAGCGGACTCTGTTGCCCTCGCCACATTTAGGCAGTAGGTGAAGTTATCCCTGTGCATATGGAGATTATATCGACATCTTCAAGTGCATTGGGGTCTTTCAGAAGGAAGGCTGCGATCTCCATGCCGAAACGTTTGTTTTTGGCTTGCTGATTTCTGCAGTTTTTGGCAGGAGACAGCGAAGATCAAAGTACGTTCTGGCCTCGCTCAAAACAGGTGCCTCTAAATCACTCTCCGAGTGGCGTTTAGGACTCCGCGCGCTGTGGCGGCTGCACCACGGCCAAACTCCGGGCACGGCCGTGGCATCTGGGTGTCGCACGTCTCTGGGTCCGTTGCTTCTGCTGCGGCGGCGTGACGAGTGACGAATGTACTAACGTTCGTTCATTAGAGCTCTGCGGCAAATGCAGTATCTGACCTGAACGCGTGTCGTGGCTTCTGGGTGGGGGTTGTGGAGGACTTGGGGCTGCTTCCTGACTTGGGCTCTTAACGATCTTGCTGAGAATCCACTTCCAAAACCCACTTGGGTTAATTAAAAACAACCGAGAAACTTCCTGGAATCCGACGCAGACGGCGCTTATATGGCTGTGTTCCGGCGGGGAGCCGTCATGGTGCCGTGGCCGTCGGCCACAGCTAGACGATGTGCTCTTTGATCCTCGGGCACTGCTCCATGCCAAGAAAGGTCAGGCCAGGTCAGGACGGGAAGCATGGATGCTGTTCTCCAGCAGGTGGCAATCTTCCCTCCGAGTGCCTGCTCGGCCGTGCCGGTGGATGCATCTTCCCGACTGCAGTCGAGACCCCGACCGGTCGGGAATCAAGTATCCCTCGGCCATTTCTAATAAGGCAGGGACTCCACGCGCTCCCCCAGGGGATAGGTATTTGACCTGCTTGAAATCCAGGGGCATGTTTTCAGTCCAAACATCGACGCCTGTCCTCTGTCACTTCTCGTGCGTTTGCAGCGATCGTGTTGTGTAGCGCTGCCGTGCGCTTCCAAATCCGTGGCGTGGCGGAGCCTAGCCGTGGCTGTGTTTCAGTGGTGTTTGAAGAGAGAAGCCAGTGATTTGCCTTGGCCTAAGTACCCCTGCGGACTAGCGGGGTTAAGCGCACCTGTTTCTATTGCCAGCATCAGGCAAGCGGCTGATATGGCTTGCGGTGCTTCTGACCCAGTGTTTTTCCAGCTACTCAACTGGGTTGACCAGTCCAGCATTGGGCTCCGACTCTTGCCTCTGGAGCAACAACAAATTCCTTTAATAGCTGTGCCATCACACCCTAATTCCTGCGTGTGCAAAGGCTTGTGTTTTAGGTCGTTCAGAAAGGGTTTGGAAGCCTTCAAGGTAGCAGGCCTTACACAGAGTCAATGTAGGATTGTCCTCTTCAAGCTATTTTAGAGAGAAAACGGGTGAGATTAAATAGACCAGTTTAATCCTGGCAGAAGATGACAGCAGGGTGCTTTAGGGTTTCACTTGAGGTCTCCTGTTGTCTCATCCCCACTGACGATCTGGAGGCAGGAGAAGCAGAGAGACGATGAGCTTTGCAAGTCGCACAAAGCTGTTTAGTCAGACCCGGAGAAAACCGAGGGGAAGTGGGACCCGAACAACCTCGGTGAACGAGCAACACAGTGGCAATGAAATTCAGTAATGCTTTACATAAAGTAATGACTATTATGGGACAGGGTGGCGGGGAACTGAAACTACTCAAAACTCCTTCTGGTGGACTGAATTAACACAGTCAGCTCGGGAAAGGGATCTGGGGGTTAGTGTGGGCAGCTCAGCAAAACCCCCCTGGGATGGGGAACATTATTGATAACAGGGGCGGTGTGTACAACAGGACTCATTAGTCACATATAAAAGGATATGGCTGAGTAAGGTGGGGCTCAGAGGAGGGCGGCAAGAATAGTCACAGGTCCTGGCGAAAGCTTTTGTATGACGAGATTGAAGAGTGGGGGGTCGCTTCGTTCAGGAGGAGACAAATGTTGTAGAGAGGTTCTGATAAAAGCATATTTAGCACGGGACGATGTAGATGAGGTTGGGCCAGACTGCCTCCCTGCCTCTTGAGGCAAGAGCCAGTGAGATGATTCCACGTGTTATTATAATTGCACCCACACAGTGATCAGTCCGGGTTATTATTTGACACAGAACTAGGCTGTAGCTCTTCTGGCTGCGGAAAGGTTTTGGGGCCAGGAATTTGGCAAGATTGAAAGAGGGATTGGATGCTTACAGAGACATCATGGATGCCCCGTGGTGGTAATGGTGTCGAAGCTTGGAAGGGTTGTCACACCCGGTGCTTAAACCCTAAAGCGAGTCTCGGAGATCTACGAGCTGCGTTCAGACCCAACACATGGGGCAGATCATGCTACGTCTGCATCCTAAATGATCTGTCTGTTGCATGGTTCCTGTGTCTTTCCTGGAGCACTGGTGTTGGTTGCTATCAAGGTTTGCCTCTTTCTGCATTGCATGCTTCTCATTTCAACCCATCTCCCCTGGTGCCGGACTACGGATGCAGCACTGTTGGGCGAGTGTTTCAGCTTTGGTCTGTACGGGGCAAAGGAAGGATGTAGGAGACGTGGAGTTTCAGCAGCACTTTCTGATCCTGGGAAGATGACAGCAGCCTTCATGCAGGTTCGGTCATGGCGGCGTGGAGACACTTATTGCTGGGTGCAGATTATCCGAGGGCAGACCAGTGCTTCTGGTGCAGAACTGCCCTCATCCTCGTGCCCACCTGGATGTCTGCAGTGGTTCCACAATATCCTTGTGAGGACTCGGAGCTTCACGGAGCTCTTCGAGGAGCGAGTGCCTACTTTCCAAACCATGCTATGTGAGCAAGGGGAAATGCATCTGTCCAGAAGCAGGTGGTTGTTGCCATCTGGAAGCTGGCCATCCTACATGGGTCTACAGCTACCCAGTTCAGGGCTGGCAGTCAGCTGTTAGTGCTATGGCCACGGGGGCTTGCAAGATGGTTATTCATGTGGTGTAACCCATGTGTCGGGGATATAATTAGCACACCTTGAAATAGCAGCTGGCTTTGAGAGAATGGCCTCCCCAAAGTGCACAGGGCTCAGCGATGGTACTCACGCCTGTAGTTTGCCAGCTGCAGGGAGCACAGTGAGCATGTCAGCCAGAAAGGACCTTGTTCGATGGCTTTGCCAGCCTCGGTTGCCCTTAGAAGCGGGTTTGCAAGGCATCAACATGCAAAGTTGTTGGAAGGGGCATGAGACAAGTATGCTGAGGAGAGCTGGCATGTGTCCGCTTGGACAAACCAGAGGCCTCACTCCCTCCAAATAATCTGGCTATTAGTGGCTGTCTGCCCTCACTTACGTTGCCCGTGGCTCGTGAAGCCACGACCATCAAGCTGTGGCCGACGGCAGTTTTAATTAAAAGCACTCACCAGTTGCAGGACCGTGGTAATGCATGCTGGTGGCGGGCTGCAGGTGAGATGATGCCACCTACAAAACCATTTGGGGACGCCAGCGTGGCCACGGCCACCCGGGCCGTGGTGGTCTGCTGCACCTTGAACAATTCCCACTGGGAGAAGGGGGAGCAGTTTTGCCTGGCGTGGTCTCAAGACGCTGCCGGTTTGCAGGCCAGAAAGCGCATCTGTCGTCACTGGGACTAGTCCAGGCGAGCGAGGGAAATAAAGAAAGGCTTGTGCCCCAGTCCTTGCTTGGCAGGGTGACATAGGTAAGGGCCTGCGGTACTTGCCGTGCTGTATGCAGGTGACTCTATCAGCTGTTTCCGTGATTAATAAAAGTTGTGGTTACAGCATCCTGACTCCTTTCTTTCCTGGGAATTCACATGCCGAGGCATTTTGCAGCCAAACCAAAGTTATTAAACGGTGCCAAGATACCAAGTCGGGTTTGGAAACTGCTGCTGCCTACCAGCTGCCCGCAAGCAAATGGCAGCTCGGAGTGCGTCAGTGCATGGGTGGGCAGAACCAGCCCTTTAAAGTGCTGCTGAAGTTGACGGTCGAGGTGTGTCTTTTCCTCCCGGAGACAGCAACGCGGGGTAGGCCAGCCAGCTTGCATCTGCCTGCTCCGGTTCAGGGGGTGGTCCATAGCCCCTTCCACCCCGAGTTGTCCAGTGGCTGCCTTGGGGTACCCTGGAAGAGGGCTTGCGGGTGTTGGTGCCTGAGCTGAACGGTTGCTTGGACAGCTTCTTCTGCAGAGCGCAGTCCTGCTCCCTTGTCCTTTGGTCACACGCTTGCACAACCGTCCTCTTCTCTGTTGGCTTTGTCCCTCTCTCCTACTCCAGGAGGCCTTCTGTCCTTCAGTGGGTCATTGGAGCCCGTGCCCTCTCCATGCTGACATCTGGGCTGTAGCCTGGCAGAGTTGCATGGTCCAGGGAAACGACCAACCTGTGCTCTCCCTCTCTCCACACCTCCACTTCGCTCCCTTGCCCCCATGTTGTGCACCGTTGCAAAACCAAGGTTCAGCA
>NW_005841986.1:902119-911601 GCF_000455745.1 Alligator sinensis
GGAATGCCTCTGAGCCATCCCAAAGACACAATACGATAAGAATTTCAGTTTTAATGACTTGGGAGGGAGCGTGTTAGTGTCTGAGACCAGGGCTGAGCCATGGTCGGGCAAGAGGCCCGTTACCAGTATTGCTTTTGACCTTGTTTCAGGCTGAGACAGTAATTTGCTGGAAGCCCCAGAGTAGAAGAGGGAACTACTTTTCCAGGCTGGTGGAGCAGACCCGTCTGCCTCTGCAAAGGAGCCTTTTTGTCACCTGCTGACTGAGCAGCATATTAAGGAGCAGGGAGCTGGTGAGCTGCAGCGGCAGCCGTTGGAGGCTTTGCCCGTGAATCTCAGCAAACATCTTGAGTTTCTCCTGCATGAAAAAATTCTCTGGCGCTCCCTGCCAGAAGCAGGGGAAGATTCAGACGAGCTTTATCAGGATGCTCAACTAGCTTGCAGAGGCTTTGCTAGGCCCAATGTGGATTCAGACTGAATAGCTTACCACAAATGCATAGGACGGGGAGAGGGGTGGGGGGGGTCCAAGTGCTGTTGTCCTCAAGAGTGTTATTCTTTGCTTCATACAGACATTGGACTGTCCTGGGACAGTGCTGCCGTGGCATTGTGACTTACCAGTCTGTGGTATGATGCTCCCAAACCCTATGCAGTCTTGCTTGCCAAGTCTGTCTTCATCTCGTGGGAGGGTCTATCATGAGTGGCACATTTCAATCTTGCCCCTGCTTAGAAATCCTTTCTGTTCATGCATGAAAAGGTGGAGGAAAGGGGCTCCAGGCCTGACTCCCCTCCCGGGCCTGCTGCAGTTTCTAGTGCAACAACATGGTCCAAGCGGCTCCATGGGTCCGTCCCTATATGCATGCTCAGAGGGGAGGGATTTCCAGGTTACGACCAAGACACCTGTTCTGGAGGGTGTTGCATTTTGACGGGAGGCTTTTGCTGCATCCTGGGTGGAAGCCAGGCAGTTCGCGTAGAGCACCTTTCCTCTGCCACGAGTTACCCAGAGCTGTGAGCTGGTAGCGCTCGGCTGTTCAGCTAAGGGGCAGGACACGGAGCAGGTGGCTCCACGTGCAATGGTTAAATGGTGACCACCTGTATAGAAACTGGCAGGCCGCTTCCAGGACGTGGGAGGCAAGGGGGAAGCCAAACGATCACGAAGTTTGGAATAAGCAGGAGTTGGGAATTACGGGATGCCTCTAGTGGGCCAACTCCGGTTCCTCGCTGCAAGGTGGATGGGTTAGGGTCACCTTAAACACTGACTTTTACCCCCATACCCAGGTAGGTTAGGCAGCAAATGTTCACCTCCATGGACTTGTGTGAGTGCATGTGTAATGGGGTGTTTGGACTAAATCTGAGCAAGTGAGCATCTGTGTGTGTGTGCATGCTGATGCGTGTGCGCGCACACACACATATATAATTTTAGTTGGTAAGTTGATTTTTTTTTTTTTTTAGTTGATGTATCTAACATTTTAAGCAGCAGGGTAGGGGTGCGTGTGTGTGTGTGTGTGTGTGTGTGTGTGTGTATATATATATATAAAAATAAATAAAATTACCTTTGATTAGTCTGTAAGGTGCAAGCCTACCCTGCCTTCTACTTGACTTCAAATGAACTTGGCTAACCATGTCTCTCTGGATTAATTGAGCCTGCTGCATAGACCCCCTCGCAGCCAGGCGGTTGGACTAGATGGACCCCGTGTCCAAACCAGCATCATGATTGTCTTGTTATAAAGCTGTTAACTCAGTTTTAAAGAGAAGAGGAATGAGACAAAATTCTCTTCCAGATAGGACTGTCTTTGGGTCTGGGAGTCTGTCTTTATGCAGTTGGAAAGTATCATTTTTTTTTTTTTGGCTTCTCCTATACATTTTGGGTGCCTGAGTGTTGAGTCCTAGATTATGACTGGCGTTTCTTTCTTGTCAGTTATGTCCCTTCTCTTATCATTGGCTGTCATGTTTCTGCAGAGTGAACACTTGGAGGGCTGAGTTTATATAGAGCTGTCTTCGAGATACCCTGCCCGCTGCCGTGTTAGGTTATGGCTTTGGCTAAGCTGCCGTCCTGCAGAGAAGGACCTGGGGGTTACAGTAGATCACACGCTGAATACGAGCCAACAGTGGACTGGTTTTTTTGCAACAGAAACCAGCAGCATCCTGGGCTGTGTTGCAGCAGCATCCCTTGCAAATCCAGGGCAGGGATCGCCTGGAGCAGCGTGTCCAGTTTTGGGCCCCGCACTTCAAGGAGGATGTGGACAGGTTGTCCAGCAAAGTTCAGCCACGATTAGGGGCATGGAAGCATGACTCACGAGGAAAAGCTGAAAGAACTGGGGTTATTTAGTCTGGAGAAGAGAAGACTGAAGGGCTGCATTCAGGCGAGTGCAGACATTTGTTTTCCCAGGGACAAGTGACACCTTGTGCCACTGCTACTTGTCCTTGGGGAATGCCTGTGCCACACACGCTCTGGCACGGGGCAGGTTACCCTGGGTGGGGTAGGGGAGGCTGGGGCCAGCAACCGTGTGACCCTAGCAGCCTTACCTGGGAAGCTGCAGCCGCGGCGCTCCTGTGGCTGGGGGCCTGGCCAGCAGCTGGAGCCAGCTAGGCTCTGGGTTTGGGTGGTGTGTGCTGCTGCCACGTGGACTGCCCCACTTCTTTTTTTGGCGTGGGGTTTTGTTTGACCCTGGGATCGGCATCACCACCTACTGCACGTCCTCGCTCGTTTGGACGTGGCCAAGAGGGGCATTTGATAACAGCCTACAAATACTTGAAGGACAGTTGCAGAGAAGGGCGGACATGGGCTTTTCTCTGTGGCCACAGGGGACCGGACTAGGATCAATGGCCTCAAATTGCAGAAGTGGAAATGGAGGTTGGAAATTCGGAGGAACTTTCCGACTATGGGGGTGGTCAAGCGCTGGGATGGGCTGCCTAGAGAAATTGTGCAATCTCCAGCCTTGGAAAGTTTCAAGAGCAGGCTGGACAGACACTTGCCTGAGATGGTCTAGTCAGGGGAGATCCTGCCCTGAGCAGGGGGCTGGACTCGATGACCTTGTGAGGTCCCTTCCAGCCTGACTTTCGTATGATCCTATGTTGACTTCTGTCTCATAAAAAAGGAACAGGCTTCAGTAGCAGTAAGCTTTCGTTTGCCTCTTTAAGTTTCTTGTGATCTAAAGCTTAGATAAAACCGCATTTGCAGACATTATTTATCACCACTGATTATATTGCATTTACTAAGACTTACGTATTTCAGCTCAGGCAAAGTCTGCTGCAAATTGCAGTGTCAAAAATAGAAGCTAGTTCTGAACTTATTGCCTTCGCTCTTTATGCCTGCTCTTTTCCTGTTTGCCAGCTCGTGATCACTTTCCTCTCTCTCCTGTTAATTTTCTCGCATCTTTTATGCTTAATATCCCCCATTATGTTTCTGGTTCGTTAGCTTATTCGAGGTTTTGCTGTTCCGGCCTGTCCTTGAAAGCCTGTCCTTGCTTTGGCTTGACAGAGAGGGTGTAGCAGGGGTGAGGCCCTGAGACGAGGAGTCAGGAGTTGTGCAGTCTGTTCCTAGCTTGGCACCGACTTACTGCATGTCCAAAGGCAAATCCCTTGACCTCTGGTGACTCTAGTATCTTTACAGGAAAACCATGCCTGCCTGCCTCATAAGATGACTTCAAATCCTTAGGTAGGTCCAGCATTAAGTCCCGTCTCATCCCTTTCCAAGGTAGGGCCTAACTACACTTAATGCGGTGACTGAAGCAGGCACTTTCTCAAGAGAAGGCAGGGTAGATTTGCACCTTGTATAGACTAAGCCAGAGATATACAGCATAAGCTTTTGTGACCTCAAGCTCCGAACTTTCTCAATAAGCATCCAGCTTGCTGAAACTTGAGAAATGCTGTACCAAGACTGGGTTTCCAGGTGTTCTTAGGTTGTGGGAAATGAGAAACAACTCCATTATTGCATTGCTTTTTGAGCTGCCTTGCCTCACAGCTATTACCACATAGCTTTGGCCTGGAACAAGGAATAATTGAGATTTCAAGGTTGTATTCCCTGAGCTGACAAATCCCGGCCTGGACTTTGTGTTGATTAGTCTTTAATAGAGCAAATACTTTCTTCCTGCATTGGAGATGTCCACATAGGTAGTGCGATATAGCACCTTGAAGCAAAATCCTCCTGGCTGTGGCACCCAGCCTCCAAGATTTTAGAAAGAGGGGGAGCCGAGGCAGTATATAGCCCCTTTATGTCCTAATGACACTTGAATAAATGTAATGTTAACCAGTAAATGTTTTGGCTTTCCCTGTCCGGGTCAGTGTGTAAAACCTGGAAGCTGGGATGTGGCCATGGCAGGAGAATGAACGAAACTCTCTCTCCGATCTTTCCAGCTTTTTTGTCCAAAGCTTAAGGGAAGCGAAGAATATTATGGCTTATAATTTAAGAACCCTTTATCAAGAAGCAATGCTAAATCAGTTTACTGATAATAAGTGGGGACTACTTAATATATTTTTATATACTTCATCCTTTACCTGTATTCTCTGGACCATCATGGCTACAACAGTACTGTGACCCTGCTATAGTAAGGGAAGAGCGAAGTTGTGGTTGTGATGGTCCAGAAATTAATTAAATTAACTTTCAGTGGGATTCACGCTCCTAAAACATGGTGTATTCAGGACTTCTCGGACAGAATACTCTTTACTAGCATATAACAACAGTGCACAACAGTTGAGGACAGACACTGAAGAGGAAACTGCATCCGGGTGAAATCATCAGGGATGCTGGATGTAAATGTGCAAAAAAGTATTGACCCTACCACTATTACGCTTGCAAAAAAAAAAGTGCCTTTGTATCTTTTAATGTCCCGGTAAGCGGCTATACCTTGATAGTGAATGTAGTGCAAAAAACAGCACCTCAATATTGCTGTATTGGTTCAAGCCTGACTGGAAAGAAGTGGAGAAAATAACCCTTGAGCAGTTGGGTGTAGCAATAGCATAGAAGAAAGGGGTAGAACTGGATTTAGGACAGATGCGATAGATCAGCAAGGAGCAGCGTGTCCCCTGAAGCACTAAAATCGGTCAGGTTATAATTGTGGGTTTGAGAAGAACGGCACAGTCAGTGAGCTGCAGCTCTCCCGGGAAAACACTGCTGCAGGGGTCAGGCAGAGGCTGCAGCTGGATTGAAAAAACACTAAATAATTGCAGGAGAGGGAACACGTCTTCCTGGTTTTGAACAGGATGAGCTATCACACTGTCAGAAGCCAGCATGCGCAAGCATCCATGTTTTGCAGTCCGTTGTACATGTGATGACTGATTAAGCCTCCCCCACCCCCATGCAGCTGTGCGGCCTATGAAGGCGATGCTTTGCACACCCCTCTGGCCTTGCACACCCCTCCGGCCAGCAAGGCTGCAGAGGGGTGGCATCCTGCCTTTGACAGCTGGACCCCCTGCCCTCTCCTCTCCATCCCCTCTGAGGGTGGGAAGGGGCCCAGCTGCAGATTGTGCCTTTTGGACAGGAGAGAAGGGGAAGTTGCTGGGGCCAATGCAGCTTGTGCAGAAGCAGAGGAGGAAGAGCAGGCCAGTAGCTGTGGCCTTCTCAGAGGCTTGAAGAGCCCGCTTGCACCTCCCGCACTAGGAAAGCAATTTGGGGCTCTGATCCCACCATCCCTCAGTGGTCTCTTTTCCCTGTTGGGATCCCAGAGCTGTGGAGGAGAGCGAAGAGTCTTGTAGGGCACTAGTCAGGTGGCACCAGTATGGCGACTGGTCGTGCAAGCCTCGCTAAGGTAAGTGTAGCCTGTATTAGTTGAGTTTGGGAACAGCCGGCCCTCTAATGCCAGGAGCAATTTGGGCAAGGAACCCCTCAGCTCCCTTTTTGGTCACACACTGCAAAACTGCATCATGTGGTTCAGACCGGGGGTGAATGCTCAGATACTTGAATCTGGGTGTAGGGGAAGGGTGGGAACAACAGGGGAAGTGTTCAAAACGCATCACCCCGCCAAGCATGGGCTGGATATGGCATCCTTTAATCCTGTGACATCCAGCACATGGACACATCACCCCTCCAAGCATGGGCTGGATACGGTGTGCCTCGATCCTGTGACATCCAGCACGCGGAGACCACGTGTGTTATGGTGCTGGAGTTACCTGCCTGCATTTGGAGATTAAATGCTCCAGTGGGGTCCTGGGAACTGTTGGCTGTTGTACGGGGGGAGCTAATTTTACAAAGCCAGAAGACAACCATTCTCACAGTGGTTTTCCAGCTGAGATATAGCTTCCTAGGCGAGGGATGAAGACTTTATTTTATTGCGCAAACTTTTTCTGTTGCTAGACGGTTACGCTCTGCTTTTGTGCAGCTTTGTTTCCGTCAGTACATCTTTTGAACCACTGTCCTTTTCCTTCGGGACCGTGTGCCGTGTAAAACCATTGCTTGCCTTTCAGCTATCACCTTTCATTATCCCAGGAGTCTTTCTGAAGCAAAAGAATGGTCTTTCCTTATCTTGCGCAACCCAGGATCTTATGCAGTTCAAGTCCTCTTGCTGAGTCTGCATTTGTCAGCAATTTTCCCCAGCCCCGCACCAGACACGGAGCATGTTCCACGCTGCTCAGAGCCCTTGAGGGTGAAGTGTCTTGATGAACGTGCTAACCCTAGAGATTAGCGGACAGCTACTGGCAATGCTTAGGGGTGAGCAGCCAGGCCTTCAAGGAAGGGCTTTTTTTGTTCAGATGAGCTTTAAAAGAGCTCTTTACCCTTCTGCATGCTTTAAAAGCATAACTCACCTTTGCATGTGATCCAACCCTAATTTTTTATGATTACTGCCATGCATTTGCATTTTCACAGATCTGCATTTTGCACATTGGCTCCTATTCCATCCAGGAGAGCGCACACAGCACCAGCAGACTCTGCCTGTGTCCGAAGAAGGGTGTTTGTGCCCAAAAGCGTGCAAAGAACCATTTTTCCAACTATTTAGTTGGCCTAATAAAAGCTGTCACATTTACGCAAAGAGCCTTGTCTGATTTACCTGGGTAAGTTTTCAGGGAAGGGCAGGGGGTTGGTATCACAAACTCCCCAATTCTGGTTCTTACGGGGCCCTGCAAAGTCATCCCCCTCTGCCTCAGCCTGTCCGTTGGAGACAGCGAGCCAAATCCCGGCTGTACCTCCAGCAACGGGTGTTGTGAAATGAATTGTGTAATTGTACAGCGTGCGCCGCGTTCAGCACGTTTTGATCTCTTCTGCTCTGGAGCCTCGTGCGTTAGATTAGCTCTGTCCAGTTTAAGATGCTGTTAAGAATGAAGAAACGTTGGCCTTTTTTGTCGTAAGATGTTCCGTTGCCTTGAATATTGCTGACAAATACTGTATACATTTGAGACTTAACAGGATCTAAGAAAAAATACAGTAAAATAAATAGTCTTCAAGGCAGGGACCTTGCTGTCTCTGCTGCCTAGGCAGTCTCTCGCATGCTATGGTGCTACCATAAACCGACAATTGCATTTATAGTTCTGGAGCCCCCGACACACCAAGACATGGGGTATGTTTTGCATGCGGTGGAGGAGAAATCAGGGTGAAAGGTTTTCCTTTGCGCAGCTCTTAGTTTAATTAGATCCTACAGCGAAGTCAGGAGGGTGAACAACATCAATCACATTCCCTTTAAAGGCCGCAGTATGCCAAGTCACAAACTTGGGATGAAAACAGCAGGTTCAATCAGAGAGGCTGTGAGATGGGAGAAATGCAAATAAACAGCCCAGCTGTAGAGGGAATATGGAAGCCAACTAGCAGCATAAACTGTTTGTTAGTCCATCATTTGAGTGTGAAATATCCCTAACATCTAGCTTAGCTTGGACTGCCATTCGTTTCAGCTCCTTGGGAAGAGGGTCGCTCGATGCCGTCTCCCTGCAAAGCGAGGGGAGGAGGAAGGAAATCTCCAGAAATGTTTAGAAAGGGCGCTGCCGGTTTTCCCGTTGAAAACGAAATGGAAAAGCCTGCGTGCTTCTCGCGACTCATTGCTAGCTTGCATTTCGGTTTGGGCAACGAAACTGGAAAGTTGGTTTCATTTTATAATTGGTATGTGCTAGCAGGCTGTGATGCTGCGCTCTTCGGGCTTCCAGCACTGCTGGAGAATCCTCCGCGCTTGCCAGAGATCTGGGCTTCTTTCAAAACACATTACTGCAAGCTGGATTTCCGTGGTAAACATCCTGTCCGACTTGTGCTGGCTTAAAAATACCAGCATCTGCACTCTTCCTTTGCTCACTTTCCTTTTGTTCAGGCGTGGTGGTAGTCTCTAGGGAGGAGATCTTTAGGCATGGAGCTTTACGAATAGTCAAAGGATAGGTTTTATAAACTTTGGGACCTGATCTTTGAGAGCATCCCTCTGATCTGCCCCGACACCGTTCCTCAGGTTGTAATCTGCAGCCAGGGTTGGATGCTGGGTTGGGGGGGAGTGTGGTGGCCCGGTCTCATACCCCTTAAATTCCTCCTTCAAGTGGTGTAGTTGAAGGTGTGCAACGGGGGGCATGAGCCCCGGTGAAGAGGGGTCCTGAAATGGAGCAGAGGGGGTCCAGGTTTTGGCTCTGTAGCAATCAGGAGCCCCCTTCTCAGTCCCTTGCCTGCCCTTCCCTGCTGCTGCCAAGTTAAGGGCTTTGGATCTTTGCTTGCCCTAAAATCGTGGCGGCTGTGGGGTGAGGGGAGGGCTAACCCCACCTTCACCCTCTTTTCAAAACCCTAGATCCGTGGTTTCTGCCCGGTTGGCTGACCTTGTCCCATGTGAGCAGCGGAGGAGATCTACGGCGTGAGAGCCAGTCTCCAAGTCACAAACAGTAGGGTATTATTTAGCGAGGAATAGTTAACAGAGTCGTTTGCTGGAGCATTCACATGCAAAAGGTCACTTTCCCGAGCTCGGGTGCAGCCGAAACGAGCATGTTCTTTCTCAGCAAGCCAAGCCAAACCCGAGATGCCACGACTATAATGAACGTAACTTTGTTCTCGGAGGAAAAATCCGTATGAAATAAATATGCTTGGCACTTCCAAGCAATGTTTCCAGCCGGCGAAGTCGAGCGATTCTTGCCGACTCGGTGGTATTCGTTCTGCTGAAACGTGGGTGGGTGGAGGGTGCCACAACTTGTTCTGTCACTCACAGGAGCTCTGTCTGAGCTGGCTCCGCTTCTATACGTAGGGACTTGGCTCGCGATGGCTCTCGCACTTGGGGATCCTTAAGAAGTGATTGAAAGGCGTGTTCGCTGCTTCACACCTTGTTTGTGCACTGGCGACTTCCTGCAGCCAAGCGCTCCTTCGCAAGGAGCACACGCCACTTCTTTTGGGCCCATGTTTCGACCTGTATTGAAATGCAGATTGGATAGGAAGCTGTCCGCCGGTTTCTGCGTCTGCAGGGGCGTGCGTGGCTCCGTGGACTTCCCAAGTGGCGGTGGTCCGCCGCCTGAGAAGGAAGCAGAAACGATCCTCTGGGTTTCCCACCTCTAGAAACACTGAGGAAGCAGCGTTCTCTGCCAAAGCACGGTAGAAAAACTCTCAG
>NW_005841986.1:911611-927482 GCF_000455745.1 Alligator sinensis
GCTTTCCGAAGATTGAGCAGATTATGGCATCCTTAAACTTGCTCTTTACTCCTTGCGGTTTGCCTTTTGGCCCAAGTTGGCACGGGCACTGTGCTAAGATACGGCCTGTGCGCCGATGGAGGCTGAGCGTGCATGCCTTTCTTTTGGGTCCATCAGTGGCAGTGTCATGCCATGGACCCCGGAGGCTTGTTGACTCTCCCGCAGTTCCCATATGATGCTACCGGAAGTACTCCTGGTAGGGTCCCCTCTTTTCTGCAGACAGTCCTAGATGGGAGGATCATACGGTTGCTCGTTGTTGGAAATGCTCTTGGAGCTTGGCACGTGGTTTGTTTTCTCGGGCTCCCCCACGTTCGCAGAGGAGAGGCCGCAGGACAGAGAGCGTTTGTCTTGCGCTGCCGCCGGTGCATCTGCATGCATTTTTGAGCAGATCCAATGGTTCTGTTCTGCTCCATTCATTGTGGCACGTGGGCATCTTCCAGTAGCACAGGAAATACCAGGAGCCAGGATCTGTTATCATTTTCTTCTTCTTTTTTTCTCTTTTTCTAATGGAGAAAACTATGCATAGATTAGACCCAAACATTCCCAGTTTCAGGCTGAGACTAGGATGAGGTTGAGCTGATTGAAAGAAGGGCTGTGGACAGATGTAACTTTTTCAACCGTGTTAAAAAGGGAGCAGGAGGCGGGTAGCTGTCAGCTGGTACAGGATCTATATTATGCCTGAGTGCTCCTAGAGGGGTACAACTGAGCTAAATTCCTGTTGTTTTAACCGTGAATGAAACAGGGTTAAAGTTGGGATGGTTTTGCTACGCTTCTAGGGGAGCATACAGCTGCAGCAGTTGCATCCTAACAGCGCCATTTGTTACCGCTATCATCCTTAGCTCCGTCAACATCCCCATCACTCCAGGTGCAGGTGAAGCTGATGGATTTGGGGGACTCTTGAGAATAGGGGTAGCCACATGGTCAGGAGGAGGGCGGTGGATTCAAGCCAGGTCAAAGCTTGGTTTCCTTTTCAGCCTGCAGCAGATTTCCCATTGATGTTGGTAGGTGGGCAGTAGGTTGAGGGGTCCTTGTAGCTAAACTGTGCTCAGGACTTTATACTGAATCTGTAGTTATATCTGTAATTATACTGTAGTAGATTATCTGCTTCTCAGTTCATGACTGATTTCTTCTTTGTCTTCCTTTGTTTCTATCCGTCCTGCCTTTGTTGGGCTTCCCGGTACTTTGCCCGCTGTGACCTTATTTGTGCTCCCCTTCCAGCTGCTGCAGTGAACAAGAGTAGGACATTGTGTGTGCGTGTCGGAGCATCATTGCCGGGCATCAGAGTCAGCGCTGCGGTTAGATTAACACTGGACGGGGAAGTTCATGGTTGTGAGTCGTTGTTTAAAGTTGCTGACAGATGATGTGACTTCTGCTCACACTTGAAAGGTTGTCCTCAGCTCTGAGTGTTAGAAGCTCACGTTTTATTTTTAAATGAAAACTTTGGTTGCGCACACTCCGGATGCCGTGTGAGCCATGTGAATAGATCATTCGGGGCCGATCTAGCCTTCAGGCCGTATGGTTGACACTGCTGTCATCTGCACACGTATGCCAGGCATGATGTTATTCGGGGAGTTGCACTTCAGGAGTATTCCTGGAAATGCCATCTGCTCCTGGTAATTCAGTTGGGCATCTCTCCTCAAAGAGCTGCCTCGATAATCCATGCCTGTGCATTGCTACGACGTGCTTTATGTGGGCAAGTGGAGAAGTTTGCTTAAACTTCAGTGAGAGCAGAATGTGGCTGCTTGCCTGCTTTGCAGTGTGAGCTACAGGAAGAATTCAGCAGAACTGTTCCTAAGGACTCTTTCGACTCCGTGTCTCTGGATAGACTTTATAGTGGTGCCTCCACAACGTCCAGGGTAAGCCGAGATCAGACTTGGTGAGACTGCTTCCTTCCCCAAGTGCCCCATCCCAGCTGAGGTTAGCAGAAAGCCTTTTGCTGATCTGTTGCAGAGGAGTTAAAGGTGGAGCATTCTTGATTTAAAAAAAAACCCAACCTTTTACATCTGTCTCTCTCTCTCCAGATTGATGACCCAGAGCAGTCCCTAGGCTTTCAGGGCAGTCTAAAGCCCATTTATTTATTTTTTTCTCCCTTTCGGGACGTTATGTGAAGTGCAATGAAGGGTGGGATGTTGCGTATGGCTTGGCGAGGTTATCACTAATCCACAAACCGTGCACTTGGAGAGTGATTTATTTTTCATGCAGCCTCAGCTCTCTTCTGCTCCTTCCTGGAACCTGGCGAGTTCTTCGGTGAAGAATTGCTCAAGACGGTGGATGTGGTTGTGGGCCGATTGCCAGCTCCCCCCCAATTGCAGGCTTTGCTTCGGAAGGTCCTATCCCGTTTTCCCCGGCTGCGTTCGGTTGCGTGACATCCGCAGCGAGGATTAGGGTTGCTCGCTCGAGGTGCGTCACTCTGCCTTCAAGGCTGTGTGCGTGCTTTCCTTGGCAAGCCGGGGCAGATGATCTTAGCAGCGACGGAGATTAAATCTTTCTCTCGTGTTTTGAAAAGGGTTAATCAGAAGTGTATTCATGCGAGAGGTCACCTCGCAAGAACATTTTAAAAGCTTTCAGTGTGGTCTGGGCTGGCACTGCTGAAAGATTTCAGCCCTGCTCTTCTTGCCTGCCCCCTTCTCCTGATTTGTTTTTGTAATTTCTGGTACATTTTTCTTTCCTTCTCGCAGACTGTTTATTTTTAATACGAACTTTGGGAAGGAGACTTTCTCCGAGAGACCTAAAGCGCACGTCTCGCAGATACAGTCATGTCCTCCGGCTCGTCTCCGTATGGTTGGCTCGGTTCCCGCGTGCGCGTGGGCAGCAAGACGGGGAGGGAATGAATGGGATGATGCCCCTCGCCAGTCTAAACTGCACCGCTGTAACAAAAGGCAGATGAATAAGTGTTCGCGCTGGTGCTTCCCTGCATGTGTCATCACTGGCCATTACGGCAAGCAGCCATAAAGGGTTTCCCCTTTATGGGAAGGGGAAGGGGAGGGGTCAGAGTACGCTGCTAGCCCGGGAAGAAGAAGTGTCCTCCACCAGAAGGAAGCTAAGGAGACCGCTGCAGATCCGACTGCTCATCAGCCACGGCTGCTTGCGGACGGAGTCTCGTAACACGGTAGTAAACACAGGCACACGCAGGGCAGGTTGAAGGGGATCAAATAGCACCTACTCGCCGACGGGCACTTTTAATTGTGCTTGTGGCTCCGCCACATGCCCTGGCAAGCCTGACCTTGTGAAAGCGAAAAGCCCCCGTGAAGCAGCACAGGCCGCTTCGTTTCCAAGAGCACTTTGTCGCTGCTCTCCACCGATGCCTCTTTGAAGCCGGATGAGACTTTTCTCTCGCGTCTCCAGGTTGGCACCTTTCTGCGCTGGCATTGAACCATGGCACAAAGGCGGCCAGCATTCACTGGGTTGGCGAGAGCCAAAATAATCCTGGGAGGATAGAGATTGGATGCAGGGCGGTAACATGCGGCGCTACAAAACCCAAGACTTCTCTCTAGATGGCCTGCGTTGTAAAAAGCATCCTGGCCAAGGCCTGCCTTGTAAAAACAAAACAAAAAACCCCAACTTGCTATCCGAGGCACTGATTCAAGGCGGAGTTGTTTGTGCATTTAACTGGAGCTGAAAAAGCCCTGTGCTTTCATTCTGGCAGACTTCTAGAGACTTCTAGAGACAAGTGTGTGACTTCCTGAACAGCTGTTTTCATGAGCCTAAGTCTGAGCTCCGTGAGCTGCGACTTGAGGCGCGAAGCAGTCTAGGTGTGCACCTGCAACTGCGCGACCCGAATCACCTGGACGCGGTTCAGAGAAAGAGCTCCGTGTGCACGGGCTCAAGTTACCACTTGTTTTCAAGAAGTTGTCTGCTTCTGCCCTGCTTCCCCCCGCCCGAATTAGCTTTCCCCGTGATTTCAGCATTTGCAGTGGAGAACCTGTAGGGATGGTGACGAGGTGCATTTTGCTTCTCAACTTCTGGTCGCCCTTTCAAATCTGTCCCAGGGTGGCAACAACGAGGGCTTTTGCCAAGATGCAAGACTGAACTCACTTGAACTAAATCTAAACTCTTCGCTAGAGCCAGAACGTTGCCTTCAAGTGGGGAATCGAGAGGAGGAACAGATCCCTCTGTTGCCTAAACGTCTGTCTCACGGCTTTTTGTTTGATATTTGTACACAGTCTTCAGTGCACTTTAGGGGGAATAAAAATAGCACGTCTGCTCTGAGGAGCTTGCAATCTGTTAGATGTGACAGTGCAGCGAGATGGCACCACGGAGGGGGAAGCTGTACAAAGTGGGATGAGAGGGTTGCTTTGTGTAGCGCTCGAATGCTGGTCTCCACTATTGAAATTACTTTTATGGACGTTTGGCAGTTGCCGGGAGCATTTGGTGAACCTATGGGAAGAAATGGGCTTTGAGGAAAAGGAAGACCAGGCCACTGTTACGTTTATGACCTCTGGCTGTCCAGGCAGTTTTGCGTTGGGTCCTTTGACCCCAGCTGACTTCCTGCCCTTTGGGCAGGGGCTGGACTCAATGATCTTCCGCAGTCCCTTCCAGCCCTGATGTCTGTGACATCTATGAGATGTCCGGCCTAGAGATGGACTGGGTGATGGTACATTACACCGTTACTTCTGGACAGAATACTTTTAAATGTTTTTGGGGCACCAGCTGCTCCAAAGCCGGCTTTTTTTCTCTCTCTCCTTGCTTCAAGCACTTGCATCAAAATCTTATGCCAAGAGCCTATGTATTTTCCACGGTTCCATCGCTTCAAAATCCGGCTTTGGGACTGTGTATAGGAACCTTAACTTTGGTTTCAAATAAAATCTACCCTGGATGGCTATGGAAAAAAACACTCAAGTTCACATTTCCAAGGTTAATCCAATCAGCTGTCATCATCCTCGGTCTTCAGAAAGCCTAAAACAATGGCGGTAAGAGGAGTGACTTGTCCCGTTCATCCCGATCGGGACTCCCACAGGTTTTGGTCTGCGGCTCGGGCGTTTTGCAGTCATCAAGGGGGAAGAGGAATATAGAAGTTTTTGCCACAGGATTTCCGTGATGTGGAATATAGAAGTTTTTGCCACAGGATTTCCCGCATCCAGGTCCCTGCCAATGTGTCTGTTGTCTGATCCCCCTGGCTTTGGCCCTCCAGGGTTTTCAGTACAAAGGAAGTTGAACTGAATGGCAGTGCACGTTTCCTCCCCTCTTTCACAGAATGAAATCAGGAAATCGGTAGAGTCCAGCATGGAAAACACTGAGATGTAGGCTGGTGACTTGAGTTGTGTAGTGAAGCAGCCAAGGTTTCAAGGTTGGGGGATATAAGGGACTGAAACCAAGTACCTGTCCTTAGTATATAGGTACTAAGGATGATCGGAGTTGGGTTGCCTGGCTAACAGAAGATCTTGGTGAGGGAAGTGGTGCCAAACTGTACCACTTAGTGGAAAACCTCTTGGAAGAACGCAGTCGTGGGATTTAGTATCAATGTGCATGTATTTCCAAGTCCAAGCAATAGTCTGGAGCCTCTGTGGAGTATGAAGAGTTTCCTGTCATAAAATAAAACTGTTCCTGGGTTTGAGTTCCGTGGTGGGACTCGTCCCATGACTGGGCAGTTAACATTAGGGGCTATAGGCTGTACAGGCGGGATAGAGAAGGCAGGAAAGGGGGGGGGGTGGCACTCTATGTCAAGGAGCACTACACATCCTCTGCCAGCAGTATGGGGTCAGGGGAAGGGCGAGCTGAAGTGCTCTGGGTCAAGATCCAGGGGGGGCAAGGCGAGAGGGATTTGACGGTGGGGGTCTATTACAGACCCCCCAATCAGGAGGAGGAGCTGGACAGGGAATTTTCAGGCCAGCTTGCGGAGACACTAAAAGCAAGGGATGTAGTTGTCATGGGCGATTTTAATTACCCGGACATCTGCTGGGAGGAGCAGTCAGCCGGGACGGACCGCTCCAGGAGGTTCTTGGCCGAGTTGCAGGACCTCCACTTGATTCAGGAGGTGCACAGTCCCACCAGAGGAGATGCTCTGCTGGACCTGGTCCTGGCCGCAGGCGACGACCTGGTAAGAGGCCTCCAGGTTCTTGACCACCTGGGCAATAGTGATCATCGCGTGCTGGAATTCACCATCCAGCGTAGAGTGTCAAGGGCCCGCAGCAAGGTGGTGGCCCTAGACTTCAGGAGGGCCAACTTCAGTGAGATGAGGAGATTAGTGGGAGAGGAACTGGGGTCCTTGAGGGCAGAGGAACTCAGCGTCCAAGAGGAGTGGTCGTTCCTTAAGGAAACGATACTCGGGGCCCAAGGGGTGTCCATCCCGACAAGAAGCAAGGCGGGCAGGAGTGTCCAAAAGCCCCCCTGGCTCACCAAGGGTGTCCGGGAATGCCTGCTTGCCAAAAGGGTGGCGTACGCCCGGTGGAAGGGGGGTGTAATCTCCAAAGAGGAGTATACCTCCTCTGCTCGGGCCTGCAGGCGGGCTGTTAGGAAGGCCAAGGCGGAGATAGAGCTCGGATTAGCGTCCAGGATTAAGGATAACAAAAAGTCCTTTTTCAAATATATTGGGAGGATGAAGAAGGCGCCGGGTAATGTGGGGCCCCTGCAGGATATGCGGGGCAATCTGGTGGTTGCGTCAGAGGATAAAGCGGACCTCTTTAACCAATTCTTCACCTCCGTTTTCTTGTGCAGGGACCGGGACTTCCCTGCTGTGATAGAAGCCGGACGCGAGGGGATCGCCTTCAGACCTCAGGTTGGGGAGGACCGGGTTAGAGAGCTTCTGGAGGGGCTGGACGCGTTCAAGTCAGCGGGTCCGGATGCTCTCCACCCCCGGGTGCTGAGGGAGCTAGCTGGGGTTATTGCAGGGCCCCTGGCACGGCTCTACGAGCGATCGTGGTGCTTGGGCCAGGTGCCAGACGATTGGAAGGTAGCTAATGTGGTCCCCATCTTCAAGAAAGGGAAAAGGGAGGACCCGGGCAACTATAGGCCCGTCAGTCTTACCTCAATCCTGGGGAAACTCTTTGAGAAGATCATCAAGGAGCACATTTGTGATGGGCCGGCATCCGAGATGATGCTCAGGGGCAATCAGCATGGATTTATTAGGGGGAGATCATGTCAGACCAACCTGATTGCCTTTTATGATCAGGTCACAAAGGCCATGGACGCAGGTGTCGCGGTGGATGTAGTCTTTCTGGACTTCAGCAAGGCCTTTGACACCGTCTCTCACCCCATCCTAATTAATAAACTAGGCGACTGTGGCATAGATGCCTACACAGTCAGATGGATTGCAGATTGGCTGAAGGGTCGCACTCAGAGGGTGGTGGTGGATGGATCATACTCGACTTGGGGGGAGGTGGGTAGTGGAGTCCCCCAGGGCTCGGTCCTGGGGCCTGCGCTGTTCAATTTCTTCATCAGCGATCTTGATGTTGGGGTGGAAAGCAACCTGTTTAAATTCGCTGATGACACCAAAATTTGGGGGGAGGTGAGCACGCTAGCAGGGAGAGAGAGATTGCAGAAGGATCTGGATAGGTTACAGGGGTGGGCAAACAGGAACAGGATGTGTTTCAATACGGACAAGTGCAGGGTGCTGCACTTGGGTAGTAGGAACCAGCAGCACACTTATACGATGGGGAACTCCCTACTTGAGAGCACGGAGGCGGAAAGGGATCTTGGTGTCGTTATTGACTCCAAGATGAACATGGGCCGACAATGCGAGGTCACGGTTGGCAGGGCTAACCGGACCTTGTCGTGCATCCACAGGTGCATCTCGAGTAGAGCCAGGGAGGTGATCCTCCCCCTCTATGCGACGCTGGTCAGGCCACAGCTGGAGTACTGTGTCCAGTTCTGTGCGCCCCATTTCAGGAGGGATGTGGACAACATGGAGAGGGTCCAGAGGAGGGCCACCCGCATGATCCGGGGACAACAGGGCAGACCCTACAGTGAGAGACTGCGGGACCTGAA
This sequence comes from Alligator sinensis, assembly GCF_000455745.1. Taxonomy (NCBI): domain Eukaryota; kingdom Metazoa; phylum Chordata; order Crocodylia; family Alligatoridae; genus Alligator; species Alligator sinensis. The sequence goes on from NW_005841986.1 coordinate 919,574, forward strand.
CCTATTCAGCCTCCACAAGAGAAGGCTGAGGGGGGACCTGGTGACCGTCTATAAACTCACTAGGGGGAACCAGAAGGGTTTGGGGGAGACGCTGTTTCCCCTAGCCCCCGCTGGCATAACAAGGAGTAATGGGCACAAGTTGATGGAGAGGAGGTACAGATTGGACATCCGAAAAAACTACTTCACAGTTAGGGCGGCTAGGAGCTGGAACCAACTTCCAAGGGAGGTGGTGCTGGCCCCTACCCTGGGGGTCTTTAAGAAGAGGCTGGATGCCTACCTGGCTGGACTCATTTGAGTCCCGTTTTTGTTTTTAGGGTTTTTTGTTGTTCTCCCGCCCTGGCGGGGGGTCTGTTCTCCTGCCCTGGCGGGGGGTCGGGCTAGAAGATCTATTAGGTCCCTTCCGACCCTAAAACTATGAAACTATGAAACTATGAGTTGTTGCTTCAGCGTTTTGTGTTACCGCTTTCGGTTGTGTGCGCCCTGCACGTTTGGAGACGGTGTGTGCATGTGAACTAATTAAATAAGCAACTCATGGTAGTGGGAAATGATGCCTGGAGGCTATGGAGAACCTCTTGTGACTGATAAACCTGCGAGGCATGTCTCTCAGGGCTTCCATATCTGTGAATGATGGCAGGAGTCAAACTTTATCTTTTCCTGGCCTGGAGTTGTGATTTCTTGACGTCATGGGACGTTGGAAAGAGTCCAGCGGAGGGCAGTGAAAATGGTTGTGGGCTGGGGGACAGGACTGGTGAGGAGAGGTTCAGGGACCTGGGCTGATTTAGTCTGGAGAAGAGAAGACCGAGGGGGATTGAATAGCAGCCTTCACCTCCCTGCAGGGGGGCTGCAAAGAGGATGGAGCTGGGCTGCTCTCAGTGGGGGCAGATACAGGACAAGGAGCAATGGGCTCAAGTTGCAGAAAAGGAGGTTTAGGTTGGATATTAGGAAAAACTTTCTTACAAGGAGGGTGGTGAAGCACTGGCACAGGTTACCCAGAGAGGTGGTGGCATCTCCATCTTTGGAGGTGTTTAAGACTCAGGTAGACCAAGCCTTGTCTGGGATGATGTAGTTGGGGCTGGTCCTGCTTGGAGCAGGGGGCTGGACTAGATGTGAGCTCCTGAGGTCCCTTCCAGCCCAAATTGTCTATGATTCTAGGGTAATGAATGCAATGTGTTACATGAGTGTCATTTATTGTTACTGTATATTGCATACAGCCTGCCCCAGAATATAATATACACCTTATTTTTAAAAGGTAGAATGAAGAAAAGAGATTTTCCCAGCGTTATGGCTGCTGAGAGCAGAGACAAAGCCTAATCTTTAGCTGACCCAACTTCCCTTTCCTGCTTAACTAATGCTGAAATCCTAGCTGCTGCTGAAGACTGGTCTCTGTGGGTGGACCTGTAATTTTGAAAAGACCTGAAGAGTCTCCAAGGCTAGGAAATAGGAGGGAGACCAGAAGCAGCTAGAAGATGGCACAACTGCGCTAAGAGAGCTTAGTTTGATTAGTGGAGTGTCAAGACCCTTAAAAGGAACGAGGGTCATTAATACCTGTAGAGCGAAGAACAATGAGACAGTCAGTCACTCTCTCTGCTACCTCGATAGACTCGCTTGCGGAGCAGGAATCAAAGCAGGGGGGTCCTCTCCTGGGCAGAAAAATCAGTTTTTCTGCTTCATTTACACCCCACTTTTGAAGGGCCGATTTTTATTTTTTTTTTGAGAAACAGTGCACATGATGTATGAGAGTATAGGTATTATTACCAGCACGTTCCCCAGCTGTTGCAGAGACACTGCAGCAAGTATATTCAACACTTCCTATAGAAGAGACTTCCTTGCAGCCAGCTAGTTGTCACATACCTTTATCTCGCAGCTCCTCCTTCCATGCAGGTGTACTTTGGCCCAGTTCTGGTTTAAGACGAGACATACTCGCTGAGCAACCCGTGGCTCCTTTTTCAAAAGATCTCCAGGAGTTTTGGGGCGTCTGATTTCACCTCTGGTAAAAACGGCGATGGTAAGACACTCTTTTTCATAACAAGGCCGTCGGTCTCTGTGCTGAGCAAACAAGGGGAAAAGTCGTGAGACCTCGGTGTATTTGGTTTTGGAAGGGCCTGATCCCTGAGAAGGGAGCGGGGAGCCAGAAGATGAAACTCATGACCGATTGCTGCAAGTAGTGTCTGCGCAGGGCTTGTGGACTAGGCTAGATGGAGAGGCCTGGAGCTGACGATCCTCTCTCCGTGCAGGACAGGATAGGACAGGACGTATCTTCCACCATCTCTTCTTGTATCCTGGGCCTGCAGGGTCTCCTGAGACGGACACAAAGGGATCTCAGTCCTCTTGGTCCTTTCAGTTCTTTTTCTATTCTTTACAACAGCCTTTTTTTCTAAATGAAAAGGAATTGCCTCTGCTTTCGCTAGAGATGGCTGATGAAAATTCAACTCCTCGGGGTCTGCTTCTGGGTCTCGTGAACGGGATGACTTTGCACCTGTATGAGTCTTTTTCTGATTAAGGGCATCAGTAAACCGTGAGCTTGAAAGATTAGCACGCGGCAGCCAATTCTAAAGCTAACGAGTGTTTATCTTCGAGGTCTGGCTTTCAGCAGTGCTCCAGGCTTCACAATTATATACAGAGCAGTTACCAGACCTAGCGCGTTTGTCTGGAGAGCTGGAAGCACTTTACAAGCATTAGTGAATGCCGGTGCCTCTGTTATGAAAATATTATTCGGGCTTTTCTAATGGGACGCTAAGGCTGCAAGTCCTGACTTTGCTGAGGTTACAAAGTGGGGAGCAGGAAGCAGGTCATTAGACTCCCAGTTCTTCGCTCTAAAGATCAGTCTCCGCTCCCGAAAATGTAGGGTGTGCGTAAATTAACTTTTTATATCTGCCCAGCCACGAGAGGATCCAGAGGGAGGTGATGGAGTGTCATTAGGTCCTTATTTTCCTCCCCGGTAAATGGGACTTAAAGCAGCTGCTTGTGGATGAGGTTTGGCTTAGGTAGTCAAATAGCCGGTGGGGATTTCAGGGTGCAGAGCCTGAGCTGCTGTTGTGCCGCGTATTTGTTCTGTGCAGCGAAGGACCTTTGCAAGACCGGGTGATGGAGACAGCACCGTGGACGTGCCGAGTGCCCTATGTTCCCAGGGAAAAAGCGGGGTAGGTAGGAATGAGCATTACCATATAGCTCAGGCTGAGGGAGATGCACTCGGCCGTCCTGAAGGACAGAGCCTGCCTAGCGGCCTGTGACCTCTTAACTTCTGTGCAATTGGTCAAAACAGTTGCTGTCGTGGGGAGCAGGAGAGCTTGCCCACCCCGGGTGGAAAGTGCACCTTTCCCTCTTTGCCACTCTCACCCGCCTGGATCCTCTGTATTATTTATTGTGCTTCCCTGCCATTGCCTGCGCGCTTTAATCTTGCCTTCCTCCAGTTTTGTGTGGCCTTCAGGCAAAGGAAGACTGGCCATGGCTAGTGAAAAGTTCTTGTCGCCGATAGAGGTTAGTGAGTAATACAGAGACCTATTCTTAATCCTTCCCTACGCTCTTGGGGCGAGCAGGCTGGTTTGCTGGCCCAGCGTAGAGAGATCACAAACCTCTTCTGTTCCGGCGTGCGGAGGCGACTGGTGTCTGACAATAATTGACCAAAGGCAAGCGTGACCGTGGGGAAAGGATCTATTTTGTAACCGTAGTTTTTGCTTTGCGTCTAATAAAAGGTATCCCCTCTGAACCAAGAGTTTCAGAGTTTTGTATTTCTCTATGGGGAAAAGAGGCCTTTCATCTGCATCTGTCGTCTTGATGGCATCCCTTTTAACGTGCCTTTACAGTGTTTGTTCTCACTTCCCTTCTTCACTTAACTCCTTTTATGTAGTTGTCCGTCTGATCAGAGGAAATCAGCAAAGTCCCTGTTTTCATCGTTTCATCATTTGGTCTTTGACATTCCCTCTAGGCTGAAACTTGGCGAGCGGTCTCACCCTGGGAGCAGTTGAGGGGAGGTGAGGAAGTCACTCGGTTGCAGAAAATTGCACGCAACTTTCTCATGTGTAGTTTTTTCGCGTGTTTTATTTATAATTTTGCAAATGCCCTTTTCTGCTTCAAAAAGATGAAAGGCTGAAAGAGCAGTTTCAGAACAGCAGACGGTCTAAATAAACTTTTTTCCGTGCATATTTTTAACACGGGCATGAACTCCACAGGTTGCACCTCTCTTCCCTTGTAAAATATGTATTAGAACACACACAGGATGTGTAGTGTCGCCAAAATAATGCTGCTGCAGCTTATAACCTTTCCTGGCTCTTCTCTAGAGACACTTTGTACTTATTTAGTTTGTACTGAGTTAAATAGATAAAAATGCAATTAATTTCCATGCCTATGTGCAGGCTGGGTGAGATAATATTGCAGCAAACATTTCAAGCTTTTTACTTCCCATTTTTGCATTTAAAGACTTACTACGTCATTGTTTTGTTTTGTTTCCTTGACAAAAATATCAGTGCTCGGTTTCCTCATTTAGGTTGAGGAAACCAAGCGCTCAAGCCATGCAGAACGGAGGTTGAGTTCTCATCCTGGGCTGTGCTGCATGAGCAGATGGCTCCAAATACAGGCCTTTGGTACTGTTATACTTAGTCACACAAACAGTAGGTTTCTTAAAGTAGGCAAGATTGCAAACTTGGTTTCACTGGTGTCAATTTAAAGTAAAGGGGTCACAAATGAAATAGTTACACCAGTTTAATGCGTGGACACTTACCATGGACTACATGTGCTAGGCACATCAAGAGGCCGAACAGCTTCCACATGAGATGTCTGCGTAAGGTCCTAAAAATAAAGTGGGAAGAGCAGAATACCAAACACAGAGGTCCTGGCACATTCAGGACACATTTAAAAACGGCCATCCAGAAAAGGAGGTTGCAATGGCTCAGCCGTGTCAGAAGAATGGGAGAGCACAGTATCCCGAAGAAGACTTTGTACTCCGAATTTTGAGACGGCTCTAGAAAGCGGGGTTGCTCTCTATGGCGGTACCACGCCGTGTACAGAAATGTGGAGTCATTGAGCTTCGATGTAGAAACCTGGGAGGAGCACGCAGAGTCCCGTCCGATCTGGAGCCAACATCCGGCACTGGGTGCAGCTCCGCTTGAAGCAACTGGAAGCAAAGCAAGAAAGAAGAAAGCAGCCTGCTGTAAACCTGGCCTCCAATTCAGACAACACCCGGATCTGTGCAACTTGTTACAAGATGTGTCGCTCTTGAATTGGGCTCATCAGCTGCAAACCGATTCATGGGGCAGCTGACTAGACCTCTTATGCATGCACCAGGATCCAGAGGATCTACAGTTGCCTGCTAAAAGTGATGATTCGGAGTAGTAGATGAAACGGTGATGATAGATCAGCTGATGTGTCCTCCACTCCCTCTTTAAAATGATGTGGTTGCATGTCCACCCATGCCTAATTAGCTGCCTTTTGTAGAATTGCTCCAATTAAGCTCATGTCACAGAGAAAATTCATATGCATCACACGGCACCACTCCCATTAGGGCTTCATTCAGTTTTCTTAAGGATCTGCTCATAAAATCAGGTTGTAAACAGCCCAGAATACCCCCGCACATACCACTACGTTCATGCTTCTGTTTTCACAAAGGTCAAAACTTCCGGGAACAAAACAAGATCTCCCCAATAATGCCGCTTTCATAGTTTCATAGTTTCTTAGGTCAGAAGGGACCTGAACACATCATCAAGTCCGACCCCCTGCCCTGGGCAGGAACGAGTGCTGGGATCATAATACCCCAGCCAGATATCTATCCAACCTCCTCTTGAAGACCCCCAAAGTAGGGGAGAGCACCACCTCCCTTTCGGTGTTCAATTTATTCACAACTTTTGGTTGTCCAACTTCAGTACTGCTCTTTAGAGGTGCTCTTTCAGTGCCAGTCTGAAGGCGTAAACGCCATCGGCATATAAGGGAACAGCTTGTTGGGTCGTGTCTACCTCAAAACTTCCCTTCGGGAGTTGAACTCAAAGTCTGGTACCTCTGGTGGCCATTGCTCACCCCTTGACATGTAGACCGTTATCTCTGAACAAAAGTTGGTAAAAACATCTGAAATGGCCCCATTCAAGAATGCTCTTAAATCCAGCAGGCAAGGTTCTTTGGGTAGAAATGATATCTTTTATTAGGCCAACTAAATAGTTGGAAAAATGTTCTTTGTAAGCTTTTGGGCACAAACACCCTTCTTCAGGCATTGGGAGCCTCCACTCTTAAGTCCAAAACTAAGATAGGAAGAGAGATTGCAAACAACTTAATTCTCCTCGGCAAAAAAAAAGACAAATCTCTGCTTTCATGCCCCTTGGTCAAGGAAGTGACTTATTTCAAGTTCTCCCCAAAACCCGGGAAAGAATTGAGGGCTTGAGCTCATCCTGGGTTTGAGACGTCAGGAGTTGTTTGGTAAAAATTCAAAGCGTGTGTCTGAGAATGAGTCTGCCCTTTCTAGGTGACGGGGACCACTGTTTCTCTCCTCATCCCTTTGCACGCACTAGTATACTGGCAAAGATGCACCGCTCACCTGCGGGATGTGCCTTGTACATTTGATAGTGATGCTGCGTATAGGCTGGCATTGGCACTGTATGCTTTTGCTAAATGCTCTCTGGCCATGATATCGTATCAGCCCAGGGGTGCATGTTTTTATTGGGATCAGCGACTGACTGATCTAAGGAAACTCTCCAAAATGGAAAACCGTCCCCACTAGGAACCAATATCTTTATTTCATATTCTTTCTTGCTCCCGCAAAAGGTCAGAGAGGGTGGTTTTGACAGCTTTCAACAAGGCCTCTGTGGTCATTGTGGCCATGAGGTCCCACAACACTATTCATAAGACTTATGGGATGCTTTCTCGTGAGTTGGTTGAGAGTGACAGGTTGCCTTGTACGTACCCCGTTTGGGTAGCAGAGACTGACTGGCTTGGTCCATAGAGCACCCGTAATTAGATCAAGGGCTTCCAGATTCGTTTGCATTTAGATTGTAGCCAGGGCCCATCCGGGCCATGAAAGGGAGCCTGGGAGGGGGCTGTGCTCCATACTCATGTCGTTTATGTGCCCTGAGGATCCATTCGAACGAATGCCTGGAGATGCGGGTGGCCACACACCACTTCCAGGGACTTAGAAGGACCTCTGGGGATGCCAAGGTTAGTTGTCGGGAGTTGGGCAGCTGAGCTCGACTGAAATGGGGAAGCACTAGAATTAAACTTCCTGTTGCCCAGGACGAAAGCCAACATATTTAATGATTTAATGATAAATAATGATAAATGATTTAATGATAAACAACATATTTAATGATTTAATGAAATGGGGAAGCACTAGAATTAAACTTCCTGTTGCCCAGGACGACAAAGCCAACATATTTAATGATTTCTTTGCCTCTGTCTTCCTCAGTAAGGACCAGAACTGCCACCTCCCTGCTAGGCCCCCATCGGGCCCCGAGGGAGGCACACCTGAGCCCAGGGTAAGTGAGGATCTAGTTAGGGAGCTGCTGGAGGGCTGGACGTTTTTAAGTCAGCCGGTGCGGATGATCTCCACCCTAGAGTTCTAAAGGAACTGGCCGGGGTCATTGCGAGTCCCCTGGCGCAGCTTTATGAGCACTCGTGGTGCTCTGGAGAGGTGCCGGAGGACTGGAAGAGGGTCAACCTGGTTCCCATCTTCAAAAAGGGGAGGAGGGAGGACCCGGGAAACTATAGGCCAGTCAGTCTTACCTCGATCCTGGGCAAGCTGTGCGAGAAAATTATTCTGGCACACAGCCAGGAGGGGCCAGCAGGGAGATGCATGCTCAGGGGCAACCAGCACGGGTTCATCAGCGGCAGGTCATGTCAGACCAACCTGGTGGCCTTTTATGATCAGGTCACTAAATCATTGGATGCAGGGGCAGCAGTGGATATAGTCTTCCTGGACTTCCGGAAGGCTTTC
>NW_005841986.1:927797-928226 GCF_000455745.1 Alligator sinensis
ACTCCCCTCTTGTCAGCACGGAGGTGGAAAAGGATCTTGGAGTCATTATTGACTCCAAGATGAACATGGCTCAGCAGTGCGGGGAGGTGGCTAGGAAGACCAACTGCACCTTGTCGTGCATCCACAGATGCATTTCAAGCAGGACCAAGGAGGTGATCCTCCCCCTCTATGCGGCACTGGTCAGGCCGCAGCTGGAGTACTGCGTCCAGTTCTGGGAGCCGCACTTTAAGAGGGATGTGGACAGCACCGAGAGGGTCCAGAGGAGGGCCACTCGCATGATCAAGGGACAGCAGGGCAGGTCCTATGAGGAAAGGTTACGGGACCTGAACCTGTTCAGCCTCCAGAAGAGAAGGCTGAGGAAGGATCTTGCGGCCTGCTATAAACTAGTCAGGGGGGATCAACAGGCACTGGGGGAGTCCCTGTCCCCCC
>NW_005841986.1:928383-943867 GCF_000455745.1 Alligator sinensis
TTTTCCCCCCCAGGACTCTTTCCTGCCATGGCAGGGGGTCGGACTAGATGATCTGCCCAGGTCCCTTCCGACCCTAGAAACTATGAAACTATGAAAGGGGAACATTGCAGACTGGCCCGGCTGATGAGTGACAGACGGACGGACGTAGGTGATATCAGGATGGGGGAGATCCTTTTCTACCCGTTTGCTGATGGGAGGGGGCAGGTTTTCAGTATGACACAATATGGTCCAGGCTTGCTTCACAGGAAAGCGGCTTGGTTATTTCCACTGTTTATCTTGATTTTGGTTTTAATCCCTTAAAGAGCTCCTGTGCCGCTAGCGCCGTGTGCGACGTGCGAGCTGAACGCGACGAGCGTCTCTGCTGCCTCTTTGCAGATTCATGCACGGGTCAGTACAATAGAAATTTTGCGCTGGAAGTCCTCGGTGTTGTAAGAGATTAACACAGGTTTTGTGAACTTCCTTTTAAGTTGAGCATGGGTTGAGGGGGGGGGGGGGGTGTGTGACAGTCTCTTCTTTTTCTTCTGCTATGACTTTGGTGCAGGCTGAAGTCGGGCCTCTGCGATGAAGGTATCCGTGTCAGGTGGATCCAAAGATTAAAATAACACTAAGAACATTACTTGTAGGAGGAATTCAGGTTATGTCTGTATATGTATTTTCACCAGTTAATTATTGTGCTGTTGCTTCTTCCCAAGCCAGGGAGATTCTGCATACCATGCACCGTTTTCAGGGTGTGCAGTGGATTAAAGCCCTCGATCCACCCGTGCAGTTTTGGGTTTGGGACCCAGAAGTGTGGCACGGCTGTGACGGAAAGAAATCTCTGAATAGTTTAGAACAGGGCTGTCCAACTGGTGGCTCAAGGGCCACATGCGGTCCGGGAGGGATTAAACCGCAGCCCTTGGACTCCCCCCTGGGTATCACTTCCTCCATTTCTCCAGCAGCTTCTGAGGCCTGAGCATCCAGGCTTCCTCTTCCTCCTCTGGCTTGCACTTCTTGTCCCTGCCCCAGGGACCTGGGGAACCTGGGGCTCTTGGATCCAGGTGGCCCCGAGAGGCAGGGGAGCCTGCATGGCAGCAGGGGCTCCAGGTGACTCGTGCAGGGGAGACAGCGTGGTGGCATGGAGAGCACGTGGTGGAGGAACCTGTGCGGTGTGGCCAGCACAGAAGGCAGAAATGTTGCATGCCTTTTTACTTCAGTCCCAAACCCCCCCAAAAATGTTGATAGCGACAAGATGCATAATTGCTGACAGTAGCTGGAGCGGCCTCTGAACCATTAGCAACCATCTTTGAGAAGCCACGGAGGAAGGAAGGGACCCTGGAGGTTATTTTTAAAAGGGAAAAAGAAGCACCCATGTATTGCAGATCAGTTGGCCTAAGTTTGTTATTGGGAAAGCTACAGAAGAAGCCACTAAATCAGTTTGTCAGCACCTAGAAGACAATAAGGAAGTAAGGAACAACCACCATGAATTTGCTTTGATGTGGTTTGTTCTTTGCAGTCTAATTTCTTTGATCAAGGTTTTACCCCTCTCTGGATGGAGGGTGGAACAGGAAGGCTGACCTGTCATGATTTGAATAAAGCTTTTGATTGAACTCCACATGGTCATCTTCATATGCAAATTAGGGAAATAGTAATTCCATCGAATCTACATGCGGCTAGTGCATAACTGATTAAAAAACTACTTGGAGTAGTTAGCAGTTCACTGTCAGGCTGGGAAAACACGCTAACGGCTGTCTCCCGGGGGTCTGACCTGGCTCCGGTTCTGTTCCTTATTTTCCTTAACAACTTGGGAATGGAACAGAGATTGCTTATGGGTACAGCATCCACAGGGGAGGTCTTGCAGGTGCTTTGAGGGACAGGATGAGAATTAAAATTATCCTGACAGAGAAATTGTCTAAAATCGGTGAAATTCAAGAAGGGAAATACTTTGCATTTGTCTTTAGGAGAGAAAAATCAAATTCAGAATATGGAATGAATGGGTAGAGAGCAGTACTACAGAGAAGCGGTGTGAGGAGGGGGAAGGGGAAGATGGGTGGGGGTCCGAGGGTGCAGGGGACAGGCACAGGTGGGTAAATGCCTGGGGGGCAGGCAACGAGGCAAGCTGCCACCCCACCAGCTAGGGGAATCCAGCTGGGGATTTGCTTTGCCTTCTGCAACCCAACATCAGTACCACAGACAGTCTTCATGGGACGGTCCACTCTTCCCCATGACGTCCAGGCTTCGAATTGAGCGTTCGTTCCCAAAGTGCGAGGCTGAGGGATACTCTTAATGCACGAGAGAAGCGTTGGAAGTGGCTCCCCTCGGCCTGCCGAAACAGCCTGAACCGTGGATATGTTGCTGCAGATGAGGACTTGGTATACCTCTTCAGGTGCCGCTGATGTTAGCTAAATGTGGGTGGAGCGTGTAGTGCACTGTGTTGCTGGGGCTGACGCTGAAATGCGACGCGCCGACTTGACTTCCTCTTGGCTCCTTGTATAACAACTGGCTGTCTGGGGAGCTGCTCACAATGAAATACACGGATGGGAAGCCACTCTCAAGACTGCTAGGCATATATTAATATAAATTAGCCCTGATAGCACTCTTTCTTGTAGATCTCAGTCTACTTCTCTGGTGGGGAGAGGAAGTATCATTCTCCCCATTTTACAGTTGGGGAAATAGACCCGGAGAGTCCAAGCAGCTTGTTGGTCCAGGAATTGAATCCGCGTCTCCTGCTTTCTGGCCCAGTGCCCCATATGCTGGATCTAGCTAGGTTTGCATACAAGTCTAAATCTGTTAGCTGACCTGCCCAGTCCCCGTGAGTTGGTGATTGCATTGTGTAAGGACAGCAAAAATCCGCTTGGGGAGCATGGATTGGTTAAGCCTGGCGCTTGAGGTGATCCCAGTAGTTTGGCATCCGTTCTGGCCAACTGAGCAATGAAGTCTCCAGATATGGTCGGACTAAATACATGTTTTATGTTGGTATCATGAGCATTGCACTGGGGAAAGAGAGAGCAAACAAATGATGCAAGCTCCTGACTCCAGCCTGATGGGGAATTGCTCCTTGAAGACCTAGGAATAAAATTCTCCAAGTTGAGGTTTGGTTGGTCTGTGCCCATCTTGGGGTACTCATTTGTTAAAGGCCAGCAGGCTTTTTACCTGTTCCCTTACTGCCTAGCTGTGTACTGTGCACACCCACCCCAGGACTGCTAGACATCTGTCTGTTCCCTGATCCCTCGAATAGAGAGTTGGGATGCAAAGCCAGTGTAAATTAAACTGGGATATGTGTGTCTGGCCCTGCCCCTAGTTTTGTAGGGAACCGCAGTCCTGTCCTCCTTGCTCCTTTTGATCAGTTGTAGAGGAGCTGCATCCAGCAGCCTCTATTTAAAAGGAAGGGTTTGCCCCTTCTTGCACGGGAAGTGGGGCCAGCGGACGGTTCCAGTTGAAGACATCAGCCAGGGATTTCGTGAGCGTCCCGAAGGCGCTATTTAGATTTTTTTTTTTTTGATCTTGACATGCCTTCCCACTGTTTCACAAACACTTGAGCTAAACCAGTGTGGGTCTGTACTTAAAAACACCTCCACATCATGGGAACTGCTTCTCTTTAATTTTATTTGCTATCACGTTTTACAAAGCAAGCCAGTGCTTGGAGAAATGATAGTGCCCTCCCTCCACAAGTACTCGGAAGCTTCGGAAGTCTTTGTAGGACCTACGCTGTAAAGCAACTTTTTAAAATGGAGCTTTTTTAGTTTATCTTCCCCCCCCCCTCCAAACCCTCTTTTACCTTATGCAAGTGTTTTGTTGGGTGATTTTTAAAAGGACAATCTGAAATATTTTTTTTATGCTCGAAAAATGGTCTGTGGCCTTTTAAACACCTGTCATGTGCTTTTGCACTTGGTGAACTTTGGTTTCCTTTTGCTCTTCGCTTTATTTTTTTGATGGTATCACACAGATGCTCGCACATCCGCAGCTGTGAGGAAGCTGTTCCTCTCTTTGGTCTCTGAACCGTGCTCTCTGTCGGTGTGTGTGGACTGGAAGGGCTTCCCTCCGTGTTTGTGCTGAAGCTTAACCACAAACTCTGATATTTCTGTTTTTTCCTGTAACGGCGGAAACCTAAGTCTGGTTTCTCTGTGCTGGATGGCAGCAGAAACCTCTGATAATCCTGGAAACGTGTACAAATTTCGAGAACCGAATCAAGAGGAAGTAGAGGCTCTTTCCCATAAAAACTGAAGAGCGAGATGTCTGGATTTGCCCGTGCCTTCCTAAATACGGAGCTGCTGCAACACTTTCCAGACCAAGAAAAAACGAGGAATTTCAGAAGGACCCAACCAAGCTCGGTGAAAAACCAGCACCAGGAAGTTTACAAGGCATTGCTGATAATGCACAGTACTGTGTATAGATGGGAATATTTTGCATTACTTTATATAGGCCTTATTGTGCTCTGTGTTAGCTGCATGTGTTCTGGGCAAAGGATCGTGGTAAACCACTTCATGGAAACCGGTGTTTAGTGTGCAGTGATGGTCAAAAAGGAAACCATATTAGGTTGTGCAAGGAATGCACTGGAGTGTAATGAAGAAAATATGTCTGTCACCAGTGTGCCATAATCTGCCAGGCTTGGACTCGGTGTCAACATTGATCCCAGAGTAGATGAACACACGTGCTGCGTGTGTACGAGATCAGGTTTTATTGGCTTAGTGGTGTCCGGCAGAGCCACGCGTGTGCCCTGTACTGCCATCTGACAATGTAAAAGGTCGCAGGCTGTGACCCTGCCCCATCCAAATTGCCCACGGTGGAGAGGAGATGCAATGTGGCTAATGCTGGACGTGCTTCCCTTTATCTGTGCTTCGACCCCTCTCTAACTTGGTGAATAAATGCTTCTGCACGGTCAGCAGAATCAACCTCCCAGCCGAGAGAGACCCACGGTGGACTTTCAGCTCTCTGGGTTTAACCCCTGACTGATCTGCCATAGACCTCTTCCCTGGGTTGACGGGCACAGCTGATGTCTCCTCTGAGGTTTACCACGTGCCTAATAAACACTTGACATGTTAATCCTTCTCTTCGTGCACTCAGAAGTCAAGGTTGAAAGGGTGTCTGAGCGGTAGATGCATATCACCCCTGACTCGGATGAAACGCCGTCTCCAAGGACCCTGGGAGGATTGTCGTTCTCCAAAAGAGCCTCTCTGAGCAGATGCCGACCTCAGGGTCTAGCTGCAATAGAAAACTCCATCAAAACCATTGCCAGCCATCCTGGCATCTGTGCTGTTTGCAGCAGCCACTGCTTTCTCAAAGCTGGAGCCGCCCGCCACTTTGGCACTGCTACTTGGCATTGGCTTCTTTGGCATCAGCCTACTCATTGGAGTTGGCACTGGCGCCACAACAGAAGGAAAAAGCTGAAGGGAAGTGCCAAGCAGCAATGAGACAGGCTCTGAAAAGAGAGAGCAACTGCCCCAGTGAGAGAAGGGAAATTGCTTGTCAAAGTCCTTTTCAAGGTAGTAGTGGCAGTGCTGGCATCAGCACTGACCAAAGCATCGGCGCCAGCCACCGGGATCCAGATGTGCCCTCACAGAGCGGGCAGGATCACCTGGGGACATCATTAGTACGGGCAGAGACCATTCAAAGAATATCACTGTGATTATTGACAGATTCTGCCATCTTCCAGGATTGAGGAGGAATGTCCTCCGTCTGTGTTTGATAGTGACCCCAGGGCCAAGAGCAGACGTCCTGCTTGCAAATGCTATCACAAGGGATGCAGGTGGCATTGTGCTGACCCACCATCACAAGGCTGTACTCTTGCTACATCACCTGAGATGAACTGGCTCTCCAAGGGACGGTCTTCAGGCATCCACCACAGATCTCCTTCTCACTGCCCCTCTGCAGCCCCGGGGAAGAGAGGAAAATAGGCTCCCCAGTGTCATCGCTGCCCAGGCCACTGACAGCAGTGCCTGCAACCTCTGGAGGAATAACAGCATCCCCAGTCACTGCTGCAGGAGTCACTGCTCACCCCTGGCCTTGGAGGCTGGCAACTTTTGAGAGGGACCCCGGGTGTTATAATGGTGGCCAAACAAGTGAATTCACATGCACATTCACATGCATCTTTTATATCGCTGCTGCAGCAGCCTTGGCCAAAGTCACATTTTTACCAACAAAGGCATGTTGAAAGCAGGCAACAGCCTGCGGCATGCCCCAGCTATCATCTAGCTTATATAAATAGATGGAGAAGTGATATATGATGCCTCCAACCACCCCCCCCCAAAAAAACTCAGTAAAAACCCTCTTATTCCCAGAGGAGACCTATCCATCTCTCTCCTCCATCACCCACAGGGCCCTGCCAGCCAGACAGCTGATTTGACAGGAATATTGGAAGCCGCATCTGATCTGAAGCCATTTCACTCCGGTGGATCTGGTTTGGTCTGGTATTGCCGTGGGCATCTGGGTGTTAGGAGCGGCCTGTCGGCATACGTAAAGCAGGGAGCACTTGTACGTCACACCTGGCTAGATGTGGTGCCACCAGACCTTCCTCCTCCTGAGAGCCAGTAACAGCTGGACGAGCTTCAGGACCGGACAAATTGTGACTGATCAGGAGTGGTCTGGATGTAGATCTAGCACGGCACGAACAACTCAATATTAGGGATCCCTCTGGAAGAATCGTTTGTCCCTGGGGACAGCATTGAACAAAAGCCTGCATTTCTGCTTTCCTATTGTATTTTTTTTCTCCTCTGATTCTTGGGCTGAACTTCAGGAGCGGGACCGACCAGACCACTGTCCTGTTTATTACCTCCGAGCTGTCCGGGCAGCTTTGAGTTGGATCCTTTGACCCTTCCTGCCCTTGGGGCAGGGGGCCGGACTCGATGATCTCCCAGGTCCCTTCCAGCCTTAATGTCTATGCAATCTATGAGTACCCTGCAGCTGGGTTCCTGGATCAGGTGGCTTGCAGTTCACGGCATCATGGCCAGGTATTTCATCTAGACTAGGGGTGGTGAGCCGATGGCAGGAGTACCACACATGGGCAGCCTCTGCGGGGCACACGGCAGACCAGGGACTGGGCAGGCAGCAGAAAACAAAGCAGCAGATCAGGCCGAGAGCAGTGTGGGGCTAGCTTGTGGCATGGGTTGCCCTCGCTGATCTGGACCTGCCGTGTCTTTTGGCTGGTTAGCTGCAAGCAACGGCCAACAATCCCTGCAAGTCCTGGGACTCCTACGTCCGAGCAAGAGAGCTATAACCAGGGCCAAGCACGAGGGTAAACAGCAGAGGTTCTCGATGTGATCGACCTGGCACGATCAGGACTCAAGGCAGGCCTCAATACACCAAGTCCTCAATTGAACGGATAATGGACGTGTCTTTCAGCTCTCGGGTCCATCTTGCAGCACATTCAGCTGGTGATCAGGGTCATCTCTTGTTGCCCAGGCATTTCTCAGGAGGACACGGCGCGCTCACCCTCTGTTCAGGACCTGCTCCGGAGACTCAGGGAGACGATTCAAGTCTCTCCCTTGGATAGCTGCCTACACAAATCTGCTCTGGAGCAGGTCGTCCTTCCAGCAAACCTCAGCCAGAAGAGGAATGAGCTCCAGGCAGATATCGACAGACTCAACCCTCCCTTCCTGCCATGTGGCATTCCCCGGGCACAGCGGTGCTGCAACCTGGCCAAAGGTTCAGACCTCAAGTAGTCCCTGATTTCTATCTGAACTGGCTGAGCAACTCGTTTGTCATCATCCCAAGGCTGCATTCAGGATCGGGAGAAAAAACTGCGCGTGCTCAATAGTTCACCCTCACTGTCCATCTCCGAGGCTCTTCTGGTTTTCCCCTGAGCGGGAGAGCCCCACAAAGAGATGGCGCAACAGGACGAATGGGTTGCATGCACCCACGCTAAGGAGCCGTGTTTTTCTCAGAGTAGACTTTCTCTGCTACCATCTGCTATCTTTCCTCTGGAGTTGCTGAGTTTTCTGCTGAACTTTTGCCTCTTAAATACTCGTTGGCGGGAGAGTCCATGGAAGCTCAAGTGGTCAGAGGAAGTCCACTTTAGCAGTGGGGTCTGATCCGATGCACAAATGCCTAGGTCCAAGATGTGGCTAATCCACAAATCCCTCTGACCGTGACCAGTACACGGGGCTTCAGAGGAGAGCACGGGAACCCAGAGCGCAGGCCCGAAAGAGAGAGAATCGGTGGTGTCTGTTTGCTCAGCTGATCCCAGCGTATGTCGCAGCATGTAACGTGGTGTATTTGACGGTTGAGTAACTCTACGGACTCGTTATGTAAGAATGACAGGACAAGGAGCAACTGTCTCAAGTTGCAGCTAGGCGAGTTGAGGTTGGATATTAGGAGGAATTTTCTCCCTAGGAGGGTGGTGAAGCACTGGAGCAGGTTGCCCAGAGCGGTGGTGCAGTCTCCATCCTTGGAGGTTTTGAAGACCCGGGTAGACAAAGCCTTGTCTGGGATGATGCAGTTGGGGCTGGTCCTGCTTAGAGCAGGGGGTTGGACTAGACGTGACCCCCCCTTAGGTCCCTTTCAGCCCTCATTTTCTGTGATTTTGTGATTAATGACCTGACTTGCAGAAGGTAGAAAATCCAGTTGCTAAGTAGATGCAATTTTGCAATGTATCCCTCCTCTTTTTTTTTTTTTAGCGCTTGGTTCAGTTACTTCTCTGCCTCTGTTCCTGTTGATAAAAGGGGATGCTCTCACTTACCTAAATCTTCCCGATACTAAGGAAATACTTGCAGAGTGATTTCTCTGCGAATGTGGCATGCAGTCCCCAGCCTGTCTGTGCAGGGGAGCCCACAGGACTGCATTCTCGTTCAGAAAAGACCGGGAAACCAGGGCGCAGCTGTGGGGGGGAAAACCAGCTAATTGTCTCGTGCTATTTGCTGTCAAACTTGCCCCCGGCCTGTCTGGCTGATAAAAGTTGGTTTGCCTGTTTTTAATTTACTGCGATTGCAGATCAGAAATGGTGAGACGCAGTCAGACGCTTGGTGCTTGCAAAGCCGTAAAATGCTTTGAGGACCAAGACAAAATCTCTCCCTTACTCAGTGGGCCCCTGTATCTGAATTTGTCTCCAAGGAGCTCTAACGCGCAGTGACTGAGAAGAGGCAGATAAAAGGCAAGTTCCTGTCCTCTGCGGTTCCTCCCCGGTTTCGGCCGGCGCATGGGAGTGGCAAGTCGTCTCGCTGGCACACGACGAGCAAGAACAGCTGCTGACTGAAGCAAAGCACACACACACACACACACACAAAAGTTCTTGAACTTTTAAAGCCTGGTTCTGGCAGATTACCTTCCCCCAGCGTCCTCTCCTCCTCCGGGTACTCGCTGTACCCTGGTTTGCGAGGGAACAAACAGGACCTGGCATTCTCGGTGACCAGATCACTTTGGTTATCAGGTGCAATCGCCAGCTGGTACGCGAGTGTGGGACTGCAGCCCGCTCTCGGTGCGGGGAAGCACGGGTAACGGCCCCTGTCGGCTCTGCGCGTTACTGCGCGACGGCCCAATCCTGATCCTTTTGGAAACTGGTTTTGGGGGGGTTTTGTTAGCCTGTGCTTCATTCTGAGTAGTGCTGCGAGAACAAAAAATCAAGGAAGGGCACTTGATGCCTGAAAGCTTGTCCAACAGCTTTCCTGACTGTACCAAGAAAAGATGCACAGAGAAATCCTTGTCTCTGACGTTCCCTGGCCCATCACCGCTACGAGAAGGCTCCCACTCTTATTAAAAATTTTAAAAAAATCAAGGCAGACAAAACCAGGGGATCGGGTTCAATCGGTGTCTGTTTTTAGCAGAGCCCCCTCGTTCAGGGATCATTTGCTCTGGTTTTAATCTGTGCCCTCCACTCCCCTCCTCCCTGTCTCTCGTGCTTCTTCGAACCCTGCGCTCCGTCTTTGAGAAACCACGACCAGGGTTTGAACTGCACTTGGACTCTGGGGGCGGGGGTTTAACACTAAGTTAAACCGGTTCACCGATTAACAAGTCCACCCAAGTGATCTTCCCCCTCCAGGCTACGATTTTCAAATCTTACAGGGGAACTCAGCCCCCCCTGAACTCCCCTGTCATTCGGACCCTGACCACAACACATCTAGCTATTTCTGCGTAGGGAATTTTAATTAAATGTCACGGCACATCTGTTTGCAGTTGTCAACATTTTTCTGTTTTTAAATCCGGTTTCCATGTCATCTGGGTCGCCCGAGCAGAGCCGCCGTAGCTTGTCCGCGTTCATCCTCAGCGTGCTGTTCGAGGTCTCTGCGCAGGGCAGAGTTGCTAAATAACGTCCCCCGTCTGTTTTCGGTAAGCCGGCGTGGTGGGAATCAACAGCTGTCTTGAATTTTTTGTTTTTGCCATGCCTGAGCTGATGTCATTTCCCCGTTGCAAGCACGGCGGCTCTGGTGCGCCTGAGATATGTCACGGGGTGGGAGGGGAAAGCGAGAGGGAGGAGGGGAGAGCCGGGCAGGGCATGCCTTGTCCCGGGACCCTGTTTACTTAACGTTCCCGGCTGAGGAAGCCCTGGTTTAAATAGGATTGCAGAAGCTGGCTGCCCGCATCAGATGAGGCAGTGATGACTATGGGACTTTAAATTTCGTGGTTTCAAAGCGCTAGCGCGGAGGGTGAGAATGCAGGATGCCTTTCCTTCTGGGTCTGAGACAGGTAACCCGGTTTTCGGTGGTGGCTGCTGGGTTTGGGGGCAGGGGAAATGTAACCTTTTTCAGTAGTATTTTTTATTTTTAATTTTTTTTAAGAAAATGTCGTCTGGCTTGTCTGAGAAGAGACTCTCGCAGCCCAGCTGGTATTTAACTTGTTGCAAAAGTTAGCAAGGAAGGAACTAAGCTGCAGCTCGGGGAGCAAAATGTGGTGGTTGTTTGCAACAGGTTGACTTTGACTTTCTCTTTCTCTTACAGTTTTCACTTTGGTTTTTTGCCAGTTTTTCCCACAGGCCCTAATATGGAAATGTGTTTACATTGCTTTAGATCCACCGCTAGATTTTGAGGAGGATTTTTTTTCTTAAATTTTTTTTTTTTTTTAAGTGCAATATTTACGACCTGTCACGCTGACTAAAACATAAAACTCGCTGAAGATCCAAAACAGAAAGCGGCCGAGACGTCGGAGCAGGCGCGATGCTTTCCTTAGCAAGGTGGTGACTTCGTTTTGGTGCCTGGTTTAATCGTTCGGAGGAGTCTGTGTTTTAACAAGAGACAATTTCTAGGTGATAAGATTGCATGGAAAGAGAAACAGGAGCAGCCGACTGCTCCCGCCTGCCAGTTGGCTGCCAGCTCTTTGTTTTTAAGCTTTTGAGAGTTTTAAAACTGTTTTTTTTCGGTCTTGAAGGCTTGTCTGTAGAGGAATCCATCTATAAGCTGTTCCCAGAGCCGCTGAGGTCTGAGCTATAATAGATACTGCAGAAGAAGGGGCCGCTGGCTGTAAAATACCCACGATCTGAAGCATATTTTAAGCTTGGCACTTCCTTGTGCTTCAAACCAAAGCAGAGTCTAACTTATATAAAATAAATAAATGAATAAATAAAAGTTGCTGAGTAAGCAGTCCTGTTGGATCAGAGCTTTTTTTTTTTTTTTTTTTTTTTTTGGTCGGTCAAATATAGGTTTTATTTTATTTTTCACCCGTTAGGACATGGTTTTACAGAGGGAACTACCTCGAGCACAGTGACCTTTTGCAGTTGAACATGACGGCTAAAATAATGGGCTGCTTGTTAGGACGACATCCAAGTAGACTGTTAAAAGTCGGAGCTGACTAGGGAAGTGCATTGCCACCACGGCTTTAGGGAAGGAAAAATGCTTTTCAGGCACCGAGTGCCATTTGGCCTCGTGCGATGTATGCTCAGGCTCTTCATTAATTCCTCAGTCTGCAATAAGCTTTTGTAAAGTCACGCCAGGTTTTCAGGGTGGGTCAGCTTCAGATTTATTTTCGTTCTGCTCATATTTCTTAAAAATGCTTGGGTCCTCTGGAGTGAGGAGCTCCCAGCTCCCATTTACTCTGCTTGAAGATGGGCTTGTCTCGGCAGAGGGCATTGTGATGCTTGACTTCCTTTTTTCCCCTCTTACAGGATAGATTTAAAAAAAAAAGGAAAGAAACCTCGCCGGTATGTGATGTCTAAACAGGAAGTAGAAACAGGTGGTATCATAAAAACCGTGGCTTTTTTTATCCCATGTTTCTGGATAAAAATACAGTGGGGAAAAAAATATGCCTAGGGAGCATATTTTAATTTCAGTTTTATTAGCTGCTAGATGAGAGAAAATAGCCAGCTGCTTTGGCAGTCGTTCCCTGTGCATAAATACCACGCAGGAATTGCTTTGCATGCCTTGGAAATGGGATAGCTACTCAGCGGTGCGCAGGGTGCGGGCACTTTGCAGCCACTTTTAAGACGGGAAGTAACAAATACTACGTGCAGTTAAAACTGCAGGGGGAATTTAGGATGCTCTGATGGTTTGCGCCTCATTTCTCTGTATCTGCTGCCGTCTCTTCTCATTTTTGGAATATTTTGGGACGGATAACGTCTCCGTTTGGTGTCTGCGCGGTGCCTAACACAGCAGGGTCCTGATTTGTGAGTGGTGCTATCGTTCACGAAGCCACAATCCATTCACATCCCTGTTTGACATAGATTCGCCTCCCTTGTGATACTGCGTTTTCGATGCCTCAGTAGGCTTTTGATTCAATATTGGGCTGCATTGACTTATCTTGAGAGCTAGTGACATCCAGAGGAGGTTAGATGGGCATCTGGCTGGGGTCATCTGAACCCAGCACTCCTTCCTGTCTATGCAGGGGGTCAGACTCGATGATCTGTTGAGGTCCCTTCCCAACCCTAACATCTATGAATCTATGAATCCTAGCATATAGTATGCCGAATGTCAAGCATCTTTTATGTGCTTGGTTGCACTTGCTAGGATGAAAGCCCAGGCCACCCTTGTTAAATCTCGTCTGGAGACCGCTGGAAAGACCCACCCGGGAGAGGAGCACGAGGACTTTGGTCAGCCCTCTGGAATGGGGATGTGATGTGGGGAAGATTTATGAGCCTCATTTGCTGGTAGACACCTCTACAGTAAAACCTTCAGCCGTTTCTTCTTGGCACTGGTATGAGGTCTGACCCACAGCTTGTTGAAGTCTATGGGAGTCTCTTCATGGTCTCCAGTGAAGGAAGATGGTTCATGACTGATTTAAAAGGTTCCTCAACATACACCCTGGCGAGGACCTGGGGGATCTCCTTCAGCTATGCAAAACTCTTCTTGCTCGGCATGGGAGCGTTTCGACAAGCAAAGCAAATGTTCATTTTTCATTGTCAAACATCAGGGCAAAGGCAGCAAAATGAATAAGCTTTCTGTTTGAGCTGGCAAGTCTTTTGTTTTTGGTTTGTTGACAATTTTGCAAGGTTGCTCTTCATCCCAGCATCCACAGGAGAACAGTTCTCGGAAATATCATAATTTTATTTGCATACAGAATTAAACCCAAACTTTCCACATTTTTGTCCATTAGAGTTTTGGATGACTGCTTTCCTATAATGTTCATCTTTCCAAAAGTGTTTCCAGTTCTTTAAACTGGTCAAATCATTATGGCCATTTAATGTTTTGATAGATGAAAGGAGATGCAATGAAGTCAGTCAGTTGGCAGTGGTCTGGGAGAAGAGCCCGCATAACTTCCCACGGTGGTACAGGCCCAGTCGTCAGATGGAGGTTGAAGCACACTCTGCTTCCTGGCTCTCTGGTGCTTCTCCGCATTGACTGCACCAGCCTTGACCCAGCTTCTCGGGACTGAGCGGTTGTGGGCAGGGTTCTCCTAGTTGTCAGTGGGAATGCTGAATTTCTTGAGACCTCACTTGACCGTGTCGCTGTATCGAAGCTTTGGCCCTCCTCTGCATCATGGGTGGTTCTTGAGTTGGCCGTAGAGTATGGCCTTCGGCAGACCATCTTGAGGCGTGCGCGCCACGTGTCCCACCCAATGAAGCCTGCAAGGGTCCAGCATAGTCTGCTTAGACTGTAGGCCAGTTCTCTCCAGGATCTCATTAGCGATCCATTGGTCCCAAGTGACTCCAAGTGTTTTTCTGACACAGCGAAGGTGGAAGCGGTGTCAGATATAACATGTCAGATATAGCGTGAACCTGTACTTAACGTTGGCCTGTGCTAAGGAGGAGGTAACTGAGTTCAGTTAAGGACGTTTGGGCCTTGCAAGACTGATTTATTGGTCTTAAAGGTCTTGTCTACACTGGGGAATTATGTACCTTCTTTCCAGCAATATCGTGCTCTTCTGATGCTAGGAACAGTGTGGTCACAGGGTTTCAGGGTTGTCATGGTGCCATTGTTCTCTTCAAATGTTCCTTAGGGATACAGGATCTTAATAATTAATTTGATCTGTTTTTAAGTTTTATATGAACTTTCTACTTCAGAATTTTAGGTATTTTGAAGTGAGGTAAAAGGAAATCAAGTTCTGTCTGCTTCATTGTTTTGATTCATTTATATAGCGCATTATGCGTAACTTTTGCTCTCTTGGAAATAAGTCTCATGGATGGGTCAATTCTGAAGGAAAAAAGTAAAAGCCTAGCTGGGAAATGCATGTATGGGGCCTCCTCTTGAAGTCCCCTTCTAGCAAATCTTAGTAAAATAGCCTCCTTGCTTTTGTATAGCAGAACTTTTCAAGGGGTGATATCTTTTCTGGCCTCAAATTGCCCAGGGTGGTGCCTTGGCCAGGGCAGGTCTGCTGAGAAGGAATATTGGACCCACAATAGCAACAAGAGGCAGCATCCATTAAGATTACTGGATAGGAAAAGCAATTCAGATGAAGTGCCGACCTCCCTTTAAAAGCAAACTGTAAATATAAGAAGGTCAGTACTTCATGCTTAATAATAATAACAGCGTATTTACTCGAAGGCAACCTTGATTATAAGGCAACCTCCCAATGATTAGGATAGATAGATAGATGGATAGATAGATGGATAGATATGGAAAATTTATAAATTTGTTAAAATTTTCTAGGTATATAATTTAAATATTGGAGATTTCCCTTGAATTTTCCCCTTCCCACTGCTACAGCAGGGAAAATAAATCGGGGGGGGTCAGGTGACTCTTTTGCTCTCTGCTCCCCTCCCCCCAACTTTTTTCCCTGGCAACCACTTCTCCCACTCCTTTCCGTCCCCGCTGTCCCTAAGTACATGGAAGTGAGGAGAACATTTGAAAACAGTAACCTTAAAATTAAACATGGCTGTAGCAATTTGCATATAGTGCCCATACACTTAGTTCATCCCGAATTGATGCGTGTTACCTTTTTTTTTGAAACACCCTTTTCAGCAGCACTTTGGCACCTGCTGATATGTAGTACAAACTGTGCATGATAGTCCAAAGCCAAAGGCCCGTTATTTACCACATAGCTCATTAGGCTGGCCCCACCAGGGTCAACAGCATTTCAGGCCATGGTGACCCCACAGCTCAACACTGCCAAGTATGTGCAAGTATGTGTACTCCATAGATTCATAGATGTTAGGGTCGGAAGGGACCTCAATAGATCAGCGAGTCCGACCCCCTACATAGGCAGGAAAGAAAGC
>NW_005841986.1:944741-972828 GCF_000455745.1 Alligator sinensis
TTCACCAGTATGGGGTGGGATACCGTATCGAAGGCCTTCCTGAAGTCTAAGTATACGACATCCACCCCTACTCCTACGTCCAGGCGTTTCGTAACCTGGTCATAAAAAGAGACTAGATTAGTCAGGCATGATCTGCCTGCTACGAACTCGTGCTGGTTTCCCCTCAGCATAATTTTTCCTGCCAGGCTCTCGCAAATGTGAGCCTTGATAATTTTTTCAAAGACTTTGCCAAGGATGGAGGTGAGACTGACTGGCCTATAGTTGCCCGGGTCCTCCTTCCTCCCCTTCTTGAAAATGGGGACCACATTGGCCCTTTTCCAGTCCTCCGGGACCTGGCCCATATGCCATGAGTGTTCAAATATCCCCGCCAGTGGCTGTGCAATGATGTCAGCCAGTGCCTTTACTACCCTCGGATGGAGCTCATCCAAATACTGCCCTCCTCCCCTCCAAGCATCTGTGTGCTAACTAGCCCCCACTTATGACTGGATCCGGGTGTTCTTGTCGCAAGTCCTGGGATTTTCCAAAATTTTATATGTGGATGAGGCACGGGACAACTTGGTCTGGCTCCACTTCATGGAAGGTGGGGCCATACTGATCATGTGTGCCTGGTTGAGAGAGGGAGCAACAACAGAGGGATTCTGGATGAAGAAAGAGAAATCATTGGGAATGGGAAAGAAAGGAACAGCTCAGCTGAGGGAGTCAAGAGGAAATAAAAATGTATGCAATGTAGTGGCTCACCATGACTTGGAAAAGAGTAATTGGCAAGGGGGAGTGCACTCACTAGACACTACCATATATTTTATTCAGATGGGTTGCACTAAGCTATTGTGGTAGGCTCCCATCAGCATCTCGGCCTTTTGGCTAAGATCAAGCATTTTGGACACTAAGAGGAAGGTGTCAGGGCAGGCTCTGGCTCTCCTAGTGCCAGCCTGGTATTGCAGAACCTCCAGGCCTGATGCCAGTTCCCTGTGGAGGGAACGCCCACCCACTTTTTAAGGAGCAAAACAAGAAAAAGAAGGTTCCCATCAGCACGTTTACTCAGTTTGGGCCTCGCGTTTTATAGTCATGCTCAGTGTTGGCTACATTTAATTAACTTCATAATTGGTTTTCATTGCTGAGCACATGCTGCTTTGGGCAGCGGTTTAATGATAGACAGTATATTTTGTGAGGTTTCCTTGTATGCAGTTATAGGATGAGGGACTCCTCCCCCACCCCCCATGCCAATTTGGGGGGGAAACCTTGATTTGTATTTGAGTAAATATGGTAATAAGTGTTAAAAGACAATTTCAGGAAAACTGATCAAAATAAACCTTCCCATTTAGGTTCCTTTACTTCATCAAGTGATAACGCATCCCTTCACTCTAGTTTGTGTGCAAGCATTTGTTCAAATGTTAAACCCCAATTAACTGACACTTCAACCTTGTCCGATGTGGCAATGTTTTCCACGGTATTGGCCATTTTTTAGCTGGTTGAAGGGGCGTGAACTGCTGTTCCCCTGGTTGAAGTGTGAGAAAAGGAGGGGAGTCTCCCCCCACAAAAATTATCTGCCTCTAAAATTAAAATGTTCCCTGCAATGTTAAAAATCAGTTTTCCTGTAATATCAGCTAAACTCCCAAAGGCTTATCTTGGATTTAGGTGTACTCTGGTGTCTGAAGCCACAGCCTCTGGGAGTGTGTGATTATGTGAGAACGTTTTACCCACAAGCAGAGCAGGCCTTGAAAACATGACCCTTGTATACAGAGAGGATGAAAGCCAGGAAGCAAATAAAATATTGGTTCATTCTTTCCCCCTTTGCCCCCCTTTTTATTCTTTAAAGAAACATCCTATGAATTTTTAAAATGCTTAAGCTCTGTTTGCTGACATCATCACAGTTATTTTGCATTTTGCCTTCCTGGAAATGACATCACCAAGCAGGCAGGCCTAAGATCGTGGTAATGTGATTTCCAGCAAGGCATAAGACTGATAAATAAATGAACATTTCTAGGTAATGCTGCCGTAGCACTTGGGCCCTGCGTTTGGCATGTCCTTGTTCACGTGCCAAGGGTAGACGGTACCTGTGCCATATGTCAGAGTTCGTAAGACGTCTCTTATCTCACAAAGTTGATTCCCCACGCCGTGGCAGAGAGCAGCATCTGTTTGATTATTGAGCAGTTCACAACATTTAATGCTTTTATTAATTAAATCTGTGCTTCCCAAGCCGCAGTATTTTCGACGTTTGTGATTTTCCTCTGTTGCACGTTGGGAGGATTTTGTGCCAATACAAACGAGGGGCTGTAAAGTCAGCGTATGTTCATTGGCAGGTGCACCCCCGTCCTGACCCGCAGCTGCGTCGGCCTGGCTGGTCTCGAGCCCCACGCAGCTCCGACGCCCGGCAATCCTGACGTGCGATGGGTAGCGCTCCCCTGTGCTCCTGCCAGTGCTGGCTTGCAGTGCTAGCTAGCGGAGAAGTTGAAGATGATTGATTTATGCTGAGCACGGTTGGGGGCAGTAACGAACTATCAAACACGGCTTAATTTATGATATCCATTAGTATTTCATCCTAAAATCTTCTGCAGTGAAAGCCTGGCTTCTTTAACTCCTTGCTACCCAAACTCACCGCGTTTGAACGAAGGCGGTTGTTTGCTTCAGTTGCTACGCGGTTCCTTTTTTATCTCGCATCGATGGTGGTCAAGATTAGCCAAATTGTTATCTTCTCACATGAAAACCAATGGAATGAAAGCCTTAACATGGATTTAGTGTAGTTGTTTCCAGCTTCTTATACCTGATGCCGCTTAAGCACTTCTCCTATGTTGATTTGCCAGCCATTTGACTGTTGAGTGTTTCAAAGCGTATTATGTAAGATCAGACTGTGAATTAGACAAAATACAAAGCGGGAATATATCCATTTTCTGAAGGCCGTCTAATCTAATTCCTCTAACTCTTGTTCCCTAACATCGGTGCGTGAATATGGCATTTGTTACGCTGACTCCTCTACTACCCACTTCTAGGCGCGAGTTGTAATTTGGTGTTTGAACATAGGCGAGTGCCGGACCGTGAAGGTCAAGTATTACTGTTCAGATAGTTTGATTTTTTCGGTTAGGCTGGAGAGACCAGGTAAGGAAAATTTTACCATTTGAAATCAGAATGGTACTATAAAATACCCTGTGATTTGTTTAAAGGCATTTCAGTACGATCTTGTGGGAACGGTTGAGCATTGGCAACCACAACTAATGATATTCGTATTAATAAAACAATGTGGCTACAATTAATGTAGCTGCTGATTGGTAGCACTTTTCCATGTGATGTATGGAACCACAAGGAAAACCCAGAGGCAGCCAGATGTTTTAAGTCAAGAACACCTAGCATCAAAGCATCGCTTAGGAAATGAATGCGATTGGTGAATAAACTGTATTATCGGTGCCACTCCACCTCACCGAATATTCTGTTGAAAATGTGTGCATCAAGGCTGATTTAAGACTCGGCACTTGTTCCTAAATTTCTATTGTATTTACTGTCTTGTATTTGTATGCATTTAAAAAAGCACAGCTGGGGTGAATTCTTAATCAGGTGGTTTTCAGTTCGGAGTTTTTTGTCAGGAAACGTTTGCCTTTCACATCTGATTATGTGTATATATGCATGTGCATGTGCGTGTGTGTGTGTGTGTATAGACACATCTCAAAGGGACCATCCATGTGAAAGGCAAACATGTATGTGTGTGTGTATGTCTGTATGTGTGTGTACGCATATGTATTTTTTTTAACCTAACCCAAGCATTTTGTGGCAGATTCTTACCAGCAATCAGTCATCCAAAAAAAAAAGGGTCTCGGTGATCCTTGTTAAGACTACAGTGGTTGGAAAGGAAGGTGTTGCTTTGCTCTATATGAAACATAGCCAGTGGTGGAAGGTTGGTTAGATTAGGTATTGATGGCACCTGGACATGAGACTGCGAGGGACCCGCCTCAGTCATTGGTTTCAGTCCCTCGTATCCCTTTTCTTAAACATATCAAGCTTCATTTCAAAGCTGGTTCAATTGCTTGCCTCCGCTGTGCCCGTAGCCAAGCTGTTCTAGGCTCCCACACGTCTCATGGTTAGAAACCTTCAATGCCTAAATTACGGTAAGTGGTGGCCAGGTTCTTACATTGCTTTTTGCTTCTCCGCAGAGGTGCATGGTTCACTTTTGTCAGTGTTTGTCAGCATCCAAACGGCTCGGGCATTTGTTTGAAATCTCCTTATTCTGGTCGCGATAGTGGCACCTCATTGTCAAAATGTGTCCTCCCCTTCTGTCTCTCGTATTGGTTCAAGAAGTGATGCTAATGGAGGTTATCTGTTTAAAAACAAGTTCTTAACTGAATATTTGCACAGGGCAGAGCAGGGAGATTATTTCTATAATTATATGCCGTGTAATCTCAATTGTTACTGATCTGTGAATGATGGTTGAGGTGGCATATGTGCAGAGATTAGAGAGGTGAAATGGTTCAGTCTCAACACTTGACCTTCCTGATATTTATAACCCAATTTCAGAGCAAGGTCAGAATATAGGTTAGGAGAGAAATAATTCTCCATATCTAATCTTAACACTGGCATGGGTGTTTTCTGTGGTTTAAGAGAAATGGATTAACAATTTTACTTCAGGTGCTCAGCATACTTATATCCAGATGAGTATTTTAAGGATTTTGTTTGTAAATTTATTGAAAATGAGGAGTGCCCGATACTACATTTTTATTATAACTTTGAAAAGGCTAGACTCCATTTTAAATCAGTGCTAATGTAGGATTTAAGCAACGATATCGTTAAGCTTCTGCTCAAAACTGTGGCATTGCTGACTCACAGTTACAGGTTTATTATTAACGCCAGCAAACGAGGTAGGAAGTCGTTTACTTTTTTTTTATATTGCTGTTGTGTCACAAAGGCTATAGTTGTAATCACAAAACAAAACCGTCCACATTCATACATCAAAAATAATACAAAAAAGAAACTCCAAGCCACATGGTCCCAAGTCTTGAACCGTGATCACAAAGGTCAGTAAACTGGCATTGGGGGTAGGGAATTTAATCCCAAGTTTGAGGGCCCTTTCTTGGAACCAGTTAGTCTTAACATGATTCATATCAAAGATCCACCAACACCTGTTGCCCAGATTATCTCAGCTCTTGGAATAAGCCCAAAAAGGGAGCTAGAAGTTACCTAGAACATATGGTAGACGTGATCTCTTTTATTAGACCAACTGAGTTGTTGGAAAAAAAGGTCTTTGCAAGCTTTCAGCTGCTTTTTCCAACGTTTTTCCCCAACTACTCAGTTGGTCTAATAAAAGAGATCACATCTACCCAAAGAGCCTTGCCTACCTATGTCCTTAGACCAACACGGCTACAGCCGACAACCCTAGATCATACGGTACTTTCTAGGACAAAGCCAACTCCTGGAACTGCACGTGGAAACTCGTTGGAAGCCCTTCGTTCTTTGCAGCCTTCCTCGCGGACGGACTTCGTGCACCAACGTCTAAGTGAGCAAACTGGAGTGTTCTTGCCCTCGCAGAATTTGAACATCCTTCAAGAGTAACCCTAGGTAGAGTCTCTTGCAACATCCATCCTGGAAGTGACAGTCGTGGGTAACTGGGAGGTCACAAAAGGTTGTAAGTAGCCCGATAAAAATGGGTGGGGAAAGGGGATTTGCCCAGACACCTATAATCAGGCACTGGGATCTGTTCTGCAGTGTTGGTATTTATAGGTAAGTCCTAAAATGCTTCGGTAAAATCAGATTGGGGGGAGAGGGGTATGGTTAGGGAAGGGAAGGATTTTTTTCCAGCTAGTGAAAAAAAAAGCTTGCAAATGAATTCAGAGCTAAATGGGAACAATGACGTAACATTTGCCTTTTTTTTTAATTCTTAACTGGAAGACACTAATGGTTACAGTCTGACTAGGCTGAAAAATTCTTTCACTGATTAAAATGACCTCCACAGCGTCTTGTTTAAAAATAGCCGTTAAACAGGAAGGTAGGTCAGTAAAATGCACTGGTCCTTTAGTTTTGCTTCCCTGAGAATCTTTTGCACGTGTGAGTTTACATATTTTGAAAATATTTTTCCAGTCTCGTCCATACCCGTTCTTTCTTTTTTTTTAAATTTGTTTTCCATACCAATAAAAAGATGTGTTGTGTTGTGCTGTGTGTGTCCAGGAGACAGCATCTGGAATATTGATAGTTACTTAGACACGACAGCGTTGTGACTAATATAGTCTAGCCGGGGCCGTTTTATGAAAATTAATATTCCTTTCAGCAGGGGCAGTTTTATGAAAATTAATCTTCATGCAAAAGAACTGCTGTTGAAAGCTACATTAATTGTTGGCGAAGCACCGAGAACGTGTACCTCACCGTACAATTTTTTATTTTAATTTTTTTACAGCACAAGTTTTTAAGGTCCAGCTCTACAAAAGCCTGGCTGGGAAGCTGCATTTGGGGCTGGTCCTGCTTGGAGTAGGGGGTTGGACTAGATGTGACCGCCTGAGGTCCCTTCAACCCTCATTTTTTATGATTCTGTGTTTCTAAATGCCAGATCAAAGCATTGACTGTATTGCACATCAAAGTATGTGCAAAAGAGCATGCGGAGATGCAACACGCATGTCAGACTTGCAGTGGTGATGAAATAAGCTTTTCATGCAACACAACGTCTGATGAAGGAGCCTTCTATGCAAGCTGGCATTTTGGAGCCTGGTGGAAGAACAGAATTGCCAGGAGGTGTTTCACTGAAGAGGGTGTGAGCCAAGTCCATGTGGAGGGGATGGCAACCAGGACAAGTGCTAAGTCCTGCACTTAGGATGGAGTATTTGCATGCACAAATACAGATTGGGGAATGACTGGCTAGGCTGCGGTAATGCAAAGAAAGATCTGGGAATTACAGTGGACCATAAAATGAATATAAACCAGCAATGTGTTTTTGTTGCAACAAAAGCCAACAGCATATACTGGGTTATAGTAACAGGACTGACCCTTGCAAATCAAGAGAAGCGATTCTTCTGCTTTATTTGGCACAGATGAGGACTCACCTGGAGTAATGTGCACAGTTTTGGACCACAGACTTCAAGGAAGATGTGAAAAGATTGGAAAGACTAGGAGCGATGGCCTCGAACTGCAGCAGATGTTTTGGATTGGAAATTAGGAAGACCTTTCTGGCTGCGAGGGTGGTCAAGCACTGGAACCTCTGGCTAGAAGAGCTGTGAAATCTCCATCCCTGGAAATTTCCAAGGGCAGGTTAGATGGACACTTGGCTGGGATGGTTTAGTCGGGGATGATCCTGCCTTGAGCAAGGGGCTGGACTAGACCTCATGAGGTCCCTTCCAGCCCTACTTAACTTCCAGGTCCTATGATTTTTCGTGCAGCCTTCTGTGCCCAGAAGCCATGAAGAGGAGTGGGAGAAGTGGCCTGATATATATCCCTGGAGGAGTGAAGGAGCAAGAGGGCGTGTGTGAAGATATCTAAGTCTTAACAAAGCAGGTAGCAGCAGACAGTTCACAAGAGAAAATATTTGTGGCTTCCTCCACCTGCACAGCTGATGTAGAGCCTGCTCCAGTCACACACTTGGACAGCATATACCTTGTTTAATGCATTGGTTTGTAGATCCAGGTGGGGTGGGGGAAATCAGTGCTCGTCACAACCCGAGGGATATCCTTTGAAGAAATGATTCTCAATTCCAGTAACGGCCAATGTGTTCCTTGCAGATGAGCTATCCGCAGCAGTCTCCCAGATACTCTTGTCCCTCCATCAGTATGATCTGAGTCTAGCAGAGTTTCCTTCCTAAGCTTTGGTGGTTTCACCACATGTCTTCTCTGAGATGAGATTGTTCAGAAGTGACGGCAACTGAAAACCTCAAATCATATGCAAAACCTCAGGTTGCTGCCCCACAAAGGTCCACAGCAAATGAGCTGGAGGAACTTCATAGAAAGGTTCAAGCAGGGGTCTTCATTTCTTTTGGTCCTGTTTCAGCAATAGAAACAGGGGCATCCCAGTCGGGTGGTGAGGCGCACTGGTGGGGGCTGACAGCCCGGGAGTCTGAAGTGGCCGGCACAAGAGGTAATCTGTGGGGTCTAAAATTTTTTTCCACCACACTGGAGAGGAAAAGCAGGACAAGTTCTCACCGTGTAGGACACAAGCAAGAAGGTCACTTGATCTCAGGCGCTATCAAGAACCCATGGATTTGCTGCACAGAACAGTAGCTGCTTTGCGGGCTGGGAAAAAATGGTCTGGTAGAAGAGCTGTCCAAGAGTACGGAGGAATGGCATGAATGATACCTACCTACCCATCTTTGAGGACCTCGTGGGATCATCTTTTAGTAGACCTGTCTGCCCCCAGAACCGATAAACGTCGTGGCCCCACAAGTCATTGTAGGCAGGGATGGTGTTGCACAAAGCTGTGACGGGAAGCACAATCATCTTAAATGAGGTTTTTACAGGCCAGGGGGAGCCCGTCTGCAAGTTCAAACAGAGGGATGATGCAGTCCAAAGATCCTGTGATGAAAGGCGCCAGCTAAATCTGACCCCTTCAAACATTCAAGCAACTGGGGTGGAAAAAACAGTGACATTTAAACCTTCGTTAAAGGTCCGTGTGGCGGGCGGAAACGGATCTGCTACTAAACAGTGATGATCTTGGAAGAAGTCTGCTTTGAGCAGAACGAAACAGGCTGGTTCATTCCTTCGACCGTTTATTTTGGCGCCTGGGGGAAAGCAGATTCTGAAGTGGCATTTTGGGACTCCCACCTCTAGTCCAAATCATATTTGCTCAGTCAACGTGCACCATGTTGTTTCTGAGTTTGTCACAGCTGCCAGCCCAAGCTGCTGTTCGTTGTCGCGTGCATTGCCAGCGGTGTTACAGATTTTTGCAACCGGACCCTTATTCTCAGTGTTATTGCTTGAGCTAAAAAAAATGTAGTTTGCTGTTTGGCAGAGAACCGTGGCTCTATGGCACTAATGGGAGTTTTGAAAATAAAAGCATAATGTGAAATAGAGAGAGAAGGTAAGACTTAGGAGACCCAGGTAGCTGATATCTTGCGAGACATGCCGTTTCTGGTAATTTTCTAGCCATTTGCCTGACCATAATTACCTTTTTAGATTAATGTGGTAGTTAACTGAAAACGTTATGATTGGCTTAGCATAATGACTTAGACGTTTGATCATCTTCCTAGAAATTGCAGATGGGAAAGACTTCAGGTTCTTGGGGAATTGTGATTCTATTAGCAGTTTTACACAAGCCCCTCTAAATGAGAACATAAGATGTGCAGCTGTGTAACACCGTTCAGTGGTGTTAATGCTTTCTGATTGGCTTGAACTGATTTCAAAGCACGTCAGGCAGTCAGGCAGCGCTTAAGGAAACACAGCGAAGATGGTTGGGAGATCTCCATGACTGGCAGGACAGGCAGCCCTCTGTGTAATTGCGTCTTGGGGTGGTGGATTTTGGGGGAAAGCTTGTAAAAAATATCCATGCCCCACTCTGATGTCCTAGGTGGAGGGGCAGGGAAAGCAGCAGGCTACAAACTGTTGTCCTGGGCAGTTAAACTTGCTCAAAACTCCCTTCAGAGTTCATGGGGGTTTTTGTGAACTCTTCTTGTTGAAGAAATCTGGGGCAGGATCCTGTCAGTGGCAGAAGAGGACATCAGAGCCTTTTCCTCTTTTAGAAACTACCCTGGTGCTTTGATGTGGGCACTTGGGCGCTGAAGCCAGAAGTGTGGCTTGTGTCGGGGGCGCTAGTTTGGCTGGGGTGGGGGGCGGTGGTAGGAATGCCAGTGCTGACACCTGCATGTTCCTTGCATCCCAAAATAGGATGAAACTCCTTTAGGAAAAGGCTTTGAGTGCCGTGTCACTTCCCCAACCTGCAATTGGTGGCAGTGATGTATTTTCAGAAAGTGATGAAATGGCACTTGGCTAAAAAAGCTCTGAAAATGGGGGAACCAAAATATTCAGGGCTTCCAAAGGCCTGTGAAGTACCAAGAATAACAGTCACGTCTTTTTACTTGGAAGCACGTCACCTAACCCTGCGGTTATGCTAGTCGTAACGTATAAACAAATGCTATTTTAAGATTCGCTCCATCTTCTCTGTTGACATAGCACATTTCTGTTTCTCTCACCTGACCCACTAGAGAGCGGCTAGGCTCTACCTCAAGTGTAAGTGGATTTTTGTTGGTAAGCGAGCTGATAGTTCATTGGCTCAGACAAAAAATTGGGCTTGTGCAGTCTGTGTGCCAAGCACGGATTCATGAAGACAGGCAGTGTTGCATCAAAGTTTACTGGAAAGAACTGATGTGGCTTGGACAATATGGAGATCCCCAGATGAAAGGTACTCTGGAAGTCTGCAGTGTCGTCTTTTAGGGCCTTTGTACACACCACGTTTTTTGCCCTTTCGTGCGCTGCAACTAAATGTCTGTTTGCATGAGCTGTATTTCTGGACTCTTTCTTGTGCGTTAAAGTAAAACTCCTTGGACGTAGTTTAGTTTGGCTCGCCAGGAATTAAAGCGTCGCGTCCATGGATTTGTTGTGTGCAAACTCAAAGATGTGTAATGACCCTCTTTCGTCACCAAATGGCTGCTACTTTTTTGTGGTTCACCCCTTTGAATTGCTTTTGAATTGCTTCTGCTTTTTTCTTGTGCAGTTTGCCAGCTCCCTGTGGCATGGGCACGGGGTATGTGGTGGGGAGCCCCAGGCCAGGGGGGCAGTGCTGGACCGTCCTGCTTTCCTGTGGTGCTGGATGGAGACTGGGCTTAATTAATTAAAAAACCTAGTGTGTGCAAACACTAATGTGTCACTCCAAAATAAACAAGTTTAAATTTTATAAACCTATTTAATGAGAATTATAACCCATGGTGTGTACAGGCACCCTTAAAGTGTAAGGTAAAGGTGCACATAGGGTTTATTGGTTTGAATTGCTCCAGGATTATTTTTAAGACGGCTTTTTATATGCTAAAGTTATGCTTGAAACATGATTGTAGTTCCTTCAGTACGCGCCTGTCCCCAATTCTTCCAAAATGGAAGTTAACTGGAAAAATTGTGGTACGACTTGTAAACTTCCAAACTTCACAAATGCACGGTGGGCTTGTCTACGTGACAGGGCTGCAGCCACTCTGCAGTGTTAGCCTGATCCTGATGGCAGTCCCTGGTATAAGATGTGGCCTGTGATGGCAGAAGTGCTCCTTCTGTTAGCGTAGCACCCGCACCTCCTGGACTGATGTTAGCTAAGCCCTTTGGAAGAGCTGTGTCCGGACAGGGGACTTGGCAGCAGAGCTGCATCATTGGGAGAATATGATCTTTTCATCCTCATAGCTGACATAACTATGTCAGCAACAATTACAGTGTCGCCTAAACCTTGCACACCTGTTTCAGAGTCTTTTAAAGAAGTCCTTTGCTCTGTCTCTTCTTTTCATGTCACATCTGCACCTGTAAGTGCATGCGGAGGCCAGACGTACCACAGCCTGGAAAAACTGTTCTTTCTTGTCTTGCATTGCATTGCCTCCACCCAGGCTTTCAGGTCTTTAAAACAGGACTGGCCAGAGCACTTGGTAATTATGGTGTCTCGTGGAGCGGTCCTGCATTGTTTAATGCTGGATTGGGATGAGATGACCTCATACCACGGTTCTTTTCCATCTCTGTACTGTCCGGAGCGAGGACTGGAGGGTGATAAAGTAGAGCTGATTTGGCTCCGCTCCTGGAATATTCAGTCTTCCAGGAAGAAGTTTTACAGGAAAGCTGATTTTATAAAACATGGTGCTAATTACAAGAAAATAATTTCAGATCAGAATCTTGCAGGAACATACAGTAATTGCCACTTGGACCTAAATGAACCCAAGCAGTCCTCACTCTGATTATACCAGTCTAGTTATAATTGCATTTCCTCTGCTGGGCACCAGCCTCAGTAATACAGCAAAGTTAAATAAAACCTGGAATAAAACAGCTCTCCTACGAGACGCCTGGATCACAAAGCGTGATGCTTTAAGAGCGGAGAGGAGAGGCATGTCGTACGGGAGGGCTGTTTGATAGGTGAAGCCTAAGAGCAGTGGTATGGGGAGAGCTGGTTTCAACTCTAGAAACATTGGCTTGGACTGGCTGTCGGGGGGCCGTCGAGTCCCACCCCCCGCGCAAGGCAGGATCACTCCTTTCTAAACCATCCTATACAAGTGGGTGTCTAAGCTGGTCTTCAAACCTCAGGAACAACCGTCTCACGCAGCTACCGGGCACAGTGCCCCCGAGCACCAAAAATGCTCTGACTTGCCAAGGGTGAAGCAGGGGGACGAGGGCGCTGGCAGTGCTCAGCTGCTGCAAAGACGGGAAGTCGTTTATTCAAACACACTCGAGAGATGCAAAGAAGAGGTCTGTGTCCCCCTGCTACGGAGGGAGGCGAGCCTCCCTCTGCCCCCCAAGTCCGCGCTGATCCGACCCGAGGGTGCTGTGGACCTGTTTGTGACCTCGGGCAGTACTTACTCTCTCTGGGTATATTTGACTTGCCTACCTCACTGTACTGCCCGGGGAGACTTAATTCATGTTTGTTAAAGTGCTTTGAGATCCTTGTTTAACACGTGCTGAAAAGGTATTGTCAGTAACCTCTGTATCTATTTAATTTTAGGACAAGGAAACCTGCATGGGGGTCAACAATCAAAGTTATATATGTGAAACAGGCCACTGTTGTGGACAGTCACAGTGTTGCAACTACTACTATGAACTTTGGTGTAAGTCTTTCCTTTTTTCATAGCCCCCCTCCATAATCATGCATGCTGTACTGTGAGTCTTTGTCGTATTCCTCGTGTTTTAATGAACTCTTACGTACTTCTGTCCAGCGGTACAGCAGCAAAAGAAACCTCTCATTTGGGCTGGGCAGGGAAACTGTCTCTCCTGAAATGTGCTTGGCCCAGCATTTTTGGGGGTAGCAGAGGATGGTTCTTCCTAGCAACAGCTGTGACTGGGAACTTGGATTTCAGAATGAAAAAAAAGTCTTTCCTAATTGCTTTGGGCAGCCATGCTTGGCCTTGGAGATGAATTGGTTCTTGTGAAGTAATAATCTCCAATTTTCTTTTCCCCCCATTCAAGGCCATGTGCTTATTTTTATTTCTTCGCTGCCAGGTTTGGCAGCTCTGTGGTGCAGCTCCACAATCTCAGCTGAAGGATCAATTCACTGCGTTTTCTCCTGTTGTTATTTTACAGTGTCTGGAAACAAAAAAAAAAAACCAACCCCCACAACCTTGGGTCAATTTACATATAATTGGCTTTTATAGGGCTTTGTTCTGCTTAGGCGTCAGAACAGGAAAGTTCAGCCTCCTAAGAAATGAGACATTCAATTTGGAGTACAGTTCGACTGAGCAAATTCGGTGTATAGCCTGATTATGTGCATCAGGTCCTGATGTATATAGGCTGGTTTTGACCCCTCCAGTTCAGGGGGTCCCCCCCGCCCCCGCCCCCGGCTACTTGAGTATTGCCGATATTTCTTCTCTGAATAGTCCAAAACAGGATTCTTGCATGTTACTTTATCTCCGTTGACTCTAAAGAGCTCCCTGTCAAACCAAACTCACTGTCACTTCTGGAAGGCAGCACATACTTCGTTAGCAGCAGTCTTATCAAAGGCACAGGAGAAAAGCAAGGCTCAAAGGTCAGGAAAGAAGGATCAAAATGGAAAGGCACTTGCTTCTAAAATTGTATCTGGCCGAAGAATTCCTCCCTTCCCCCTCATCAAGCCCAAAAGGTGCAGTGGTAATATTCAACATACTTTTATAATGCCAGGGTTTAGGAGGAAGCTTTGTTCAAGCAGCTGGAAGGCCTTCTGAACCGTCTCGCTGCTCTCCAAAGCGTTGATACCGTTTCTCGCCGCACCCTGTCAGGTCTTGTTGCTTTTGCCTAACTGTTCTACCTACCGCTTAATCCCTCTGACACACTGGTAGTCTCAGCTTCCCAAGTGGCATGCTTATGTGAAATGTATGAAAGCAAGCATGGGCAGCTCTGATCGCACCAGATCCTGGAGCCGTGACACCTGATGCTTCAGCCTTTGCATGGACATTTGCCTTGCTTTTCTAAATCGATGATGAAGCTTGGAGGGTGCGGCTGTGAATCGAGCACGCCTGCAGAAGGCTACATTTGAGATGTGCGCTGAAGTTACCTGGCTGTGGAGAAACCAGCAAGAGGGGCTGTGTCTGCTAAGGGGTCTTCTGTGCTTTGCTGATCTATTTTATTTGCCAGATAGCGCAAAACGCACAAAGAAACAAGAGATCGATCGTTCTGGAGGTGATGGGGCTCAGGGTCCGTGGATCCTTGCAACCTCCAGCTGAAATCCCGGCGGGACCAGCGCTTCTTTGTCCTTCTCTGTGGCAGAGCTGTGGATGAAACAGGAGAGAGGGAAAGTCTTCATTCACAACTTGTGTGGCCAACAAAGATTCCTCAGGGTTTTTCTGTAGAAAGCTGGGCCATGTCCCCATGTCCTTCGTCCTGTATCTCCTCCCTCCCCTCCGTGTGCTGCATGCCCTGCAGTTTCCATGCCTCTTTGCGAAGGTGTGGCTGCATTTGTGGGGGAAGGAGCGTAGGCGAGACGAACACGTACGCGGTCCCACGTACTTGGCCGAGCCCTCAACTACAGCTGCGCTCTGCGGGAAATCCGTGCAACCGCTCCATATGCCTTTTAAGAGATGCTTTTATTGCATTAGAAATAAAACCATTGGCCCAATCACTCCCACGTCATTGTAGAGAATTTGTTTGGTCTTTTTCTTTAACGCCGGTCCTGAATTTTCAGCGCATGAACGATGTCCTAGCGCATCCTAAACGGTGCCAGGGGCTAGCTGGAGTTCTCCGTAGCTGGAGATAAGATGTAGGACTTTCTCGAAGTGAGATTGAGATCATGGAGCCAAACACGCTCTCTGGGCACATCTGCCGAACTGTTCATCAAACGCTCTGTAGGGCTGGGGACGTGCTTTGAGATCCTTCAAGGTGAAGGGCACTCTGAGAAAAAATAGCTATTATTACAGGCAGCAAAGTGACCCTTTGGAAAGCAGCAGCCCTCCACGTCATCGGTGGAGGGATTTGCTTAAATAGCTTCCAGTTCGTAGCTGCTCACTTTATGCCCGTTACCGATTTTGATAAAGCCCTCGACTTGAGCCAGGTGCGGAGGCTGCATTAGAGAAGCTGCAACACGTGTCGGCCATTTCGAGCTCCTGCCACGGCTGTGTGTTGGAAAACAAGGCCCACGGCTTTTAGCTGGTCTTGCTGAGTCAGATCCTTGATTTATTTACCGCATTGGCTTGGAAGGAGGGATGGGTGAAGGGGGTCGGTTCCTTGTGCGGCACGCAGAAAACGAGTCTTTTGGCCAGACATCCCTCCTGTAACACAATCCCGTGTTGTGGCTGATGGGAAGGAATCTCACGAACAGGATCTCGTTGCCCTTTTGCAAGTTGAAGGGAGGTTTGGTCTCCAAGCGAGGTCGTCGGAAGAGTTCTGGAAAGAACCGGCACCGAGCAAGGTCTGCAGTAATCACAAACCGATTTGGGAGCAGGGAGGGATAGGAAGCAAAATCAGTGTATTTTTGTTAAGGGGTGGAGCGGAGAAATAAAGAACTTGATATGCCAAGCAGGTGGATGGGCTGTGTTTAAAATTAGATAACAGCGTCGCTCACATTTTCCACCCACCCCTTATTAAAACAAAAATCCAGCGCCTGGTTGCCAAATAACATAGCTGTAGAGTTTGAATGCCCTAAGACTCAGTTTTAAGTTGCAATGCGGCTAGAAGAAAACGGGATGAAGAGTTCACTTTTGGAACAGACCCTTCCTTTTTCTTGAGATGAGGATCTGTGAAAGGAAAGTGGAGGGAGGGGGTATGCAACAGCAATGGGCTTTGTCCATCTTTGAAAGAGAGAGTGAGTGCCTGCTCGGGTGTAAGCCGGCATTTTTTGTCTAAAATCCTTGAGGATCCCGGGCGGAAAGCATCGCCAAAGCAGCACCACGACGAACGCGGCAGGGACCGCTAGAAGTAGGTTGCTGAAGGTGTTTGCGTACTGCCCCGTTTTTCCTTGCTTCTGGTTAGGGGCCGACTTAATTCACCGTTTCACGGCGTTCGTGGAAACTGCAAAGTCCGGGATTGGCCATGAAGTCGACGACAACAACAACATCAAACTGAACAAAACAAAAACTAGTCCTAACAAATAAACTTATTAGTTATTAAAGTGGGGGCGGCTGCCCCCTCGTCCCCACTCCCCCTGCTGGGGCTTCTCCGCCAATCAGCGCTGAGGGGTGGCAAAGTCCAGGCTTGGCCACGAAGTCGACGACAACAACAGCAACATCAAACTGAACAAAACGAAAACTAGTCCTAACAAATAAACTTATTAGTTATTAAAGTGGGGGCGGCTGCCCCCTCGTCCCCACTCCCCCTGCTGGGGCTTCTCCGCCAATCAGCGCTGAGGGGTGGGGCAGTGCAGCCAGCAGTCAAAATGGCGGCCTCCCTTCATGCCGCTTCCCCCTGCCGGGGCCTCTCTGCCAATCAGCGCCAAGGGGCAGGGCCACATGAAGAGTAGCCAGCAATCAAGGTGGCAGCTTCCCCCTCCTCCCTCCCCGGTCTCTGCCAATCAGCGCCAAGGGGCGGGGCCACCACAAAATGTGGGTGACTGCACGCCAATGAGCAAGTCGTGAAAACCCCTTTGTGTCGCCACGATTTAGATAGGTCCCTAATTAGGCTAAGCGTCTCGTTTCTAAATGGGGGGAGCTTTCCTATCCAGGCACCGGGAGCAGAAGGAAAAGAGGGGAAGTTCTCCATCTGCCGGCAGCAGGGTTTATATTTTGGCATCTGTTCCTACTGATCGTCTGCACCTTCCCCCTGGAATCTGTACAAAGTGTGGGGGGTTTGGGGGGGCGTTGCCTCCCCCCAAAAGCAAACCCTCAGCCAGGGACTTTGGGCAGAGCTCGTACCTCGTTGGTGTCTAAGAGTCTAGCAGCTGCTGCACCACGCGTGTTCCCGGCGGCTTTCCGACCCAGATTCATTTCCAAGAGTTTACAACAAACTCTGATTCCCTGACGGTGAAGTCATGCATCCGTCCTCTCCTGGCTTTTTCACCCCTGCTCTTCTGTGGCAGGTTTGTCCTGCTCCTTGCTTTGGGCTCAGCCCTCCAGCTGGTTGCCTTGACTTTTCTCTTCTTTGGCGTCTCCCGTCATCTTTACCTTTGGCAGCCCAGTGCGGCAGGTTTCTGCGGCTGTGCAGCAGTCCAGTCTAAACAGCGGATAAGTTAAACGCGGCAATTTCTGCAACGCTATTTCCTCATCCCATCTATAGCCCGTTCCAGGAAGTAAAAGTCTGGCAAAATCATGTTAAACTCGTTTATGTGGTTTGGTGACAGCAGCAAAGAAACAGGAGGAAGAGGAGATGATGGGCCCTTGTACTAAGAGCCTTCTTATATAGGCATCTGCATTTGCCTGTTCTGGGCTGTTCTAATCTCTCGTCTTTGAGCGCCAAGGAATAGCAGAATAACTCGCCGGCATCCCTTCTTCATAGTCGCATCCCACCCTCCATCTCTCTTGTTGGGCTTTGGACTTAGCACCCAGCCTTGCCTGTGTAAAACCTTCTGCAAACACCTTCCAGGGCAGCTCAGTCGCAATCTGAAGCTAGTTGTTTGCCTTGGATCCAGTTGAAGCTGTTTAATTTATAGTCTGTTAACATCAGAGGTGGGTGATGACACGTCTCGGTTTCGGCTTTGCATTGTTGAAACCAGTCTGGAATACCGAGGCGTTATTTATCTGTCGATCGTTTCCCTGGGGGAGAGGCGTGGGAGCTCGCGGGGGGCGGCTGCCCGCCTGCGTCGTATTGGCTCTACTCGAAGGACAGTAAAGCAGGGATTTTCAGAGCCGTGTAACGTCTCTTCAGTTCGCATGATGGTTGCATCAGGTGTGTATTGACCACTGTGCTGAAGGTTAGAAATCAGCTGCCACTTGCGTCTCTCGCCCCGTGCTTCGGTCAGCAGCTCCGTCTGAGGACAAGCAAACAGGACTTGGAGTTTCTAGAGCTGTTTGGCCTTCTCTGGCCAGTGCTGTCCGCAAACATTTACTGCATTTAGCAACTTTTATGGCGTGTGGGAACATATGTAGTCCAAATTGAAGTTCCTCAAGGGACACTCCTGACTGAAGCCGCCGCCTCCTGAAACGGCGGCCCCGAGACCAAGAGTGCTTGTTGCAAGCCAGCCACGAAACGCCAGCGCACCAGGGGAGCCAGTACCGACTCAAATAATCCCGTTCTCGGGTGCAACGAACGTTGACTCTTGAATGAGCTTACGCTCCTTTTTTTTTTCTTTTTTTGAGGAAGAGTGCCATTTGGAAGAGCATCTCTGAGTCGATGAAACCATCCCATTTCCCCTTCTGTTTGAACCCGATACTGTCAAGCCAGGGCTCTTACCCAGCAGGTTTGTCAAGCAGACAGAAAAGCACTCAACAGCGTATTTTGGCCTGGCCTTTGTGAGCTTCCTGCCAATAAAAGTGGCAGTAGCCCAAGTTAGCTGTGAACTCCAGGGCAGATTATTCTGTTCCTGCCCTTGGAACATTACAGAAAACATGTTTTCCATTTTGCACAGGATAAAGGGAGCTTCCCTCGTTGAGATTTGCTGCTGGGAACATCGCCATTGGCAGACGTGGTATTTATCCGGTCCCTCGTCAGACAAAACGTTTCTCCCTCCTTCACGGAGAACTGTTTCTGTAGGGAATGCCTTGGGGAAAAAAAGAGAGATCGGGCAAATTTGTGGCCAGTGGCCCAGGTCGCTCTGTGTCTTTAAGCCTTGA
This sequence comes from Alligator sinensis, assembly GCF_000455745.1. NCBI lineage: Eukaryota > Metazoa > Chordata > Crocodylia > Alligatoridae > Alligator > Alligator sinensis. Next base: position 963,472 of record NW_005841986.1, read on the forward strand.
TTTCTGTCATGGGAAGAATAGTGAACCGACCCATCTCTCATTGCATATCCTCCACGCGCATGCAGATGTTTGCAGAAGCAAAAAAAGATTGGGAGCGGAGTCACAGCTTGTGCAAATCCTTAGCTGAGCTCCCGTGCTGGCTGCCCCGAGCCCAGTATTCCTCCTCCAGCTTTCCAGCAGTGCTTGATGGCATCCAGGAAGCCCATGTCATGCTCTTGGCATAGGGCTCCTTTTATTAAAAGCTTCTGACACTACCTGGCACAGAGGTTTCGGGCCAAGCTCAACTCCTTGGCTGTGTGTCTGACACAATAAATGCTCTTGGATGGCCTCGCCGTCAGCCTGCTGGCATGTTTGCCCAAGAGTGTGCTGTGGATGCCAGCGCTTCTCAGGGCTAAGCCGTTTGTGGAACAGGGAGGGCTTCAACTTTTGACTCTTTCCTAAACTGACGACTGGAAATGTCCTTGAGTTCGACAGTCCCTTCCATGCAACGCCTCGTTTCAACGTAGAACTTGATGAGCCAATTTCTTCCCTGCTTAATTAAGAGAACTCGATGCCACAAGTCCCTAGGTCAAGAAAAGGCTGGCCGGTCTTCCAAGGAAAGCATGTTTCCATCCCAACCTGTTGTAGTTTATTAAAACTGCTAGCAGTTTACCCCGGGGTGTCATCAGGTTGGCAGTGAGATGCATCCCCACATTCCTCTTCCTTGGAGTTTTCCTCTGTGATTGTCAATGCAAAATGTATTAAAAAAGAAACTGGTTCTTTAAGCTCGGTGCTTTGGCCGGGGGGGTGATTGGGGGGGCCATCGCTCAACTTCTGCTGACGCTAGTTATGCTCTGGGGTTGGGGCACTTGAAGCCGCAGCTCCTCCACTGCCGTGAATCCAGTTGGCCTGGTCCTTAGCCGTGCGGTTGCTTTCATGGCATGCTGCCTCAACTGCAGCGCACGGACCAGGGCTAACAGCTGCCGTGAAGGCAAGCCTGGCCCTTCGCATGGTCTTTATTTATTCCCGCCCCGAGTGTGCTTCCCTAAATTAAGAGTGCAGCTGTTTCCCCGGCTCAGTTCGCAGTACACCCTGCGTGGCAGCCAGGACCGCCAGCAGCCATCGGATCATCCCCTTGCTGTTTCTGATCCCCGTGGGTGTCCTACCAGTGGACCGATCATGAGTTCAGCGAATATCCCTCCTTCCCCAGAAAGAATGACCTCCTGTGCACGATCCGGCACCTCTTTCTGTTCACGCTTTCGCCATTGCTGGCTCCAGACCAGTTGACAGGAGGTGCATTCATGGACACTCATGCCCTAATGCACTTTCTTTCCCAGTTGTGGGCATCCTCCTGACCACGTATCTTAGTGGGCTTCTTAGCTCATAGCCTTCGACCCCGCCAAGGATTCAGCTGGGCCAGCCGATTGAGACTCTGACGGGCCACGGGGTGGACACTTCTGCTGCAGCACCCCACCATAGGAATAAACCTGCGCAATAGCACTGCCCAGGAGTTGCTCCACCGACCAAGACACGTGTGGCTGCAGTGAAACACAAACCACAGAACGTCTCTTGGTGTCCCAGCTCCTGAAGGGATTTCACACTAGAAAACCTTGGCAGGGCCACAGATTAGGCCATCTGATGTGCCCAGTAGTGGAACAATCCCTAACTGCGGTGGCAGGACCCGTGAAACAGCACCACGTAACCTTATCCACATTGCTTTTTACTTTGTATGGTCAGCGCGCTAAGAATCTGCTAGGACTTAAAGATCTTATGATCTGCAGCCATATCATCTTTTGCTAAGATTAGTACCAGATCTGTTAGGAACTGACACAGAAAGGGTCAATGAACCCTTGCCGTCATATCTTAGCCGGTGGATACCCTTTCGGTAGATTCCCGTGAGAAACGGCCAAGAGGTGTCGACTGCTTGGAGTCATGGACACGCTCGCGAACCCTCTTTGTAGGAACCTGGATGTTAATTATCTGCACAGTAAACCAGGAATAAACGGGGCGATTGTTTTTTGCTGCCCTAGACTGCTGGAGGTGTTTTGCTGCCTGTTGTTACACAGAAGCCGTGCATCACCCCAGGAGCATCTATAGGTCTGTATCGGCGTGTCCGCAAAGCTCAGCAGATTCCTTGGGAATAGAGGATTGATAGAGAAACTTTTTTTTTTCTTTTAATTTGCTGCATGTAGGCCTTGATGAGGCAAGTTCTCCTCTGTAGGCCAAACTCTTCTGTTACCGCTGAGATTGCCTAACCGTGACAGCTCTCCAGCACGTCTCGACTGAGTACGTGCCACTTATCAGCGATGACGTCGGTCATTCTTGGGGAAAACAGCTGATAAAATGCATGACAGTGAATCTGTTTTCACGCTGCTTGATTAAGAAGCTGTAGTAGTTGGGAAAGGATAAGCACACGGGAAAGCTGGTTTGTCAGCATGGTCCAGGGACGACACTTTTTAGACCATGTACAACATAATAAAGGCCATACTGGGTCGGACCGCGCGTCCATCCATCCCGGCGGCGCTGTTTTCCTGTCACTCCTCCGCTCACATCTCCGGGCAGAGTTTCACTGCTCGATGGTCACAGGTTCCTTGGACTCGTTCAGGGGGCAGCGGGCACTGTCGATGCCCCCCCGTTATTAATCTGTGACCCTCACTCCCATCCCTGATTTTTCTTTTCTTTTTTGTCACCTGCAATCAGTTGTGCAGTTGTTAAATTCAAACCTGTCGCCTGCTGATGCCCCCGCGTGTCTCCTTCCTCGCCTAGAGTATTACGTGCAGCTCTGGGCTCCACGTTTTACAAAGGACGTGGAGAAAGAGAGGGTCTGAAGGCAGGCGGCAGAGATGATCATGGTTGGACTAGAGGTGACCTCTGGAGGTCCCTTCCAGCCCTACTTCTCTGTGAGTCTCGTACAGTCTCAGAAACGAGTTTTTTTACCATCAGGATATGTCATTTTGAATTGGTGTGAGTACAATCAGTTGCAAAGTTCCCATTCAAATAAAAACCTGGTTGTGTGACATGCTGTCAGCATTTATCGAACGCAGTGATTCTCTACCAGGGTGCCGTGAGATCCTTTCCAGGGCGGTATACCATGTTAACACTGTTCAGTGTGCAAACACCTCCCCGTAGTTCGCAAGATAAATCCTGGGATTTCAAATAGGAGTCAAGAATGCCAAAAACATGCTGACCCGTTGTGGTCGTTCGGAGGTCTTTGCAACAGAAGACCTGCTCTGTTGTGTTTTCCATCCTCAAGGAACCAGTGAAAGCTAAGAGTGGCATTTTCCAAGGGATGCTTTGAGTCTGGCAAGGGGTGTCTTGTATCTAAAAAGACTGAGAGCTGCTGATCCACCAATATCTTTAAAAAGTATATGATGCAGGCCAAAAATTAGACTAAAAAATAACAGAAGTGAGTCTAAAGCAGTTACTTCATAGGCGCTGTGGTTTAAGGGATGAAGTCCCCTAAGCTGGGTATGAATATGATGTTGCATACAACTCATTTCTAGAAATGCTTTTGTGATTTTGATCTTCCAGCAGATCACATACAATTCAAGCAGCGTCCGGGCATTTGAATTTCACTTCTGGAAAGAAACCTCATACGATTTGTGCTAAAGCACAAAACCCACAAGCAGTGGAAAAATAGATATTCTGCACCTGTGGTTTTGTTTTCACTTCAGAGTCTGTAAGACAGAGATGCAAAAATAAACTTGTTTTAATATTTAGGGGTTTTGTGTTTTTGTCGGTCGTGTCTTCAAGCTTAGAAAATTTAGCTTATGCGAGAAACAAGCTCTGCTTTTCCCTGTGTTTGGAGTCTCCGCTCTCCTACGTTATCACGGGGATTTTTTTTCTTTGTGATTTGGATAGAAGTATTTATCACAGAAGATAATTATTGTCCCCCTGTTCCACAAGCCAAGTTTCAATGGGAATTAGATGTCTAAATACCTTGAAGAGTCTCTCTCTCTCTCTCTCTAGCCTCAAGTGTTTGACTAGCTTTGTAATGTGTCCGAGTCCTGTCGGTCTTGCTGCATGGATAAAATCCGGTGTCCTTTTTGAAGGCGAAGGGTCTGTCCGGTGGTTTGGGGGTGACATGTTCTGCTATTCACAGCTCTAGCCTTATTTTTGGCTTGAAGACCTGTTTCAGCAGGGGGGATCTGTGGGGTGACAGTGCCTGGCCAGCGTGGCCTCGTGCCCCCAGCCAGCATCTCCCAGCATCACCATTCAGCATCCTCCTCTCCATAGCACCAGTGCATGCTCAGCGCTTCCCAGTTCACTCCAGGGTCCCAGTACATTGCTGCCAAACTTAACTGGAACCTGCACGGTTTGCAGCCTCGAGCAGTACATGCAGCGTCCTCAGGACTCGTGGCTTTAACTCTGAAACTTTTGCTGCTTCGTGCCTTGTCCCATCATCCCTTTATATCGGCTTGTCTGTGTGCATGTTACGTGGCTCGCGTTCCCCGTTCGTCCTCTGAAATAACTGGCTTTTGTTCCTCCCTGTTTGCCTGCAGGGTTCTGGCTGGTATGGACCATCATCATCATCCTAAGCTGCTGTTGCGTCTGCCATCACCGTCGTGCCAAACACCGGCTCCAGGCCCAACAGCGGCAGCATGAAATCAACCTGATTGCTTACCGGGAAGCCCACAACTACTCGGCCCTCCCCTTTTATTTCCGTACGTACTTCATGTCGACCTTCCTAGGTGCAGAATGGACCAAGGAGCCTGGGGGCACCGCCTCCTGCGTAGTGGTTTATAGCCAGAGGGAGGAAAGCGATTGCTGCCCGGAGGGCGTAGCACGGTCCAGTCTGGGAGCAGAGCTGTGCCAAGTGCAGCACTGTTATTATGCAGCTCCTTGCAGGGCCAGGCCTTAAAGCTTTTGGGCTGTCCAGAGCTGCGGGGAGGTGTTAAAAGCACCGTAGTTAGCACCGTTTGGGGCCCGGCTGCATCGGCGCTCCTGCTTTTATATCTGTTTGTGCAGCTTGCACAGCTGAGGCTTAGAAGGAAGTGGCTTGACAGAAGCTGGTCGCCCGAGGTGGGGGGAAGGCGATGACTCAGCTGGGATCTTCCTGCTTCCCAGCCCTGCGCTCTGATTACTCGACCGCACTGGGTTTCCAGTGCCCTCCTGGGAGCTGCCATGAGCGCAGTGACTGGCGTCACTTTTATTGCCCTGATGCCTTAAAACAACACTACGCTGGAAACAGTGCTTCTTTTCCCCCCCTTGATTCAGCCCGTTATGCTGACACGGGATGTTTTGCTGCCCGTAGAAAAGCTTTTGTAGGTTTTGGAGACGTTCTAAATACGTTGGTCACGGCCGCCCTCGGCTGCCACGACGAGAGCGTTTGACTCGGGTCCTGCCCAGCAACGCTGAGTCCAACCTTAACGCACAAAAAGGGGGTGAGGCCTTTATTGCAATGGCGATTGCTGCCTCTTGCATGTGTGAGATGGCACCGCTGTCCAAGCTGAAAATGCAGATCTATTAAGTCACGTAATCTGTTTCCTGTGCCCGGTACGGGATCATTGTCGGGTATGGCGTGGTGCTATGTCCAGGGTGGTTATGTAGCTAACACCTAGACCTGGGAGTTGAGGGACCTGGCTTTTGTTCCCTGCTCAGCCTTCGTGCGACCTTCAGCAAGCCACTTCTGCTCCGTGCCTCAGTTTCCCCTTCTCCACCATGGGGGGACTTCCCTGCCTCTCTGTCAGGGCGGATTTTGGAGAGCTGCAGTGACCTATCTTTTCATTTGCCACGGGCAACTCCGTGCCCAGACTAACGACTTCTCTCTGCCTCCCCGTTTCAGGATTTTTGCCAAACTATTTGCTGCCCCCCTACGAGGAAGTGGTGAACCGACCGCCGACCCCGCCCCCACCATACAGTGCCTTACATCAGCAGTGTGGCCCAGCAGGCAGCAGTAGCACAATCCCCGACGCCCCACGGACCCTGCAGCCAGCCCAGAGCTCTCCCGCCGCACCCGGCAGCAATAACGGTGGCATCGACAGCACCGGGCCTCCCAGCCTCGGAGATGCCGAGCCCGCCACGCCGCAGACGCAGCAAGCGGTCACCAAAAGTCAGGGCTTTGAGCCAGGCAACTCCAGCGGCGGCGCCGAGCTGGAGGAGACGGCCGAGCCCACGTCCTACCCGGAGAAAGATTCGGAGTGCAAAGAGGAACTGCTTAAGGATTACGGCTCGGAGAGCTTAGACCAGAACGGCGCCATCCCCGAGGCCAAAGACAAGACCCCGGGGAGGCAGCGCCGCTTCACCGGCGACTCGGGCATCGAGGTGTGCGTCTGCAACCGCGGCCACCACGGTGACGACCTCAAGGAGTATGACGGGCTCATCGACGACACGCTGGACGGGCCCCTGGACTTCTGCGACAGCTGCAGCGGCCGCTCCCACGGGGGACGAGGAGGAGGGGGGCCTTTTCGGTGCCGCCGAGGAGCAGCCCCGTGAACACGGCCACCACCACCTGCCCCGGCAGCCAGTGTGCGTGCTCTTGAACACAATAAACGAGCAGGACTCTCAGGCCAACAGCTCTCCCAGCTAAGCGGAGGAGCTGGAAGGGAGAATCTGATCGAGGTTGAACCCGTCGGGAAGGGAAAGGTGGCGCAACCTTGTTTCCTTGTTTCTTTCTTTCTTCTCCTTGGTTTATATTTTTCCAGCTGTCGTTTGGGGAAAACTCCCCCAAAAAGCACTGCTCAGCGGAGAGGCACCCACGCCTGGATTGCATCTCGATCACGCCTGCGCGGGGGGAGGTGGGGGGGAGGCTCTCACATGTCCGAGCAAAGCCGTGGCAGACTGGGTCGTTCCTCGGGATGATTTTGGTGACGGGTTCTTAGCGTGTTTGTTTTTTGTTTTTTTTTTGACCCAAAAAAACCTGCTTTCTCTTGCAATCAGCCAAGCTCAGCAAGTCGAAGCCTGGGAGGATCAGGAACATACGCTGTGGCTCCCCGCCTCCAGGTGTCTTCCCAGAAGCAAAGCAGCTTCTGATCATCCTGGCAGTCAGCAGCCCAAGAGTTCTGGTTTGGATTCAGACCCGTAAGGGAGGATTTCTTTTTCTTTTTTTTTTTTTTTTTGTCTTCTAATTTTCCCCTGCCCCGACAATACGTGTTTTAAGTCAGTCCCAGCGCTGTAATTCCTGGAGCTTCAGCGATTAGGACGGCAGGCAGGAAGGAGACGGCCCGCTTGAAGCTGGTAACCAAAGGACCAGTTTCTTCCAGAGGGAATGTTACTCGAAGATGTGCAATTTGGAAACGAGGGTATTGCAGTTTTTGATTTTTACTTTTTTGGCCTTTTTTTTTTTTTTTTCCTTAAATGTATTCCTTCAGGCAATGCCTCTAAGAGCACAGCTAGGAGGTAAGACTCCAGGCAGCTGGGCTGCCTTTCCACATACTGTGGTCTCTCTAAAGGACGTTCAGCTCGCGTGCTGCCAAAGGGACGGCTTGCTTTATTTCGCCCCCTTTTGGGCAACGCTCTCATTCAGACGACAAAATCAAGAACAGGGCTCTGGCCAGCGTGCCTTCAAGTGTCAGTGACGCATGGTGAACAAATGGAGACGTGCGCTCCGTCCGTGGTGAAAGGATGACGTGCCGCACGGACGTGGAAGACCTGTGCAGTATTCTTTCATTCGTTCTGGGTTTGTTTGTTTGTTTTCTTCTTCTCAATCCAAAGTTCTGGTGCGATTTTTACCGTTGACCACTTAAAAAACAAAGAAACGAATGTCTGTTTTCTTCCTTTATTATTATTTTTTTTTCTGGTGGCAACTGGCTACTGTATAACGTCTGTGAGCGTATGTGTGTGTGACTGCAGTGCATGCATGCGTGATCTACTGGTAATACAAAACCTGCTGTAAGACTGCAAGAAAATTTACTGTAGCTGTGCTTTACTAAACAGTAGCGATTTCGTTAGTAATAACCCGAAGGAAAACACAAATACTAAAACTAACATTCCCTGGAGTGCCCCTGTGGAAAAAGGGCAGGACTCGGACTCTATATCGTGCTTGAGGTTTGTTTGGGGTTTTTTTGTTGCTGTTGTTGGGGGGTTTTTTCCCCCCTTCTCCCCTTTCTTAATTATGATCGTCCAGATCATTACTGTTACGGGAAAAAAAAATACCGAAACCTGAACTCAGACATTCAGATGTGATTGATTGAAACCAAAATCAGTTTTCAATAAGGTGGAAACCAAAATATAAAGTCTTTTCTCATAACTCGACTACGTGCGCATCATTTCCCGAGCTGAGAACAGAAAAAAAAATATCTGCCCTTAAACGCTGCTTTGATGGTCAGATGCAAGGGGGCATTGGGAGCAGGGATGTGGGGAGCAAAAGGTGGGTTATTCGGGGCACCTCTCATCTTTCCCTGCATGCGGGAGATGTGATCTGTTAAGAGCAACTGTGTCACGGGGACCGTTCTTGTGTTTGGTAGGATCAGACCTGCGTTTGGTACGTGAGGCCGCCCGGGGATGACCTGCCACCTGCTTTTAGGTTTGTGAAAGCCTGTCCCAGGGCGCAGCGTGCCGGCGTGGGTAAAGAATAGTCTACGGCACCTTTAACTGAAGGGCCAGCTGGTCGGGACAATTAGAAGCAGTGGGGCTCCTGTTCTGGACACGCCAGATTTCCCTCCAAGCAAAAGGAAGATGAGATGCTATTCCTGACATTTCTAAGATAAAACGGAGCAGTGAGAGGACCCGTATCTCTTTGCTCAACAATACCTCTCGGGCCGCTTTGAAAGATCATACGGCAAAAAGGCTACAAAGGACTCTCGCTCGCTTTCATTTTTTTTCTGAGCCACCTTTCTCTTGCGGTAGAAAGTCCCTTTGTTCCCGAGTTGCAGTCGTCATCCCAGACTATCTTTTAAGATGCCCCAGGGAAGACCACTTTGCACAGATGCCCGGGCAGGGAGCGTGGCACAAGCGCTCTGTAGATCTGAAGGTGGCATCCAGCCCCGCTGTCACACTTCTCCTTGTTTTCAACCTTTCTCCGTGTTTTGGTAAGAGCTCGGACGATGGCAATGGGCTTTGACTGGATATCACTTGGCCAAAGGCAGCTGTCGGGTTCGAGGAAGCGACCTTCGGGATTGTCTGCAAGTTGGAAGCAAACACAACCCAAACCTACAAAACCAGGGATTTTTCTGAGTCCAAGCGAATGGTGGTAAATGGTGGCTCGTCGGAGGAAAATCTGGGGACAGATTATGTTTCAATGCTTTTCCTGCACATTTAACGATCACATTTACATTCACCAAAGCCTATTCCATAGCACCGCAGGCTTAGTGCTGGTCCACGTGACTTGTGAACAGCGCTTCAAACCAGGAGAGGTTTGTAATAGGTGATGACAAGAGTCGCTTTAAAAATGCACCTTTTCGGAAAGGTTGTGTTGGTAGTGAAACATGACGTGTAGGG
>NW_005841986.1:972838-976372 GCF_000455745.1 Alligator sinensis
TCGCTCCCATCAAAGTTTGATCATTTCTGGGGTGTTTCAGGGATATCAGTGCATCGCATAAGGACGAGCGAAGAATACCTCACCTGGAGGAAGCGGCAGTGGAAACGAGCAAGAAGGGATGCGAGTAACGTGGCCCCGCTGCAGTGCCCTGCCGGAGAAGCGCAGGTGCCGTACAATGAAGTGTCAGCCCCGGCGGAGGACGCCCGTGAGCAGGCAACGCTGCTATCTTCCAGCTCCGGGAGCTTTCTGCGCTGCGTGTCTTTGTCCACATCAGACGCATCCCAGCGTGGGAGCAGAAGTCAGTGGGTGAAAACCTCCTGCAGCAGATGCTCTTCAACCAAACTAAGGGGCAGTTTTGGGGGCCAAATCTGAATCTAAATCAGCCTCTGGCTGTACTTTGGGCTTCTGCTCCTCAGTGAATCATCCCTTCTGCCCTGCAGTCGATTCCTTGGTCTCCATTGAACTCGGGACCGTGCTTGTAATATCTCGCATTCGGTAGACCCTGGCTAGGGAAGGAGTCCTAGGCACAATAGCATTTGCAGTGTTTGATGTATTAAGAAAATGGCTTCAAGACCTGTTTGCAGAACCCAAGGAGCTCGAGTCGTGCAAAGGCAAAGGGCACTTCACCCATTCCCACCCGTGTGAACCGTCATCCACGACTTGCTCCCAGGCCAGGTGGGGAGAAACCAGATCCTGGTTGTGACAGAGGCAAAATCAGACCGCGGTGATGAGCGGCGTCTCCGACCTCTGGACGTCACCTGCCTTGAACCTGCATTCCCGACCGGCTCTTGTGTGTCCAAGTGACATCCAGGGCTTCTCTCTTACACCCTGGGTGGATGGATGCATGCATGCAGTTGAGGGGTTCACACACTTGCAGGGCAGGGTCGAAGATTTTATTTCTACGCTGAAGCCAGCAAAATGGGGACGCTCCTCCAGAAACTAACCCTTTTCCCTTCAGCGTTGCATCCCTGCTTCAGTCCCTCCCAGACTCCATCCTGCTCCTACCGCCCTGCCAAAAGGCTCTTCCTTCCTGCTCCAAAGCACGAGCTTCGATCTGTCGGAGCTGAAACGAGTGTCTAGAGAGGGTGCAGGACTTCCCCCCCCGCGTCCTTCCCAACCCTCTGGACCCAGAGCCCCGGGACTACCTCATCTCCCCCCTGCTTGGGGAGGGGGCGTAGCGCAGCCCAGAGATGGGTGGTGTCATGGGGGAAAGAGGCTGTGGCTTGCTCTCATGCATCGTGTCTGCTCCTCTTGCCAGGGCTGGGGCTCTGCCCCCACATGCAATGCGGGGGGGCACTATGAGCCCCATTTGCTCCCCCTAAGCCAATCTGCCCCCCGTCCCCCACACCGATTCAGGCACACGAGACGCCAGCCCAGCCCGGGAATGAAAGACGCAGCATTTCGTGCCAGGTTTGTTTTCCATCTGACGACAGCTGTGTCCGCGGGTTCGTGCTTACTCAGTTCCTCTGGCCGCCTGCCCGGAGCAGAGGAGCCGTGGGGGCATTTGACTGTCACCCGCTCCATCTCGGCAAGGAAACGCCTCCCCTGCTCCCGCTGGCCCTGTCCCTCGGGACCGTTGTGTAACCTCGTGCTGAGCAGGGCCGAGAAATCGGTGGGTCTCGGGAATTTCGGCAGCAATCGGACGCTGGAAAGCACCAGCCCCCCTGGCCTGTGTGCGCGAGACCCTTTGCTGGCGTCGATGGAGGAGAGCTCTTGAGTCGCTGCTGCTTGGCCGTGCTGGATCGGCAGCATCGCCAAGCGAGAGGCGACGTGCTCACGTCTCCCACGCGCTGCCCCAGTCACAGCCTCACGGGTTTAGGACACCTTTCCCCTTTGTCTATGGGCATCATAGACTCAGAGGGTTGGGACAGATGTTGGGGGTCATCCAGTCTGACCCATGCACTGCTACTCCTAAATCACCCCTGTCCAGTGCTGCTCCGGCCTCCCATGAAGCTGAGTCCTGTGTTCGTGCTAAAGGGCCAGCCGGGGGGCCGGGCTGGTTGGTTTTACCCCCTTGTCTAAATTTCTCAGGTCTGGGGTTTCCAGGGCCTCATGGGACAGAGCAGGGCAGCCAAATGGCAAATAGGGGGCGAAACTCATGAGATAACGCTCCAGGGAAGAAGCAAGGAGGTGTAGGGGGGCTGGGGAAGTGAGGTCAGGGGGTGTCTGAGAGATGCTTTGCGCCTCGGGGTTTGGAGGCAGCTGCTGGCCTTGCACTTGGGCATGGCCGGTGCAGGCATCTGTGACTGGGTGAGTGACTCTGTCTCTGCATCTTTTGTCCCCGGCGGGGCCGCGCTTCCCTGCTGGAGCTGTGGGATGACCCCCCCTGTTAGCAACGCGCTCCAGGATTGCAGCCCATGAGTCCCCACATTGCTCTGCTGAAGTCTCAGATGACTCCAGTGGTCAATTTACCCCCCCACTCCTGACCACTGGATGCAGCAGTAAGAAGGCCGGATGCTGCAGGCGCCTCATCTACACTAGAGCTGACCCATGGTACAAGGCAGCAAAGAGGTCAGAGCCGTGGAGCGCTCAGTGCTGCCCAAACACACCGGGAGCCAGACGCTGCTTTTTAGGAGAGCTCAGACAGAAGAGGGGAGGGGAAACTGAGGCATGGAGCAACACCCCACTGGGCCACGGTCACGCAGGTTGTGGCTCCTCCGAGTTGCGATCGATTGAACGGCACCGCCCGCTTCTGTTGGGGCCAGCACCGGAGCAGCAGAGCCACTGGGACCGTGTGGGTTCAGTCTCACGGTGGCCCCCGCAATGCTCAGCTTGGACCCACTCCTCTCTGTACCCGCAGGCGGGTTCAGTCTGTCTGCCAGGACCAGGGGGTTGCGGCTGTGCCCCCGTCCCATGACCTGCTACCCGCAGCCACGGGGTTACACCAGGGCACCGCTGTCTCCCCCAGCACCGGCAGCCGCTCCAGTCTGTCCCAGCCCCTAATTGCTCACACGTAGGGGGAACAAGGGAGTGTAGGACGTTGCGGCCCTTAACCAAAGGTGCCGTCCCCCAGGCCACCGCAGAATTACCCCTGGAAGAACCAAGGACAAAACGCCATTAGTCGCACCAGCTCAGGTGCCATCTGTCCACGGTTGTCCCAGGGTAGAAGCAAATGAGCTCTTGCTACTTCTCACATCACAGCTTTGATGATAATAGACAAAGTCCAGAGGCTTTGGCCCAGAAAGCCCAAGCCTTTGGCACGTCGGCCAGGTGAGAGTCTCTGTTAGCAGTGCAGGACCTATGACACACAGCGGATCCGTTTGGGCTGCGTGCAGCAGAGCCCACCCCAGGCAGTTCACTGCCCTTGGCCGTGTGTTTTTGGCATTGGCTAAAATCCCCCCCACCCCAGGCCTGCTGGTATTAGCTGCCTAAATCCTGAATCCTGGCGCCCCTGAGTTTGGCGCTGACTCCAGGCTGGGATCCGGTGGATTCGTTCCAAGGATTGCGCCCAGGACAGGAGCATGGCGCCATCTAGCCCCGGCCACGGGGATCTCCCACCGGCCAGGGTCAGGCCTGAAAGAGCTTCATTCCTGC